>NC_056725.1:321271144-321581144 GCF_019279795.1 Protopterus annectens
ACATGCAGTGATTTTGTAGTGCAACTTGGTACCATGCACCACCCCATCCCCTCATGTGTGAAGCAGGGACCACCACACCACAAGCTTATTATGTATACTAACTCTGACATTGCACAGTTTCCAGGAAAGTGGCACATTCCCCTATCCTGAGGATTGCCCTTTATTGTCCAACTGTCAACCATATGTTTTGCTAACCAATGTAGGTCAACAATACAGAGGTCAGTCATAGCCATGATTGACTAATCTTACAGAACCCATATATTTGGGAATATATACTTTTCCATGTCATTGTGCGATCTTGCAGTTAGAATATTTAAGTAGCAAGTGATGTAAGGGGTACACTCCCCCACATGGATGGTACAAGAGACTTGCACCCCTCCAAAAAACAATTTTGTTTTGCATGCACTGAGGTTATGCCTCAGCGCATGACCTTTAGACTTTTGTTCATAGATTAGTACTAGACTAACTGCCCTTTTGGATCATTTGAAGCCTAGCCAATTACCCCATGTGAGAAACAAACCCTGCACCTTGTGTCTTTAAGGTAAACACCTTAACCATTATGTCATCCTCACACCCCATATTGTTGCTATACTAAAGTTTAGACTAACTTCAGTACTTCACTAGATCCAAATATATATATATATATATATATATATATATATATGTACATATATACACATAAAACACACACAGCACATATATGTTTATATATGTGTGTATGCATGTATAATTATCATTTAGAGGTTAATGCTTCTGCATCTAATTAGGCGCATATAATCAAAAAGTACACTTATAATAGTACAGAGAGCTGTAAACTAACCATTGCTGTAGCAAGTGGGATTTTTCAACAACTTGTAGTTCACCCCAAAAAACACATTTTTTTTAAGATAAAGGTGTTTGCATCTATATGAAAGCACATATATGATATGTGTCTTCATTTGTTTGTTTGTGCATGCATGTGTGTGCTAATGCTTGTGTTTGCATATGAGTAGGTATGTATGTCTGTTTAAAACACAGATGGCACAGCTCATGAGCTACCATTAAATGTTAGCTCCAAATGAAGTAGGTAAAAGCAAAGGAAATTAAAGAAAGAAAAAGGGCAGCAAGTTACTTGAGATCATAAATCAGGCCTCTGAATAGCAAAATTAAGATACAATAAATAGATATACACTTTAATAGCAGTTTTATTCAGATGAAGAATCTTGGTCATAATTTTATACTTGGAGTTAGCATAAAATAATATGACAAGATTGCCAAAAATGTTAATAGAGGCTGGTTCCTAATGCTATATGTTTAGGAACAGTAGGGTGCTGATGGAATAACGTGCCAGTTTTGGCTATGTGAATTTCTTTACAGTTAGTATATAATTATTTCCAAATAAGACCTAGCTCTGCAAAAAAAAAAAAAAAACAATGGAAGAAACTTGGAAAGCTTATGAGCAAATCTTAGACTTTAAAAAGCTATGTCATATGGAACATAGCAAACTGAGATCAAAACATGTATGCAGAGAAAATGGACAGTTAAAAATAACAAAGTAGTCACTCAGAGTTTCAGGGAAATATATTAATACACAAAGGGACCCAGATGAAAAGAATAAGTAGGTGCCTGTTTATAGAACTAAGCCTGTGAGACTCTCCCATTAACAGACAGTACCAGTTTCAAAGGAAATCAAAGCTACTGTAGAAATTGTGCACAGACTGTTCTAGTATGAAGTGAGCAAAATATTCACATGTACATATGTATATATATATATATATATATATATATATATATATATATATATATATATATATATATACCCACACACACACACACACACACACACACACACACACACAAATACACTCACAAACACCAAATGTAAAACTCAAGCATTTGTGATGAGTAGCAAGCCAGTTTTGGCTTTGTGAATTTCTTTAGAGTTAGTAAATAATTATTTGCACAAGAGTGTAAGCCGATAGCAATGAATGATATACAAAGGTAAATTAGAATGATTGAAGGGAAAGCAGTTCACATTGGCTGTTAGTAAATGGCTGGCAGTTAACTTCAGTTAACAAAAGTAAGCAAGGGATTTCAAGGCACCTTTGCATTTTATCAGTCAACTGCAGTGTTACTCTATGATTCATGTAAATAACCCTGACAATTAAATCCAGTATACATAAATGGATGCTCTTAACTTGTGTGGGACTATTTCAAACCAATGAACTAGATTCATTTAAAACAACTGATCCCTTAATTTTCTCCTCATCCTAAATAATACTCAAGTACTTTGCATGCCACATGTAAACACAACATAGTTCATTTTAACTGATAGAATGAAAAGCATCACTTTTCCAACAAAACCCTGTTTTTTGTTTGACAGTGTAAGACACAAATGATCATCTCATAAATCTTTTCAACAACCACTGCTAATTTCTTAATCTCAATATCTGTTCTTTCTCTATGTTTATTGATATCACTCTGAATACAAGCAATAACTGCTAAACTAAATGTAATATAATTATAGTTGTATTTCTATTAGAAATGCTCATATCTGTCCTGTTGATTTCTCAGATTTTAACAATGCCATGACAGAAGTTCAAGACTCCAGTGCAAGTGTTCCAGAAAATAATATGCAATCCTCAGAATGATAGAGCAGTCTCTAAATCATACCCTTGCATCAATGACACTATAATGCAAATGACTAGGGACGGATGATGCTGTAGGTTCACTTACCTCTGTGTGATGGACTTTATACTATATGAAAGTACATCTTCACAATTCTTTGTTATATACATAAGTTAGAGGGCTTTTTTTGGTCAATTTGTTGCTGCTTTTGGTTGCACATGTTTACAGTTATATGGTGTTATATTGTTCCAATAAAGAAAAAGAATGTGACAATAAAGTGAAAACATCTAAACTGTATTTTCTGTTGAGCAGCAATCCCCCAGCATCTCCATTGTAGGGATCTGTACTTCTCTGCCTCACCCTTGCAACTTATATATATAACCTTTTGAGATAAAATTACTATCTGGAGGAGGAAATGCTCTGACATACAACAATTTCATACTAGGCATATCTTTTTAATCACCTTAAAGTTCTTGTAGCTCTGAGGGTCACATAAACAATCCTTGAATATACAACAGGAACCCAATTTGGACAGAAGAAGAAGGAGACAGAGCTGAAAGATTGGAAAAAAAAAACTACCATATAGTCTTGAAATAAAATAAAAAAAATAGCTTTTTGAGTTGTTTATTCTTAAGTTAATAGGTAAATACTAAGCAATTTGTTGACAAGTTCTTTTAGCCTATGCAATATTTCTTCTTAGAGGAACTCAACACAGGATAGTCCCATAAAGAATCTGTGGCAAACCATTCAATTGTTAACATTTATTTTTAAAGTAGCATGGATAATACTACCGTGTTTGGCATGCACTGGAAGTTTAATACATATATGGTCTGAGAAATTAATCTTTAAACCGACAACAAACAAAAAATTTCAGCCTTAAAGAAAAAAACTTAAATCCCCATGCACTAAAAGTGAATTCAAAAGTTCAAACAAAGAAATAATTCAAAAGATCAAAACCTTGAAGAAGAAAAAAAAAGAATTAAAATGATACATCACTGAAATGCAACACAGAGTATTTTTTGACTATAACACCAATCTTAGGCAAATCTTCTGTATTGCAGTGATTGTATATCCAAAGGCAAAAAACTATTTGACCCTGAAGAAATTGCAAATATAGCTAGCAGAAACATTTTACTCATCTATTTTCCCCCTCCTCACCTCCATGTTCTCTGTCTCACACCACCCAGTCTGCACCCACTTATAATTAACTATGTATAAGTTCTAAAAGCATTCTCTAAAACTAAGAACATTAGATTAGTACTTCCAGTTAACATGCCAGGTAAGGTCTGATTCCAGTACAAGGATTCCTGGGCAGCTATCTAGGCCTGGTACTAACTGGGGGGGGGGGGGCTGCAAACAGAAAGAAAAAAAATAATCTAATCCTTTTTTCACGTCTAACTCACCAATCCTCTATAAATTATAATCACAAGCAAGCAATTGAACTTATGTAATGATCCAATGACTTTTTGCTCCATGCACTTGGGGTAGGTGGGTGGAAGCATTTTCCATTTTTTTAACTTTAAATGTAAATCATCAACATGATTTCTTTTTTCTTTTTTTTTTTCAAAACAGGTTTATTGTTTTAACATATAAGAGAAATATCATAACAATTTTATACAAGTAATTAAAAATAGGTATTATTATAATATTCAACAAAACAACTAAAGTATTTACAAAGACATCCACTACAATCAGATCAATTAATTAAACTAAAATACCGTGCTATTGAAATTAGAATTTTTTTAACAAATTTTGTAAATTATCCCATACAATATAATATGATGTTTTTCTAGTTGTTCTCATTCTAATTGTGCTTATTTCCATATGGCACATTATATTCATAACATTTTTAAATTCATTGAACGAAGGAGGTGTATCTGAAATCCAATTTCTAGTTATTATTTTCCTGGCCACTGCTAGGATAGACCATAACAAGGGAAGCTTAATCTTTTTAACACATTGAGGTACAGGTGTGTTGAATAATATAAGAGACTTAGAAATAATGAAATTATCTGTAAAAGAGCCTGCAAAATTCATTAATTGACTTCCAGTATTCTTTCAACTTCATACAGTCATAAAACATATGAGCCCAGTCAGCATTAATTTCTACATTACATCTCTTACATAGATTATCTTTATTATTTATTTTATTCATCATCAAAGGTGTATAAAAGATCTATGTAAAAATTTCCATGTATAAAGTCTCCAGACAATGGAAGATGTAGTTCTATAAGCAGATTCCAATATATATTGTTTATCTTGTTGAGTTGGTGGGTCCCCATTAATAGAGGTGAAATAATTCCAGTATGAATCTACACTGTAAAAAGTTTCTTGTCTGATAATTTTATGTATATATGAAAGTTTACCTTTATCAGAAACTTTATGCTGTAAATTTAATATCAAGTAATCAATCCGTTTTGGAATAGATTCTTTAACTGTTATATACATTAGATCTATTCTATCAATGAGATGTTGTCTAAAGATCTGAACCTCTAACCAGCAAGTTTCTCTTAGATCAAATTCTTGTTTTAAGAAATCTAGATTTTTAACTTTATTATCAGATATCAGCTGATACCAGTACTTTAGATCATTATCTATAGCTAAATGAGCTCCTTCAGAAGTAGATGACATAAGCATACCCTGAGTATACATTATAGGGAATACAATAAAATTCCATTCCCTATACTTAGGGTGCATGAATATAAAGTTACGATAACTAATAATAATAATATTTAATGGGTAACAAACCATATGTTTAGGTGTAATAGGTGAAGTACAAAATTCCTTTAGCAACCACAACATGGAGTTATTTACAATCATATTTTTATGTGTTAAGGAGATTTTCATGAAGTGCATACTAATTAGTTCCCAATAATCTTTCCATTTTGCGATATATGACTGATCTATTAATAAAGTAATAACTTTTATAATAGAAGAGATAATATATAAATTAAAGTCTGGAAAAGAAATACCCCCTTGTGACCAGCTATTAGTATGTTTCTTTAATGCAATCCTAGGTCTATTAGGTGCCCATAAGAAATTTAACATTAGTGTATTCAGTTTCTTGATAATTATTTTTGTAGGTGAAAGTATTATTGATTGTATTAAGTATAAAATCTTGGGGAATATTATCATTTTAATAATTGTAAGTCTCTCCTCCATAGTAAAAAACATATTATTCCAGGTATTAAAAATATTTTGTATATTAAGAAAACAGGTATTATAGTTATTATATATAATAGATTTAATATCTTTAGATAGTATTATACCTAAATAAGTTATCTGACCTGAATTGGGTACATATTTAGTAAAATCACTAATGAGAATATTTTTTCGTGTATATATAGGTAGTATTTTAGTTTTTTCTTCATTGAATATTAAACCAGAAATACTTTTAAAATTCATCATTTTATCAAATAAAGACTGCATAGAAGAATTAGATCCTGCTGATGTAATTAGAACATCATCTGCAAAAAGTTGAATTTTTGATGTTGTATTTTCGTCTATTTCAAAACCCTCTATGTCAGTACTGTTTCTAATCAAATTAGCCCAAGGCTCCATTACTAAAGTGAATAATAGTGGAGAAAGTGGACATCCTTGCTTTGTACCTTTAAGAATGGGTATTTTTGTGAAACATATGTTCCTACCTTAATATAAGCCAGCGTTCCTTTGTATAAATGCTCAATTAAATTTACAAATGCATCAGAGAAGTTTGTGCATTTCAGTAAGGTAAACAGATAGTCCCAACTTACTGAATCAAATGCTGAACCTATATCAAGACTAATAAGTGTTAAATCTTTCTTTTCCTATTTGCAAAATCAATTAATGTTAAAGTTCTTCTTATATTATCAAAAGTATTTCTATTTACAATGAAGCCCATCTGATCTATATCTATAATGCCGGGATGATTGTCTTCAATCTATCAGCAAAAATACTCATAAACATTTTATAATCAACATTAAGTAATGAGATGGGTCGATATGAAGAACATCTAGTTGGATCTTTATTAGGTTTTAAAATTGGTGAAATAAATGTATATTGCCAAGATGGGGGGGTTATTAACTCAGTTTGGGCCAAAATAAAAACCTTATGTATTAATGAATATGTAGTTTTAGAAAGGATTTTATATATCTCTGGTATAATACCATCATTACCCGGTGCTTTGTTTGATTTAAGCTTATTTATTTGTGTAATAACTTCTGTATATGAAATACTCTTGTCCAATAGTTTAATCTGTTGTTTATTAAGCTTTTTATTCATGTTTGTGGTTATAAACTCCTTTATTTTATCTTTAGGTTCCATGTTAATGTTGTTATGGTTAATCTTGTGAAAGTGATTTCTAAATTCATCCAGTATTTCTGGTATACTAGAAACATTCTTCTTTTCCTTAGAGAAAAGATTTCTTTGATATGGTTTTGTTTATTCAATCTTTTTGTTTTATTTTTAAGTCTATGTAAGTATTTGGGGCTTATTGAATAAGACAAAACTTGTATTTCCCTAAAGTTATTTTAACTTTATGAGTTAAAATTTCTTTGTATTTCTCATTTAGTTTGTTTATTTCTTCAATAACTTTCTTGTCCATAATATTTTCTTAATTATTATGTTTATAAGAGTCTAATTTACTTTGAATATCTAACAATTCCTTATCCCAAGATTTCCTTTTATTATTATACCATCTGATACTTTGTCCATATAGATATGATTTTAAGGCATCCCAAACATAGACAATGGAGACTTCAGGAGTATTATTTATGTCTAGAAAATGTTGTACTTCTGAAAGTATATATTCTTTATAGTCTTTTAGCTGAGTTAAGTATGCTGGTATCCTTTTGATCTGAACATTATGAGTATTTTTTATCATGAATTCTAAAACAATTGAGTTATGATCAGATATAGGACATGAAATGATTTTGGAATTAATTAAATCTGTTACCATCTGGTTAGAAATAAATACCCTATCTATTTTTGAATAAGTTTTGTATCTGTTAGAAAAAAAGGTGTATGGTAATGATTTTGAATCTATCTGATTATTAATATCATTCAAATGATAAGAATTAGCAAAATCATTTAAATGTTTTGCATTAGATGTAATTCTTCTTTTCCTTATAGTGGTAGTATCACTTTCATGTAGTATACAATTAAAATCACGAGCTAAAATAATATCCCCTATAGAGAATGATATGATCTTATCAATATGATGTTTCACTGTATTAATACCAATTCCAGGTATCCAATATACATTAATTAAAGTGTAAGTCTTCCCATTAATTTGTATTGTAACCATACAAAACATTCCTTTGTCATCCTGAAAAGACTTAATGGTTTTAGGAATGGGCATACTTTTATTCCATAAAATAGCCACTCCTCTTTTTTTCTGAGTGTGCTCTGAACTAACCAATACTGTATACTTATTAGTGGCTAGTTTATCAATATCTTTTTTTCAAGAGATGGGTTTCTTGCAGGAAGACTAGATTGGCCTTGTGTAAATTAATGTATCTTATTAGGCTTGCCCTTTTACACGGATTATTCAATCCATTAATGTTTAAAGAAATTCCTTTTAAAGATGTCATTTGGCATTTTTAAAACTCAAGAATCTTATGATCGAAATAACAAATAACAAGATAAATAATGTTACATCTCCTCTTTTAGGTGTACCTTTAAATATAGCTGTATTTATTAAATCTCTTATGGGATTTTGTATAGGATTCAATTTTGTTTGTAGTGACAATGAGTATACACAATATATTGTGGATGTCAAAACTATATACATATAACAATGAACAAGTGATAATAATGTAAGGATTAAACCTTGCATCCAGCCTGGAGTTGAAAACTCCAACTTAGAGTAGTATTTACTACTCAAGTTAACCCCTACCCTAAGCAGCAGTACCTCAGCTACCACCTTATCAATTTAATACTAGTTATATTTAACTGAGGTTAACAGTTTTCAATTCAATTATCTATCAAGACAAAACTACACATTTGGTAAAACAGCATCATATAAACTAAAATAAACTTTTTTTTTTTTTAAAAACTGTTCATACTACTATATAGATCTATGTAAAATATAACACTTGTATTCAAATAGCATTCAAATAATCTTGATGTTAGAAATCAAGAGGAGAGAAAATTAGGTTCTAACATTCATTTAAATCAAAAACTTTGGCTAATATGATTCAGACATTACATATATTAAGATGCATCTATTTTCTGTCATGTGAATACTATTAACAGCTTCCAAAAAAAATCTTGAATTGTTTGTATATGAGCATTTACTTAAACTCATTATTGTCAATAGAGTAAAATATTGTATTCATAAAAATTATTATAAATCATATTGCATAGTTATGCAAATTCTCAGAAACACTTGCATTATTAAAAAAAAGCCATCACACATATACACACAGACACACACACACACATACACACACACACACACACACACACACACACACACACACACACACACACACACACACACACACACACACACACACACACACACACACACAGACACACACACACACACACATATATATATATATATATATATATATATATATATATATATATATATATATATATATATCTGATCTCACTGAGTTATGCCCTTGTTGAGCACTATCCTACTTGCTGTCTCTAGAATAAATCTGTCTGCTTTATAGAAAATAATGCACAGCAAACACATTTTAGTAACCAGATTTTACAATCATGCTAACCTACTGCTTTAAAATATATCACATGACATTTCTTCCAGAATAGAATTATAAAATTATTTATGCTTGTCAATCAGATGAATTAAATGAATTATAATAAAGTATATGTTTGGAACAGAAGTTTTTAACACAGATTATTATGCTGCTGTTAAGTAGATTTTCAAAAACATTTAAATAAATGTTTCATTTTCTATGCCTTCTAAAATAAGACATTTACTTACTACAAGAAACTACATCATTTAAACTCATTATAACTGACATTTTATGAATAGAGTATTTTTCCTGAATCTGTGGTGTGTCAGTATGATAACTAGGTCAGAGGTTATACTAACTGCTTTCAGTTTCTCTGTGAGAATTCTGTGAGTTGAAGCTTTTGAAGTAGTTCATGGACACTGTGCATGAGACAGCCCACATCTCAGATTGTCTCCCTTAACATTTTGGCGGAAACTTATTAAAACTTGTGGCAAACATTCATTTTGTCAATAGAGTAAAATATTGTATTCATAGAAATTATTATAAATCATATTGGATAGTTATGCAGATTCTCAGAAACACTTGCATTATTATATAAAAAAAGCCATCACACTCACACACACACATACACATACATACACACACACACACACACACACACACACACACACACACACACACACACACACACACACACATATATATATGATCTCACTGAGTTGTGTCTTTGTTGAGCACTATCCTACTTGCTGTCCCTAGAATAAATCTGTCTGCTTTATACAAAATAATGCACAGCAAACACATTTTAGTAACCAGATTTTACAATCATGCTAACCTACTGCTTTAAAATATATCACATGACATTTCTTCCAGAATAGAGTTATAAGATTATTTATGCTTGTCAATCAGATGAATTAAATGAGTTATAGTAAAGTATATGTTTGGAACACAAATTTTTAACACAGATTATTATGCTGCTGTTAAGTAGATTTTCAAAAACATTTAAATAAATGTTTCATTTTCTATGCCTTCTAAAATAAGACATTTACTTACTACAAGAAACTACATCATTTAGACTCATTATAAGTGGCATATTTTATGAATAGAGTATTTTTCCTGAATCTGTGGTGTGTCAGTGTGATAACTATGTCAAAGGTTATACTAACTGCTTTCAGTTTCTCTGTGAGAATTCTGTGAGTTGAAGCTTTTGAAGTAGTTCATGGACACTGTGCATGAGACAGCCCACATCTCAGATTGTCTCTCTTAACATTTTGGCGGGAAACTTATTAAAAACTAGTGACAAACATTCATTTAGTAGTGTAAATGCATGTAAACATGACAACACCTTCACAATGTATTCCACAGACCATTACAGCCTCTTACTTCTTTTCAGAAAGAGAAACAAATTGAATCACAGCTTGCCATTAAATCTTCAGATATTTTGACTGGTTATGAAACAAAACATTATAACTGACATATTTTATGAATAGAGTATTTTCCTGAATCTGTGGTGTGTCAGTGTGATAGCTATGTCAAAGGTTATACTAACTGCTTTCAGTTTCTCTGTGAGAATTCTGTGAGCTGAAGCTTCTGAAGTAACTCATGAACACTGTGCATGAGACAGCCCACATCTCAGATTGTCTCTCTTAACATTTTGGCGGGAAACTTATCAAAAACTAGTGACAAACATTCATTTAGCAGTGTAAATGCATCTAAACATGACAAAACCTTCACAATGTATTCCACAGATCATTACAGCCTCTATGTAAGTGAAATTAAGCCCAAAATTACCAACAAGCAATAAAACTCAACATTCTTCTCCCAACTCAATTTTCATACAAATCCTATTATTCACTGTGCCCACACAATCAAAAGCATTTCTATATATTAATAAAGAAAAGAAAAGAGAGTAGAAAATAAAAGGGAGTGAGGCAGAAATAAAAAAATGTAAGAGAAAGCTGTAAGAAGTATATACAATGGAATGTTACTTACTGTTTATATTAATAGAGTTAAAAATAAAACATATTATTTACTCTTATTTAGTTCTGATTATTATTAGTTAAAGCATAACAGATTATTTACAAACAGGCATAAGCAGTATAATCAAGAAAGTATAGTTAGAAATAGCATTTGAAGAACTTATAAAAACTTTTACAAGGAATAAATATGTTATTATTCTATTAATGATATTTTCATTACTGTTCTCTCCTGCCCTCCCCACCCTTTACCCACTACATAATCTGAATAGACTGTCATTGTGTAAACAAAGAAAATAATAAAAGGAGAAGGAAAAAAAGGTAAAGATAAAAAATGTATCAAATTACTAACCTTACTTCTTTTCAGAAAGAGAAACAAATTGAATCACAGCTTGCCATTAAATCTTCAGGTATTTTGACTGGTTATGAAACAAAACATTTATTTGCACATAGAGAATAACTTTGATTAAATCTTTTCCAAAATATTTGTGGCTTTCTAGAAATGCAGGAACTATATTCAAAAAGATTAATAATGAACTAAAATGATGAGAGAGAAAAAAAACATATAACAAATCATTTGTTTTTTAGTCTCTTCTTCTTCTCTGAAGTCTTCCACGAAGTTTCAGTTGCCAATCTCTTTAATGAAGAACTAGCCCATTCCATTTCTTCTATTTTATCCAAAATCCTTTTTCTTTGACAAACAGTAAAGCAGAGTCTAAATCATTGAAAACCTTAGGACCATCAGGAAGGAAGATTTTAAGCTTGGCAGGAAACAGAAGGTATGTTTTAAACTGTGCTTTTAAGCTCCCTTATTAGTGGCAGAAAAACTTTTCTTTTAGCTATTACCATGGAAGAATAGTCATTGTCAAAACGCACAGTTGTCTCATTAATCTTAACAGGAGCTTTAGCCCAAGCAGATTTAAGAACCATCTCTTTATCAAAAGATGATAGAAATCTAACTATAACTGATCTAGGATATTTTTTGTTAGAGTTAGTATTAGCTATAGATCTATGTGCTCTTTCGATACCAAAAGAGAATGCTTCTGGTAAGTCTAAAGTTTTATGGAGCCAAGTTGTTAAAAAAGAAGTAATATTGTTACCTTCAATATTTTCTGGCAGTCCAAAAATCCTAATGTTATTGTGCCTAGATCTATTTTCCAGGTCATGCAGCTTTGTTTGTAAATGTGTATTTTGTTTCAGCAGAAACTCAATGTTGATTTCCTCTTCTTGGATTCTATTTTCCATGTCATTCACAGCTTCTTCTATGCCTGTCATCTGGTTCTTCTGTTGTTGCAGGTCTGTATGTAACAGGTCTATTTGTTTTGTAGTTTTTTTCTATGAAGGTGTCTATTTTAGTATCCATTTTATCAGTAAGTTGCTGGATTATAATTATCAGAGACTGAAGTTCTTTCTTGATGCTGGAGTCTTGAGAATTTGTCTTACTGAAACTCATTTCAGACTGATAAACTGACAGGAAAATTTCCCTTTCTTTTTTAGATATAGTTCAAGAACTATATAAAACAAACGTATTTAGAAAGAAAATTACTTCAAAAATTATTTTTTTAAGTAATTAATTCCTGTCAGTGTAATGAAATTGGTGGAGCTGAAGAAATCTGCTGCTATCCTGTGTTCATCCTTGGCCACGCCCCCATGATTTATTTTTTCTGAGCCTTTCCTTTAGTATTAAGTAGATCCTATCTCTGTTGCCTCCCACTTCACTCACCACCCCACCTTTTCGTCAGGTCGACTTTTCCCCACTCATTGGACTCACTTGGCAATGGCTCAGACACATATTTAATTGTTACATAATGTACCTGATTTGATGCTGCCATTTAGGGTCGAAGAACACGTAGTTACAAATTTTAACACAGCCAGACCAGAGCCAGCAATGTGGTGACTTTACTTGCATATGTACTGTAGTGGTGTATATTTCTCATCAAATTGTTATTTTAGAGTTAAACAATGCAATGTTTTGCCAATATACAATATTTTCAATGAAATTATCAAGTTAGAATTTTCATGTGGAACAAATGGGCAAAATATGGAAAACTGTTTCTCATAATGTAGAACAAATGTGCAAAAAGTGGAATGCTTACTAGCAGCTTACTACCACCCACTTTAACTAGGAAGCTGACATGATGGGTAAAATGTTAATTTTTTTTTACTTATTTGTCAATCTTGCTGGATAAACTGTCTTTTTTTCAATAGCAATCTATGAATATTAATTGACTGCTTCAGAGTAACACTATAAGCAAATGACTGTGAATATGTTTACTGTACAATCTGAAATAAAGGGTTTTGAATCCAAACCTTTGTGATGACAGTAAAAGTAAAAATGGGTTTGAACAGTGTTTTGTGGTAATCAGAGAGATGCAGTCAAGTAGTGGAATACTGTGATGATGTGGCGGTGGGGGGGTTTCTGACCATTATCCATCCTAAGGCCCCAATTGACCATAATCTGGATCTGTAATAGGTTTCTTATTTGTTAGCATGAATCACTGTCTTACTGACTCCCTCATAAGCCTATTCAGTGTTAAATTCTCCATTGTATGCTCCCCTACAGCCTGAAAAGCAACTGCTGTGGTACCCTTCTACAATGGTGGCCCTATCAGTGACCCTGGGAACTACAGACCAACATTAGAAGTGTCATTTGTAAAATAATTGACAGTTTAACTGCTTTGCACTTAGATAAGAATTTGCTAGATTTTAAGCCCTTGGTCCGAAGCAATGTGGCCTTGGGCAAGTTAGATCATGCCAACATGGCTTGTTGGATATCTCTGGGAATGTCACAGAGATACTTGATGACGGTAAGCCTATGCACACTGCTATCTGGATCTCCCCGAGATATTTGATACTATTTCACATTGTGATATTATAGAGTAACTAACACTAATGAATATAAACCTCTACATAACTCATTTGATAATTACTTGGCTTAGACAGGACTCACTCAGTCAAGGATAATTGCATACTTTTCTTTAAAAGACACATCAACAGTGGTGTCTTCTTGTGTTCCACACTGAGGCCACTACTCTTCAGCATCTACTTCACTGATGTCAAGGCTGACTTTAAGGACCTCTAGTTACCTGCATTTGTTGATACAAACAAACTCAGAACTATCATTAGGTAACCAGAAGCCAACAACACCCTCCAAAAGTCCCAATTCCTCACAAACCCATGGCTTCAGTTCCAAAAACTAAAGATAATTGTAAAGAAAAGCAGTATTGAATTATTTGAAAATTCCAGTTTACACTTACCACAACCTCATCAAAACAAGTACTGTCATTAGAGACCAAGGCATATCCATTGACATAAATTTTCTTTTGACCACTATACAGCAATGATTGTTAGGAAATTTTTTCACCTACTCAGCTAATTAATAATGTCAAAACCTTCAGATTAAAAAAAAAAAGTCATTGTCTCTGTAGTCCAGCCTCATGAGATCTATATTTGAATACAATACCCTTTTTTGGTACATATTTATCCAAAAATATCACCCACCAAGAGAAAAAAACACAGTATATTTTATGCTGGTACTGAGCTTTATAAGCTATAGAGAATGGTTGCCTCTGCTTGATCTACAAGAACTTCAACCTTAGATAACTTTTTTAATCACTGATGTATCCAGGGGTCGTTTTTTTTTTTTTTTTTTTTTTTTGTGGGCGTATAACCAACAATGACAGTTTATATAGCTATGACCATCAGTGGGAATTGCAGTGGCTAGACTACAGAAGTTGCCGTGGACTAAATGCCTATTTTCTATTTATGAGCATCTATCAAAAAATAATAAGCAGCATTGAATCAACTATTTTTCACACTCTAGTTGTCTCAAAAAAATGATAAAGTCTATATGTGCAAATAATACCTGCAAAGTACTATAATACATTTAAAAAGCCAATACTTGTATAAAACTAATCATAAAGGTATTTTGGTTAACACAAAAGATCTTACAGCAGTACATAAGAAAAAATAAACAACCTATCATCATAACTAATTCTGATGAAGTCTTTATTCATGAAGGAACAGCATTTCTGATTTAAAAAAAATATATAGGCACTTTTTCAGATAAGGAAAACACAACAAATCACTAGAAAGTGCCTTTTATTTACATTTATCATGACTTGGAAATAAATCAGTCAGACAGTGTATGGTCATCTATTAGATGTAAAAAAAACAGTAAATAAACGGAGTTCATAAAAAATTCATGGGTATGAAAATTCTAACTTGATAATTTCATTGTAAATATTGGATTATATTGGCAAAACATTGTATTGTTTAACTCTAAAGTAACAATTTGATGAAAATATGCACAATCACACTATACCAGCATGTAAACAGCCACATATATGCAGTTGTATCCCACAGGAGCAAGTGCAAAACAAATCCAAGAGACAAATCCACATGGTGGAAGTATAATAGCAATAAAATTTATTATAAAAGGGAAATATTTTGACCAAAAGTAAGAAGAGTAATTCTCAAAATGTTAGACTCCTTGCCACTGAAATAAATCAACAAATTAGGTCTTAATAAAATCCACCAAAGCCAAGTTTGGGCATATAATAGCGACCCATGCCAAAGACAATCACAAGGCATTTTTAGTTATGTTCATAATCTCAAATGCACACTGTGGCAATGTGGAAAGCTGATTGTGAATAATGTTATCTATTCTGAGGCTGAATATATAGCAAACCTATCAGCTGATGAATTTAGCTTTAGCTTTACCTCTCTCTCCCCTCTATCTCTCTCTCCCCTCTATCTCTCTCTCTGTCTCCATCTGTCACTCAAGATATACCTGATACATGACTCATCTCCAGCTATCACACAAGAACAAGTCCTAAAAGTGCAATATGTAGCTAAAAATACTGCATTAGTGGGTCCTGACAGTATCCCTGGATGCTGCACCCCAACAACACTGTGAAATCTCAGCCTCTATATAGGTTTTGTACCAAGTGAATGGAAAACAGCTATTCCCTTGCTTAAGGGAGGACTATCCACACACCCAGGCAATTACAGACCCATAAGTCTGACTAGCCTCATATATAAAGCCATGGAAAGACATATCATGGAATTAATCAGTCAGGACCTAGAGAACTTCCAGACACTGGCCCCCATTCGATCCAGTTTGGATTCATCAAGGACTCAACCTAGTGGATTTTTGTTAAAAGGTCACCAAAGCAATGGACAAATACAAAACGGTACACACTGCATACCTTGACCTGACCAAAGCTTTTGACAAAATTCCCCACTCAGGCATAGTAGAAAAGTTAAATAAACAGGGAATAAACCCCTATATCACCTAATGGATTGTCAAATGGCTCAGAAATAAGACACAGATAATCAAAATAGAGAAGTTACCTCCACAAACAGACGGTCACCACTGGAGTGCCCTAGGGTTTTGTGCTGGGACTTCTCTTGTTTGGCATCTACTTTTCTGAGCTAAAAGCCAATGTCATAGAGATCTGGCTTACTAAGTTTGCACATGACTGCAAGCTAGGAGCAATCATTGAATCCCCAGATAATTTCCTCATCCTGCAGAAACATTTTTCCCAAATAAATAACTGATGCTAAAATCATGGACTGAAACTAAATGCCAAAAAATGCATTATTGTATCCTTTGGAAAGTTGGCTACCCAGAAAACTAGTGCATTGACAATACACTCCTAAGAGTTGACCCAGTTGTTCTGGATTTGGGAACTTACATGGACAGTGACCTAACTTTTGACCAACATGGGACTGTTTTTATAAAAAATTCCTTCTATACTGCACAGCTTATAAACAAAGGGATTGTGTCTAGATCTAGGGATGCCAATGTCCCCCTTTATGCATACCTCATTAGACAAATCATTTAATATAACGCCCCTTTTGACATATATGTGTCCAGACACATGTAACAACTGGAATTACCACAGTGTCACCTTTGTAAAAGGATACAAGGCCTAAACAACATGTCCTACATGGACAAACTCTAAGCCTGTTATTATACCCAGCAGCCTATGGACTTCTAAGAGATGACATGTTTCTGGCATACAATGCATCCTCCAGCCCATTACTGATGGTTTTACTGCACATTAGCAAGTCAAATGACATCATAAATAGTTGGTCTAGGGATCAAAACCTCTTCTGCAAATATCATTTTGGAGGGAAAGGAATATCTCATAGAGGATAGTATTTTGGTGGAACAGACTCTCCATGCACATACAACCAGTCCAGTTTCAAGCGCAAATTATAGCTATGGATGGGAAACAGAAAACTAATCCCAGGACTGTTCTCTGCACAAGTAATAGACAGAGGCAGCTCCTAAATGCTTTATCCTGTGTGTAGGACCACTCAAATTATCTGTGGTATGGTCCCAGTTATTCTCTTTAGGGTTAATATATAATTATTGACCATAGGATGGGTAAGGCCAATCTATAACCAAATAGGATAGGTAATTTTGTGCCCAACAAAGGAAACTGGCAAGGCGTGAAATGACCTAGAAGAACAGCTAGCCTTGTACTTACCTATGATACTATGAACCAACTGAAAGACACTGTTGAATTGCAGGTACCAATAAAGGCTCTCCCTCCACAATAACAAAACAACAGAAGATAGATTTACTCTTTATTCCAAAAGCAGTAAGATTTACCGCTTTCGTCTCCAAAACAGGAAACTTCAACAGAATCAAAAGAATGTGTTTCCTTTACATTTAAATAGCCAGCCAAACATATTCATTGGTTCAGAACCTTGTCAATCAATACAAATAAAACAATAAAATAATATCTTGTACAAATAACATTTGAAGTGACACTTAAAAATTACATGCATAATGAATTGACCAGTATTTGTAATAATGTTACATGAAAAAAATATATAAAAAATAGATAAAAATAAATAAATAAATATACAAATCACTTCAACTTAACTGCTCCCAATTTAAGAGCTGGAACAATAGAAATGCAATCATTAAGTCCTGGGAAAATACAGGCATCCAGGCATAATTGCCACATCCTTTACCTGCCTTCCCAGTCACATCCCCTGTCGTCATGTTTGACACACTCAAGGGCCCAAAATTTGAAATCAGCTCCACTACATTGGACAATATGCCTAAACAAAGCATTTGTGTCTTTTCTTTGACTAATATCATACATATGTTCATATATCCTGGACCTCAAATTCCTCTCTGTTTTACCCACGTAAAACACCCAACAGGTGTTGCAATAGGCAAGGTAAATCACTCCTTTTGTGAAGCAAGTATAATAGCCTGAGGCCCTTAATTTCAGGGCCTGACTGGGCAGGTGAACCAAGTCCACATTAGCTGCAAAAGTACATTGGGAACACCTTCCACAACCTCACCAATCATTTAATTAATGCTACGCAATCTGATGTCTTCCATAAGTCATATTTTAAGTAGCAGGTGTTTTCAACAGTTGGCTTATTAACAGTGTTATAAATATATCCGCTTTAATTGTAAAATTTAGTGTAATACAAAAATGTGGCATTCAAAGTTCTGAAGAATTTTTTACTACTATAAAAATGTATATTGAACAGTGCTCTAAACACATCATCATTAAAAATGTAACAAGCACTGGAAAGCTTTGCCATGTGTAATTCTATAGAAATCCAGAGTTATATGACATTCACTATATGGTTTATTCCTTAATTTAGGGATACGTTTAGTGAACTTTAGTTTTTAATATGTTTATCTCAGTTGTTTATATGTATACAATTGAATTATATGTATATAATAAGCCTTGTTTATAGGTTTGTTGAGTATTATCATCAAATTAAATTTCTTCATTGCTCTTGTCTTAAACAGCAAACACGGTCAACTAAAAGCCATTGCATGTATGTTCAGTAACTACGATTTCAAGATATAGGTTACGGTTTAAGCTTAGGGTTGGGCTTAGATACTTAAGAGATTACAGTTAGAGGAAATGTAGGTACATGCTCTTTAAAAAAAAATTATCTGGGAATATGACTCCATGCTTTATATCACAAAGGGAAATACTGCCATCTCAGCTAGCTGTAATTTTATAAATAATTTTATGCCATTGGCGAATATCAACATGATTTATATAAGATGCTTGTGCTTTAACTATATTAGAACTGTATGTTATGTGTATATCAAACCTTTATGTACAGACGTGTGTTGAAAAGGTTTTTATAGAGTGCTGTTTGAGATGTAACCACAGTGTGCCCGGCTGGAATAGAACAGAAATGTACATGCACTATTGTAACTGTTTAAATGTATATATTTTAACAGTGGAAACTGGAATACAGGAGGTTAACTTCAGAAAAATAGCTGAAACTAAATTACTATATGGCAGATAGAGACAGAATGTCTATAATAGGGAGCTCTCTGTATTGTCTGCAGTGTGAAGTAATTACTGGTCATGAAAGCATGAAGATGGTAAATACCGCTAGGTTCTAGCGGTGCGGGTTTCACTTGGGAAAGAATCAGATGACAAGAAATTGTATCATTCTGCAAGCTATCCCAGCAGTAATATTTGCAATATTAATTTAAAACATCTCTTAGAGAGACAGAGCATTCTGTAGTCTGTCTTGGACCTGGCAACAACAAGGATCATTCATCACATCTGCCTTGCTCTAATGTAAGTTAACTAGGGTATAGTAATTCTCTTAGATACAGTCAGGAATATAGCAAAGCCTAGTTTAGATATTTTTCTTTCGTTATTTGAGACTGTCCTGCAATGTTGTTTTAAATATTTTCAGTGGTTTTGAGCTCTGATGTCACTGTGAATATATACCTAGCATTTTCTTGTTCTTTTATTATTTATTATTAAATCTATTTAAACCTTTCATTGTAGCTGATCTTTGTGAGACATATTTAAGTTTTGAGAGTACTTGCATTGCTATTTGGTGACACTGTGGGCCACTCCTAATAGCCTTGCTGTTGGTCAAACTACCATTTGTATTAATATTAATATTACACAGTAAGATTGTACACCCTTTTATTAAGAACCTTAAATTAGCTGATAAGAGTTAGTTGGTGGCATTGATAACTACCTTACACTCTGGAAAAAAAGGAGCAAAGCTAGTAAATCTGTGCCAGCGTTTCCCACTTGTGTGCATGTGTGTAAATCAAACCTCAAAGCGTGTGTGTCACTGAGTGGACAGAGAGGGTGCTGGAGATCTCAGCTTGGCCACTCAGCTGAGATCTCAACTCTATAGCTGTGCCAGTAAGGAGTCCTATTTGGGAACTGGAGAAAGAGGGGGAAACAGCCCTAGACTTACTATGGTCTCTGTGTGCCCTTAACAGAAATTGCACTTGATGCAGAACATTGCATCTGGAAATACTGTGTGTGTACCTGCCATCCTCCCATTGTACGTCCACCACTGTTGCCAGTTTTGAGGATTGAGGCTCATTTATTACTGGTCCAGTGGTGGGTTGTCACATTTATTGGTGGCAGTGGTGGGATATCCACATAATGGGATTCAGTGCTGTGGATATTGAACTCCTGTAGCCTGTAAACAGTGGTCACTAAAGAAGGTGTTTGTACTCTCAAGCAGCCACATTGTGAACATGCAGAGTTTCAAATCACAATAGTTATATTTATTTTTGTTAGCTTAGTTAGTCAGGAAGAGCAGGCAAGGATGTCAGCAGAGTATGGCAAGCTGACAAGGAGCCAGTTGGTTGAGACGTGCCAAAGCAAAGAACTGGGGCATGCCAACCTGATTAATGCAGAAGAGATTGCAGCCTTAGTCACAGCTGCATCACAGACCAGCAACCAGAAGGACAACCAGACTGGTTTTAGGGATGTACAGCTCTCAGAAAGTGGATAGCTCAACTTTGCATTAGAGTACTTAAAAATCCAACTGGAGTTATAGAGACTTGAACTGGAGACCAACCATTTGGAAACAGAATCAGCAGAGAGACTGCAGCATTTGGAGGTCAAAGCAGAATCAGCAGAGAGACTGAGATGTCTGGAAGCAAAAGAAAATGAGAGGCAGATGCAACATGAAAAAGAGATGCTGACTCTTTGCCAGGGTTATGGAGATAATGGGGAAGGAAGTAACTGTACCCCATAAGTAATAAAGGTCAGTAAATGTTTTCCACAATTTACAGAGGGTGATAATTTTGATAGCATTATTCATATGTTTGCAAGGGTTTGTAAACAGTATAATGTTGACCAAGGGCTCTAGGTATTGTTCCTGATCCCTTACTCCATGGTAAAGCTGTAACTGCTGTTTCTAAATTTTCTGATAATGATTGCTTAAATTATCATACTGTTAAAAATTGTTTGTTAGTGTTTTAAGTTAACACCTGAAGATTATAGAAAAAAGTTTCATGAGCATAGACGCAAGGCAGATGAAAGTTTGTGTGAATGTATTGCTGAGTTAAGCACTTATTTTAATATGTGGGTGAGTGTGTGTCAGGTCACCACTTTTGAAGGGTTGGCAGACATTTTGCCGCAGGAACAAGCCCTTAGCTCTTTGTCTGAGGACATGAGAATCTGGTTAGCAGATAGAAAACTTAATACCACAGATGAGTTGAGGAAAAAGGGAGACCTACACCGAGCAAGCAGGGCATCATTGCACAAGAAAAGGTATACCCAGTGCTGTATATGGGTTTAAGGGAAACCATGGTGGTTAGCCTAAACCTCCCCAACAGAGTTCACCATTAACAGGTGAAGCCAATAATTTAGGTACAAGGCCAGGACAAGGGTTAAATGTTTTAAATGTAACCAGTGGGGCCATGTAGCATATAGATGATCATGGAGGCAAGGTGGGGAACAAAAGGTGGGAGAGACAGCAAGTGGGAATGCCAGAATGCCAGCAGTAAGTTATCTGGAGATGACAAGGGTACCAAACTACCACAGGAGGTTATATCCTATCTTAGTAGATGGGAAACAGGCCACTGCTAAGAGAGAGACACAGCCTCTGACCCAACCATTGTTAAGCCTGCAATGGTTAACTAGAAGCACTGCTTGCTTGGGCAGTCTACTCCAGTCAGAGCATTAGGAGGGACCCCATTCCAAATACCTTTGGCTAGCATTCACCTTGACTGAGAGGGTGGAAAAGGAAGCAAGTAAGTAGGTGTGTTTGAGGATATGCCTGCAGATGTACTGATAGGAAGTGATTTTGATAATGCAGTACCTTGTGTGCATGTACTTACATGCACTCAGGCTTAGAGACAGGCATGTGGGTCTGGTAGCCTGGGGGGGGGGTCCCAGACAGACCACACACTTGACGCCATGACTGGTGAGGTGGCTACTTCAGGGAGGGTGCTACCCTGTAGCAGTGAGACTGAAGGTGAGCCACAACTGCTGGTGGGTACTGATGTTCCCTTAGACAGAGTGACTGCAGGAGCACTGCTACCATTTGTATTACTATTAATATTACACAGTAAGATTGGACACCCTTTTGTTAAGGGCCTTAAAGTAGCTGATAAGAGTTGGCTGGTGTTAGTGATAACTACCTTATAGTCTGGGCAAAAGGGGGCATAGCTAGAAAATCTGTGCCAGCCTTTCCCAGGTATGTGTGTGTGTGCGCGCGTGTGTGTGTGTGTGTGTGTGTGTGTGTGTGTGTGTGTGTGTGTGTGTGTGTGTGTATGTGTGTGTGTGTGTGTGTGTGTGTGTGTGTGTGTGTGTGTGTGTGTGTGTGTGTGCGTGCGTGTATGTATAAATCAAACCTCAAAGAGTGTGTGTGTGTCAGCTACTTGGGCAGAGACACAAAGCACTGGTTGGACAGAGAGGATGCTGGAGGTCTTGACTTGGCCACTCAGCTGAGATCTCAACTCCATAGCTATGCCAGTGGGGGGGTCTTAGTGGGGATCTGTAGAAAGAGGGAGAAACCAGCCCCGGACTGACTGTGGTCTCTGTGTGCTCTTAAGGGAAATTGTACTTGATGCAGAAAGCTGCAACTGGAAATATTGTGTGTGAACCTGTCAACCTCCCAGTGTACGTCCCCCACTGTTGCCAGTAGTGAGGATTGAAGCTCCTTGATTACTGGTCCAGTAGTGCTTCATCACACTTTACATAAAGGTTTAAGTTTAGGGCTGGGTTTAGAGACTAATGTTAGCTTTATGTTTATGGTGAGTTTAGGTCTAAATACAGGATTAAGATTAGGGATTGATAGGGGTTTAGGCATACCTCTGAATTGTTCTATACTTTTTGTTAAATGTTCAGATTTTTGTCTCATATTTTTGGTCTGTTCCTTATAAAATGTGTTTTTCATACAAATTACTTAGGAAACAATCACCAGGACACATGTTTTCAGAAAATGCATGACAATGCAAATCCTGCTATTCAAGTAACTTCGTAGGGTCAGAAGTATGATACTTAAAACTTGTCATTGATATTTGTCATTTGCCTCCCCATTATTTTTGGTTCTGTCTAGAATTCTTGTGCTAATAACCTAGCAGGTTCAGCAATGTGGGCTTGGGTTAAAACAAGAGTTCAGATAATAAAGTATAGGAGGTGCCGTGCTCTTTATGATGGGTGACCTATTACTCATAAAATATTGTAGGTAATGTTATGCATTGGGATTTTTGCATTTCAATGACTCATTCATAATTTAATGAACTATTTGCATTTGATTAGGTTGTTCATAATGAGTTTTCTTTTCAGACCAATCTTATATAAAAGTAACTTTTGAGAAAAAAACACTTTTGAATATGCTGTGTTTTTTTTTTTTTTTACAAAATTTCATAGCTCAAGTTTTACTGATATTTTACCTTCTGGCAACTGCCTGGACAGGCATTATCAGTCATTACTAGGGATTCTCCTTGTGTGCTGCACCATAATTGGGTTCAGTTGAATACTGCTGTAGTTTCCATTTAGGGGTAGCTTTAGTATACCTAGTAGAATCTCTCTGGCAATGTGTTGTGAGTTTCCATAATACAGCATACCACTTAAATGCATAATACAAACATAAAGGCAGAGGTCCTGCACTTTGTACTTCAGGATTTAATGAGGTGGACCTGAGTTGTCTGCACATGCCCACCTGTGCATTTGTTTCAGTGTCTGCATACAGGAGACACCATTTTCAGTGTAACTGTAGGGAAATTCCTAAAAGATTAACTAGCCTGCTGTGCACTTTCACTATATTTGGGTGCAAATTAGAAAAAGAACATTAAAATCGAAATCTCTGGCCGTCATAAATCAGATCTGCTGCCAAGCATGGTCAGACCAACTCTGTTTTTAAGTTTCATTGTTGCATGTATAATTATAGTGGGCTTGCTTTTATCTTATCTTTTATGTACAAAAGATATTTCAAATATACATTTGGGTGAATCTGTTTTCTTTCTCAACTTGTTTATGACAGAATTCATCTTATTTTATCGGATTTCAATGAGAACTTCTTGGATATATCAAAATACTTTTCTTTTTACAAAAAAATTTTTTGTTCAACTGTTCATCAAAACAAAAAGGTGTGGGGGAGACTAAAGTGAATATTTAAGTATTGCAGTCTTGAGTAATACTCCATAAAGTTATTACCACAGCAACATAAAAAATGATGATGTTCAACATATGCTCTTGTCCTGTATTTTTGGTCTTTTTTGTCAACATCTAGCAATGGGAATAGAAGATTTATCCCATGACCACTCCCTATAATGGTAAGGGTAATGGGCAATGGCAGCTATTAAATGTTTTATTCCATGCATGGGTCTCCTCAAATTATCTCCTGTTTGATTCCAGCTATTCTAATTGGGGCAATATGCAATTATTGACCATAGAGTGGGTAAGGCAAATCTAATCCAAAATAGGATAAGTTAATTCAAGCACCAAAAGAGAGCTTGGATAGACTTAAAATGGGTCAGAAGGGCAGCTAACCTAGTATGCACCTATAAATTTATGAGCAAATTATATATTATTCGAATTAGATAGACTTAAAGCATTGCTTTTTTCGGAGTAATTCATATTGTAGCAGTCCCCTTAGCAGAGTAATATATTTTCTGGATTAATAACATTAATTTGTAGGGAGACTGGGCTGTGTTTAGAGATTTTTTTTTCAAATATATTTTTATTGAATTTTTCAAACTTTTCAAACATACAAAGGAAAAACTGTAAGTCATTACAGGAAGCAGTAAAGTATAGGTATATATGTAACAGTTAGTACAAAAACTATGCATTTATAAAAGAGCAGTTATGTTACAGGGAAATTTACATCTTAGAGACCAATATAAGCAGTAAAGGCCCCCAATAACCTATTACAGTCAAAGTCTAGAGATACAAATGGAAAGTGGCTTGGAAGGAAGAATATATGACTGTCTTAAGAAGAAAGAAAAGCGGTAAGGAGGTTATAACCATAAAAAACAACTATTTACACCATGTACTTCTATTTATACCATATTTACAACATATTTACACCATGGATGCCAGAAGATAACAAAATAATATAATGAAATATTTTGTAAAATCAAAAGTTACCGTGTGATGGTAACAATGTCTAATGGTTATAGGGCCAGATATGATACTGATGGAGGATTTCCTGGAATGTAGTGTTAGTGACCCACATTTTGGAAGATTATTTAGTTTGGATTAGGTCAAAAAGACTACACCAGTAATTCTGAAAATATTCTTTTTTCTTTTTGTTATTATTGCATAACTTATGTGCAGATATATATTTGATTGCCATTGATGCAAAGTTTTTCCAAACTATTGCTGAGGGATTGACCCAGTTCTTGGCTATAAAATACTTGAGAAGGGCACAGGCTGTAACACAGATGTGGTGATGGATACCCTTAAGAGATTTAGGAATTATATTTAAAATCATGGTTTGCCAAGAGAATGTGGTTTTTTCGTATCCCATTTTTTCCAACTGAGTTCTGAGAGAACACCAAAGTTTGTAAATATTCTTACAGCTCCAAAAGATGTGAAGTATATCTACATGTGGGAGGGAACAGAACGGACAGGTTAGGTTTTTATTGTCTCCGAATTTCAGTAAGACTGCTGGGGTATAGTAGGAATTGTTGTTTATCATAAGCTGGGTGTAAATTAGGTTTTTGAAGGGGGCTAGATTCAGGGTATTATTGATTGCTTCGCACTTAGACTCCATAGAAATTTCTTCTTGTATACCGTCCCAATATTTGGAAAATAGAAGTGAATGATCATACTTAATGCTTGACACAAGTTTATAGGTATTCAAAATCATTTTTTTCCATAGGGAAAGTGATTTTATGATAGATTGTGATACTGTAATGTCTTGCTCCTTCACTCTATAGTAAGAGAATTTTTGTTTTATAAGTGAGCTAATTTGCCTTAAGATAGGATCATATTTGTTAGGATCACCAAATAAAGTTTTGACCTCGGCAACATTTTTAGAGTTAAAAAAGTGCCAAACTATGGCTTTCTTAACAATAGGGAAGTTTGTTAGATCGATCATTTTATTATTGATTTTTACGGTTTAGGTGAACAGGTTGGGGAAAGGGAATAGTATTGTACAATTTTAAGAAGGTCATCAGAGTTTGAAAGATGCAAATTTTGTTCTTTAGTGTAGGCAAGATCTTGAACTTATAGTCACCATCAGGTGCTAAATAAGAGACAGCATATGGATTGAGTTTTAATGAATATATATAGTTGCACCAGATTTTGATCCAGGTTGGGTACCAAGATTCAGCAGAAAGATCATAACAGGCTATTTGAGTTAGACAGCTAGCATTAATGATGTGGTAATATAAATTAAAGTCCGGGAAACTTAAACCACCTTTGTTCTTTGGGGTAATTAGACTCCTGTAGTGTTTAGAGATTTTGAAAGTTACTGACCACCAAGTCACAGAGGATTATGACTAGGCTTCCAGTCAAAACCAGGCTATTTCTCTGCTAAATTGATTCCAGAGGTGAATTTCTTCGAATCAGTTTGAAAACACATAAATAGTTATGAGTAAAGACAAAATCATAATCCTTTGTAATACAGTGGTGTAGGTGGGTGGAGGCATTTTCCATTTTTTGGCCAAAAATAGCTGCAATTATATAAAATAAAATAAATAAATAAATCAAACAATGTGACTTACTTCCAGAATTCTTCATTCAAAAATCAGAGACAAAGCATAATGTAATAAGGGATAAAGGCTGCATATCAGGGTCTCATTTTGTTTATTACTCTTTGTTTCACTTATATAGTTGATACAATAAGACAAATTGAATGAAAAGCTGTTTTAAAGAATAAAACATGAATAACTACAGTTTTAAGATGCTGATTAATACTTTTTACTGTTCTGTAAAAAAATTATATTTTTTTCTGACTAATAAAGAAAACCTGTAAAACAAAACCAGACTTGACTCTGAAGATCAGGTACAGTTGAGAATTACATCTTTTAAAGCTGTTGTCTGATGAGCAGTGCTTCACATTTATAAGCTGTTTTGATGGCTCTTTAATGTGTGTGACCCCTTTTAAAGCTTTTTGCTAATTTCTCATGCTGTCTGGTGACGGCTTTGTGTATAGCAGCACAAGATTTTTTTAAACAACATTATCATAACAAGTCTATTTTTATACATGTAATTAGTGCATTTCTGGTATTAGAAGCAAAATTTTAGGAAGCATTTCAACAAGCTGCTCATATAGACAAAAACTAAAGACTGATGCATCGAACTAAACACCCTGTCCATGGTGATTCTAACTACCATTCCATATTCCTACACCTCTCCTCCTCTAACTACACAGTCCTTCTCACTCCACAACAAGTACAAATATGACTCTGTCATTGTCCATGTTGGTGTGAATGACCTGAGATGTACCTCCCTGGACTACATGAAAAGGGACATGGAGGAGCTGTCTGATCTTGTAACCCAGGCAGGTAAGACCCGCGCCCTGAGTAGCATCCTGCCATCACCCAGAATTATACCAGAGTACAAGGACAAAATGATTGACTTCAACAATTGGCTAAGCTTCTGGTGTCATTCTAAGGGGATCCAGTATCTGCTGCCTGGGATGACATGATCTGAAAACCACAATGCTTTGCCAGAGATGGCCTGCACCTGTTGCCCTTGGGATTCTGGATACTGGCTAAGGCTCTAGCCACCCCTATTGTGCCTTTTTTAGGCAAGGTTCAAATGACAAATTCACAACCGTAACAGGTACAAGCAAGCAAAATCTGAGGGTATTGCTACTCAATGGTCGAAGTCTAAACCTCAAAATGCACTCACTTGAGGCACTGCTTAAAATGGAGAACATCAAATTCTGCACAGTGACTGAGACCTGGTTTAAGGCTCCAGAGAGTACCCCTGCATTACCAGGCTATAATTCATACCACACCTTTCGGCCACCTAAACTGGACTGAAACACTAAAGACGGAGGGGTGTCCATATTCATTAAGGATATCCACACCTCCAGTCTAGTTGCTCAGCATAATGCATCTGAGATTATCCAACTGCAACTAACTTTGTGCAAGACCGCAATTCAAATTGTAGCTTGCTACAGATCCCCCACCATGCCCCAGGATTCCCACTCCTCATTTCTTGATACACTGGAAAATATTAGGGTGCAACCTAACACCCTAATAATGGGTGATTTCAACTACCCCACCATTAACTGGGAAAACAACTCATGTACCAACTCTTGTGCTCAACATTTTTTGGAATTCATAAATTCCAATGCCTTGGATCAACTTATCCACATCCCCACCAGGGGCAGCAATATCCTAGACCTGGTTATTACTAACATGGACAACCGGTGCTCCACACCAGAGGTCAATTCCTTGTTGGTCAGATCCAACCACAAGCTAATCACCTTAGACATCCACATTCCTACCCCATCCCCATTAGGGAAACCACCATAAACCATTTCTCCAAAGTCAACTTCACGCTTCTTAAGACAGAACTGGCAAACTTCACAACACCCATGCTGATGGACAATAGAGGTATGACTGCTGAATCCTACACAGATGCACTTTATAAGCACTTACATGACTGCATGGATTGTGCAATCCCTAACAGAACCAAGATGCTATCCTCCAAAAAAAGGAAGCCAATTTGGTGGTCCCCTGCCATAAACAAACTCTACAACAAAAGAAAGAAACTGTTGCAAAAAAGAGTAAAATCCCATGACTGGAGGAACCCCCTGGTCAGCCTCAGTAAGAAGCTGAGATCCCTCATAAAATCCTCTAAAGCTAGTTACGGAAACAAATTCGCTGCTGACTCTAAAGACAAACACAAAGCATTCTATAGCTATGTCAAGAATCTCAATGGCAACACTCAGATTTGCTCTGGGTTACAGCACAATGGCACTAAATATACAGAATCAACTGATATTGCCAACATCCTGGCAGATAGGTTCAGTGCTAACTTTACCCCCCTCTCATCCTCTAAAGGGCCCATCTCTGTACCGGAAGAATGCAAAGTTCCTGTAATCATGTCTGGACAGGTAAAAAAACACACTCTCCAAAGCCAAGAACACAGCATCCATGGGACCTAACAACATCCCAGGCTGCGTTCTACATGAATTACAGAATGAACTGGCACCCCACCTAAGTACCATGTTCAATCATAGCCTCATCTCAGGCTATGTGCCCACCAAACGGTGCACAGTGACAGTTATCCCACTCCACAAAGGGGGAGCCACCACAGACCCTGGAAACTACCGCCCCATTAGCCTGATGAGCCTGGTCTGCAAGGCTATGGAACGTATCATCATGGAACTTATAAACAATGACATTGGCAATCTCCAAACTCTGGACCCCATCCAGTTCGGGTTTGTAAAAGGCAGATCATGTCTCCTAAACCTAATAGACTTCTTTGAAGTGGTCACCAAAGCTGTAGATGAGGGTAAGGTGGTTCACACAGCCTATCTAGATCTCGCCAAGGCTTTCAACACCATCCCCTACTCTGGAGTTATAGAAAAACTCACTAAACTAGGTATAAATCCGTATGTCACAAGATGGGTTGCCAACTGGCTCACTGACAGAACCCACACTGTGAAAGTAGCAGACTCCAAATCCAACTTCAGACCAGTGACAAGTGGAGTCCACAAGGTTCAGTCCTGGGTCCTCTCCTGTTTGGTATCTACTTCTCTGAAGTACAGGCTAACACAGAAGGTCTTTGGATAATGAAGTTCACAGATGACTGCAAACTAGGAGCCATAATCAAAACTCCAAAAGATGTAGACATCATACAAAAGGGCCTCGCTGAGACAGATGCCTGGTGTCAAAGCCATGGCCTCAAGCTCAATGCCAAAAAATGCATTGTCATCCCTTTTGGTAAAAACTCTGTACCCATGAACTACCACATAGGCGGTAGCCTACTTAACACTGAAAGTGTGATGAGACCTTGGGACACAGGTGGACAGTAGTCTCTCCTTTGATAATCACATCACCACAGTAGTCAGGAAGTCCTTCTATATGCACACCTCATCACAAAAGGTTTCTTATCCAGGAAAAAAGAGGTCATTTTTTTCCCCTCTATTCGTCATTCATTAGACCCATTATAGAGCACAATACCCCTTTTGGTATGTACCTCACAAGACATCTACAACAACTGGAAAGGCTGCAGAAATACCTCACAAAGAGGATTACTGGCCTCAAAAAGATGCCCTACGCAGACCGTCTCAAAAAACTGCACATTTACTCTGTTGAATATTGCCTACTCAGAGGTGAACTCTGCCTAACACACAAAGCTATGTCAAACCCTGAGCTTTTGGACATGCTCCACTTAAAGAAATCCCAATCCCTCCGAGATACACGCTCAAGGGACCTAAACCTTGTCACCACAATAAACAGAACATGCTGGAGGGATAAATTCCTGTCCCAGTGACTTCCCATACTCTGGAACAAACTACCGATCTATATCAAACAAAGCTCCTTATTAGCACTCTTCAAGAAAAATCTTGATGATTGGATGGGAGATAGGAAATTCACCCCAGGGATCACTTCTGTGGCTCTGCTTGACAGTGGCACAGGAAAATAACTTTCTTGGGTGGCGAAAGCCAGGGTACCTTTTAGCTAAGCTTATATAGGCCCTAGGGCCAATAGCCTAGTACCTACCTATGAACCTTTGAACCTATATAATGGGAAACCTACACTGCCTCAAACCCACACACACAATGCTTCTTTGCCATTTTTAACATAAACACTCTGGAAAAGAAAGTGCACAGTCCAAACAGAGGATCAAACCTACTTGATCTGGTATTTGTCAACATGGGAGAGCATTGCACCATCCATCCCGTGTGTTGCATTCTCACTAGTGAGTTCAGATTACAAAGCTGTCCCCTTTGATGTACAATTCAACCTAGTAAAAATAGTAACAGTTAGCAAGTATTCTAAGGCAAACTGCATCTTGTTAAATGACAGTTTGTCAAAATTCAAGGCTCCGCCTAACCCCAAAACCATAGCTACCTATATAGAATTATTCACAGAGTCTCTATACAAACATGTGAATGGCTGCATAGAGGCTGCTGCACTTACCAGAAGGAAACCCAAAACAAACACCTAAACAGGGTATATAATAAAAGAAGAAAACTCATGGTCAAACTCAGGAAGCACAACTCCCTTAAAAACAAGTGCTCAATACAACGAAACAAGAAATGAAGAGGTCTAATTAAGTCCAACAAAGCCAACTATAAGGCCATTATAGCCTCAAAGGCTAAAGGCAATCATAAGGCCTTCTTCAGCTATTACCTTAAAGGTATCACATAGCAGTGTGCTAAACTGGTAGTTTAAACGTACCACCTTTACTGATTAGAGTGATATAGCAAATTAATTCAGACTTCACTCTTTCACTCCTCCCTTTGTCCATCAGATAAAATCCCATCCAACATACTGCTCACAACTATTAGCAGGGACCAGGTGTAGGCTGCACTCAAAAAAGCCAATTATATCCATATCATTAGGGCCTGACAACATTCCCGGTTGCCTCTTGAATAGTCTAAAACATTGCCTATCAGGATCACTTAAGGCACTCTTCAATTCAGCCTTGAATCAGACTATGTTTCAAGTGAATGGAGGACTGCCACAGTCATTCACCTCTAACACACTGGACCATTACTTGACACAGGAACTACAGACCCAACTGTCTAACAAGCCTAATATGCAAAGCCATGGAACAAATTATTATGGAAATAATAAACAAGGACATTAGCAAAATACACAGTGGACCCATCCCAGTTTGGCTTTGCTGAAGGAAGGTCATGCCTACTTAACTTGGTAAACTTCTTTCAATGGGTCACCAAGGAAATGGATGAGGGTAAAGCAGTTCATAATGTGTATCTTGACCCACCCAAAGGATTCATTACAATACCCTCACTCAGGCACTATTGAAAAGCTCTATGAATAAACCATGTATTCAGGCAGCCCTAGATTCCTTTCAGACCATTCTAAGATTACCCTAAAAATTAGCCGTCTGAAAAATTCTCCAAAAACTAGAAATTTCCTATCATGGTCCTTAAAGCCAAACCTTCTTGACAAGGAGGACATTGGGAAAGAAATTAATAGTGCTCTAGAAGAACTAGAAGCCAATTTTGAAACCCCAGAAATTGCGCACGATGTCTTGTTGGCAGGTAGCAAGGCCAAAATCAGGGGACTGCTGATTCAGAAAGCATCCTATTACAAAAAAGTCAACAAAGAAAAAGAAACAAACACAAAAGACAAGATCCAGGAAATTGAAAAAAATAACTTCATGAAGACTTCACACCAGAATTAGAAAACCAGCTTCTCAACCAACAAAAGGAGTTATACTCACTGCACTCACAAAATATCTCTTTCCGGGAAATGATATTTCTCACTAATCATGCACATTGGGCCCAGTAACCCTCAAAATTACTTGCTAGACTTATAAATATTTACCAGACCCCACCCTACGATCTCACATATTAATTATAATAATGAACTGTTTGCGACCAACAAAGTAATACTGCATATATTTGAAAAATTTTACAGGAAAATAAATGACCCCAAGATATTCTCCCACCAGTGACTCATAACACTTTCTTTAACAATCTCAAATTTCCAAAGAGTGTAAAACATCATGCTAAAGTCTTGGAATCCCCCGTTGCATCAGAGGAAATTGCTGAGGCAATTAAAAGCTTAAAAAAACAAAGCCACAGGTCCTGATGGTTTTACATCAAACTTCTACAAAACATTTGCTCCCAAATTAATCCCCATCCTTCTTAAAGTTTTCAAGCATATTAATGAATTCAGCTTCAAAGACCTCTACCTAAACAACTCTAAAACTGTATTTATTCTCAAACCCAACACTGACAAAACTATTCCAACAAATTACAGACCTGTATCACTTATAAATGTAGATATGAAAATCCTTTCCATGGTATTAGCAAATTGACTTAAAATAATACTACCCGCAATTATATCCCCAGATCAAGCAGGCTTCATGAAGGGGAGACATACTTGGGAATACAGCCTCACATTAGATGCAGCTATACAAATTTTAGCCAAAGAAAGATTTCCCAGATACCTTTTGGCAATTGATGCCACTAAAACTTTGATAGGGTTTGCTTGGAATTCTTATTTTTGACTTTGTAACACTTTAATACTCCAAATGCATTCATAAATATAATTAAAATACTTTATAACTCTTCCTATACCACATTGGTTATTAATAAAATTTACTCTGACAGAAAACAATTGATAAATTGTACAAGACAAGGCTGTCCCCTTTCACCATACCTCTTCAACATATATAACAACCCCCTATTCATTTACTTATCACAAAGAACCTTCCACATATACCCAATATACTGATTAATAACCTTCTACTATCAGCCTTTGCAGATGACCTCAATATATATTTTCAACTGTCTAACACTGACTTAAACAAAATCTTAAAAACTATTAATATTTTCTTGAACTCGTCCAGTTATGAAATCAACCTCTCAAAATCTCTAATTTCAACAATTAACTTGATAGGTCACAACTCCCCTCTCTTTACAAACTCTGAAATTAAATTAAACTATGCAATCCAATATTTAGATATAACATTAATTCATAACCAAAAATGAAATCCTTTCAAAATAACCTTCTTGTAACTTGGACAAACATCAAACATGACCTGGATAGATGGTAAAATATGAAACTGTCCCTTTTATCCAAAGTAACAGTAATAAAAATTGACATACTTCCTAAAACACTATACCAATTTAATTTAACTAACTCCATTATTCATATGAACCTCTTCAAGAAAATTAACAAAACTTTAACTAAATTCATATGTTTTCTCAAAACTCCTGGAATAGCTATATCTAAACTAATGCTTCCAAAAAAACAAGGGAGGGCTAGGTATACAAGATTTTAAACTACATTATGACGGATCAGTGTCATTTCACCGAAAATCCATTTCACCAAAAATTCTGATATAGGGTCCAAATCGCCAAAAATCCATTTCACTGAAAATACTACTGACAGTGTATATGCCCTTTTCCCCAACTGTAGTGTGATCTTGGAGTGAGAATATTAAATTAGGGAGGGTGCAGGGGGTGTAGCCCCCCCAGCCAGTACAGTTTAATATTGTTTAGTAATGTTTTATATTGTCCAGTCTCTATTAAAACAGTAAGTGAGTAGTTTATAACCTGAGTAAGTGTGGGGCAAAGCCCCTCACAGTCCCCCTACTGTAATATTCTCACTCTGAGATTGCACTACAGTTGAGGGAAAAGGGCATATACAATGTCAGCAGTATTTTCGGCGAAATGGATTTTTGGCAATTTGGACCCTATGTCAGGATTTTCAGCAATATGGATTTTCAGTGAAATGTCATAGACCCATTATGACATAATATCTGCCAACTGAATCATTTTATTGGCTGACCATAACCCCAATTATCCAATCCGTGCTTCACAATGGATCAATTTATGGTATGCTCATGTCAGACTTCTAAACATTAACCTCAAATCCCTACCTTTCATAGATAAATCTATACTAAAAGACATTAACATACATAATCTAATCAAGCATAAAATCATAACATTTCAAAATCTCCTTTCTTTGTTACACTTAGTGAATGCACTTGGGCTCCTGCAACCAATCCATTTAAATCCAAACCTGAAACTAAACAACAAAATTTTAAATTTGAATCAGTTCCCACAAATCAAAAATTATACTATCTGGGACTTCTATAGGCTAAAAGATGTTTCCCTAAATGATATAAAAAAACAGTCTTAATTTAAATAACAAATATACAATAATACTGAGACAAATTATAGAGCTGATATCTATGATTAGGAGCATCCCAGATGGGATAGAAGAAAAAGTAAAACTTGCACAATCCCTAATAAAATTTTTTAAAGTTAAAGACAAGATATTATCGGTTTCATTCAAGCTAATCTCTGCTATTAAGTACCAATCTTCTCTCACCTATGCCCACTATTAGAAAGAAAAAAATCTTAGACTAAATGATGTGCAATTCTCTCATACTCTTAATAATACAATCAAATTCTCTCCTTTCAAGACACTTGATTAAACTCAGTTAATGATAAACAATAATGCCTACTACATGCCAGAACATCTAAACAAATTCTTCCCAAACACTTCTCCTTTTTGTCCTTTCTGTCCATCACAAATGGCTGACCTCTTACATATTCTCTGGTATTGTAAATATGCACAGAATGTGTGGAACTCACTAAGGATAAAACTTGAGAAAATGGGATATGGGACAGCTACCCTAGCCTGGGCATTTGCTATACTCTATATGGGTCCAATTGATATGCCTAAATTGGATTTGAACATCCTGATGGTCATCTTTCAACTAGCCAAACTCTATATCACTCAAAACTGGCTAAACAGGACAAAATATAGTGGAAGGGATTTATCAATAAGGCCTCTAAATATTTCATATCTCACAAACTGATTATAGATAACAGGAATAAGTGGGTGAAATATCTAAATTTTGGAATCTTATCCTAGAACACATCTTGAAATAAGTCATAACATGATCATATCCATAAGTCCTGGAAGACTTTTCCTCTCATAAAAAAAAAAAAAAAAAAATATATATCAGCTGGAGAGCTCTGATTGTCCGAGTCATGTTTTTCATTTTAACAATTTATAGTACTATATGTAAATACTTGTATATATTTTGTGTGGAACAATAATTTTATTCACCCCTTACTTCTAAACCTATGCCCGTTACACTTCATATACTTTAATAATACCTTTCTATGAACTGTTTTCCATAGAAACTAGAATTCTGGTATTCTAAAATAAGATGTTAAAAGCCCTGTTTTGTTCTTTGTCTTATCAAGGTTAATTTGTCCATAAAAAATGTCATGTTGTAAGATTGTGTACATCAAGCTTTGGAAAAATAATAATAAATGTTGGGGAAAAAAAGAAAAGAAAAAGCTGTCTGAGCTAGTCATATATCCCTACATTAATTGCTGAATAGCCAGCTGCTCACAGATAGAAGTCAGGACTAGTGAGACCACCTCCACTAAGATGTGGGTCACCAGCAGAATACTCCCAGGGCTCTGTGCTAGGCCTACTCCTGTTTGCCATCTACTTCTCAGAAGTCAAGCCTAATTTTCAAGGCGTCTAGCTCATGAATTTCTCAGATGACTGTAAATTGAGGACTATTTTAGAGTCCTCCCTAGATACCAACATCTTACAAGAGGCATTAACACAGACAGATGACTGGTTCCAAAGCCAAGGCTAATCATTCAATGCCAAAAAATGCATTATAATGCCCTTTGGGAAACTGTCTACCCTAGTTAATTACTCCATCGATAACATACCCCTAAGAGTCGACCCAGTAGTAAAGGATCTGGGAACATATTTAGGCAGCAATCTAGCCTTTGACCAACATGTAGCTTTGATAGTAAGAAAATCATTCTATGTCACCCAACTTATAGGTAAGGGCATGGCCTTCAAGTCCAAGGAAGTTATAGTACCACTCTACTCAACCCATCATTGAATACAATGCCTACTTTGGTATGCATCTAGCCAGACACTTGCAACAGTTGGAACAACTGCAAAGGTTTCTCACTAGGAGAATTCAGGACACAAATACCCTGTCCTACAGTGATTGCCTTGAACCTACATAAAAACAAATAGGAAGCAGTAAGCTTAGAGCAAGGTGGGTAAAGTCCTGGGAAGTCACTGACTATAACTCTGCTCTGCAGTGATTCAGTGTAAGATGTATGACATTGCAGACACTGGACATAACACAAGCAGTAATATACATTTGCCAAATGGCCTTTAGGCCATTCACCCCCTTAAATATTTATTCTGTCATCAGTGATGCAGATAGAACCATCACATATTAATGAAGACTAGTTATGTGTACATAAATGCCATACCATTTCAATCAGTAACAAATATTGGAAGGCATTAAATATTCATGTGCATTTTATTCCTATGTGATTTTCCTTGCTGCAATGTACTACTTCATTTTTGCTATACAGGATCTACATTATGCTGGTTATTTTTTTTTTTTCTTTTTCTGTGTGTGTGTATGTTTCTTACCTTCTTAAAAGTAATAAGGATGTAAGTTTAACAAGTGCACATGTACATATGCATAAAACCACATGCGAAGACTAGTTAGGCTTTAAACAGGGAAGTGTACATTATTCACAGAGCCATCCAACTGTGTAGCTGGTTGTAGCATCAGAAAAATAAAACTGTTAAAAAACTGAATATTTTTTTTCCAAGTCATTCCTATGTCACAGAATGTAATAACGTGTTACAGTATGCACATCTGGACTACTTAATTAGATTCATATTTTACAATTTCTTTCAGACCTTATATTCAAGATTGTAAACTCAGTTAAGGAGAACAGGTAAGAACATTTGAACTATCAGAACACTGTAATGCAGTTTAGTATTATGGACAGAGGTTATGTGCAATAGTCAGTCGACATTTATGAACAATAAAGAGCCCCCCCCCCCCCCATGCTGGCAGTGTGTCACTGACGTGGCAGTAATGTAAAATGAAAGAATTTGGTAAATTAACAATCATACCTACAATCTTTTAACTATATTTTCACAGCTTGGCTTGTATAGTTTCACAACAGTGAACTAAATCTGATGAACATGCTGTTGTCCAACAATGTTGCCAAACATTTGGAGGCAGGCTTACATTATGAATTAAAGTGGTAAGGGCTGTGATCTCCAGTCGCTTCTCAGGATCATTAGACTTAAGATCATGTAAAACAAAGTAAATTTTTGAGAAACACTTCAGCCCTTCCATTTTGGTTGTTCCTACTCAAAGCTAATGCACCCACACATAAACGTAAATCCATACATATTGTAGACTCAATCTGACAGCCACATATGTCTAAGAAACTATGTCTTAGTTAATTCAGTCATTCAGAAAATTGTCTGTTATAAATCATACCCTTAGTAAAGTATAGTGGCTCCACTTTTGCCAGATTTTATGACTTGTAAGGCTATGTCATTTTTTGAATGTTAGTTTTAGATTTGCAGTATATATTCGACTCAGAAAACAATGATAACTTTAAGAAACTCACTTTGTTTCTGATAAAATGAATGTGAGCAGGGTCTTTCTGTTGATAAAGTCTGACCGTTTATCAACCATTCTCATAGCTCACCAACCTGATCACTGTGCTACATTCTTGTAACAGTAATAACAAATGTTTCCCTGTTAGATTCACCCAAGCTGCTATCTCAGGCTTAGGAAATCAGTTTCAGAGAGCATCCTTCTATATTACATTTTCTTTGCCCTCAGGAAATCAATTTTGGTTTTAGTTTGCTCATACAGAAGACATTGACAGGATAAAGATTGCCACTGGCATGGAAATAAATGACTTCTGCCTTCTGTAAAAACAGTGAAGGCAGCAAATCTTAAGTTACTATTATATAATATCCCAATTCTCATAGAAACTAACCCTTTGACTACAAAATGAAAGAATTAACCAAATGTATATTATTATCGTTTGCAGTTTGCAGTCCAGGCAAGTAATGATGTTGGAAAATAGTTTATGAAGGGTTTACTTACAACATTTATTTAAAAGTGCCTTTGACATTTAATGTGTTTCAGACTATTTTGTGGCCTAGTACAATAGAGAAATACACACACAAATAATGGTTAGTTCATGGCATTTCTCTTAACATAATATTTATCTCTGCCATTTACATATATATATAGGTATATATTCAACATAGTACATTTTATTCACCATTACAGTTGCTACACGGTGAAAAAGAACAGAATAGAGTATGAAAGTTTACAAGTAATATCCTGTGCCATAGTATAACATCTGTTATAATGAGGCAATGAAATTGCTAACCAGAGAAAATAAACTGCTTAGTAACTTGTTTGACTCTTAATTGCAATTGCAGACTATTGCTTTTTACATTCATCAAAACTATTTTTATACTATTACATTATACATCTCCTGGGAAATAATTATAATGTCAATGGGCTGGGGAATGGTAATCATGTACCACGCAATATTGCAGGCCATAAAAAGTGAGATTAGATTTATTAATAGCAACAGTTTTAAGCAGCAAAAACAGGGAAATAAAAGAATGCTAATGTTATTCTGCAAAGAGCCAGAGCAGCTGTGTCAGATAAGAACACTGACGTTCTTCATTCTGGTCCTCGCACACCCCAAAAGTGTTGAGCTTTTTTATGCAACATTTTTTCCTCTTAAGCCCCTCAGTAGCTGTATATCACTTCACTGTAGTAGTGTTATATACTTGTTACCATATAAGTCAGAGTTTACTCTGAAATTAAGTTTAAAGCGTATTCTTCTTTCTTATTATAGAAAATGTAGTAATTTTGGCAAGAGATGTCTCTGTTTTGGGGTTCATCTATGTGTTTATTCATTCTATCTATTTATCTAAATATCTATCTATCTATCTCTCTATCAGTCTTTGTACATGCAGTGTTTCTGTGGGTCTCATTGTCATAATACTTGCTACTGTCTTGAATGCTGTTTATCTCCTTAAAATAATTCAACATTTATTATTTGCTTTCAACCTCCAGTGGTGAAATGTGAAATGAAGGGAGTCATGTTTTATTTAAAATAAATAAATAAATAAACTTTCAAAAACCAGAGACTTCAACAGAACAAAACAAACTGATCAGTGAAAAATAATGATTATCAGGTATGTTATGCAAAACTAGAGAAATATACCTGATTATCCACATATTTTCTCTGCCTCATCTCTTCCATACATTGAACATCTACCTATTTCCTTTTTTTATTTAAAAACAAAACAAAAAAATGAAGATCTTTTCTCCATTGCTTCATTTTCAATGTACTGATGTACTGCATAAACATGAAAACGTAAGTCCTATACGCATGTGCAGTACATTAAGAAAGTCCCAGGATATCAGGGAAAACTATGGAAGAGCAGTACGGCAGCATTATACAAGGACATTATTTATGAAAAGTAAGTAACTTTTTTCTTAAATAATATTATTGTATAATAGCAATAACCCACAGATGGGTATCAGTAGTACTGATTTACCCACAGTTGGCTTTGTTTGCTCACGAGGGCGAACCACACCTACTGTGGGTAAATCCAGCTTTACCCACACTTGGGTTATTGGTAGAAGACCGTTATTCTATCGCAAAAATGGAGAGCACTTCATATCAGAATGTGTCATTAGAAAATTAAAAGGCTGCATCGTGTAAATTTAGTTTAGGAGTGTGCAGCAGCCCGTAACACCTTGATCTTAAAGACAAACTATCCATCTCAGTTATGCTCCGATTACTCAACACTGTTTTAGATTATGGTATAATTTATTTTCAGGAAAATCACATTATGTTAAGGAAATAGTGACACTGCATTTCGATGCATTTAACTTTTCCTAATGTAACTGATTCTTTACTTAATGAACAGTTGTATAAAACTATATAAGAAAAAGTGAATGAATTACAATCAATCAGTTGGCTAAGGTTTCAAAAGGAAACAAAAAATGTGAAGAAAAATTTGAATGATAGAGTTCAATGTTGGGTACATATCCCTACCCTCCATGCAAGAAGCTATACCCTCTATACCTTGTGTACCTCTTTTGCCTCTATAATCATACTTGAGTGCATTGCATCTTGTGACTTCTACTAATCAAATCTTGAATCTCATAAATGGATAGCTCACAGTGAAAAAAAATGCAGATGTTGTATGGTGACTGGTACATTCATGTTACATCCACATAAGATAACACAAATGAGTTACAGCGGCATAAACCTCCTGCCAGTCTGATATTGAACTATATTATGTGCACATGTCATTCATAAGTGGAAGGGAAGTACAAGCATTTTGAACATGATAAATAGATTTGTTTAACAAGTCTAATTGCTGTCAATGAAGACCATTTGCTGAGTATATATATTTTTGTAAGTCATAAATCATGTTACAAGATCTAATTAGCCAGAAATGTGAATAATTTTGCATATGACCCACGGAAGTCTGATAGGAAGGTGAGAAGAGTGATCTATTAGCTGGATGTCAGCATTCTGAAAAGAGCAACACTCAAGAAAAGCTGATTAGACATTCTAAACTTAAATATTAGCTACTAATTTGTAATATTTTATGTGGGAAAGTTAAGCTTTTTTTTGTTTTGTTTTTTGTCATAGTTTCCATCTATTTGTTTAAAAAAGTTGTATTTTGAAATAAATGGGTTACAAAACAGGTAGACAGGTTGAAATGACCTTTGTCTGACACAGCTAGTAGTACAAAATAAACGGATTCATACAGGTGTACACATATACACACACAGACACACACCACACACCCACAGAAATCTAACTATACCCTATGTAGCTCCCCAGAGTAGAAGTACAAAAATAAATATATAAGGTTATCTAAAAGTAAAAACAAATAAAAAAGTCTTAAAGTCGTCTTTACCATGTAATTGTGGCAAGTTGCATAGAAGTGTAAAAAAGCAGTGGATCGGACAAATGTTCACCTCCCAGAAATCACAACTTTCCATCTGCTTCAGCATCAGATTTGCTAAACAAGTTGCTGCAACACACATAAAGACACCTCCTTCCTCTGAGGCCTTCCACAAGGACTGTCAATGAATCCTGTAGTTTCTGACTCGTCATTTGAGCCAACCTTAAGTCATGCATGCATGACAACTGACACCCAACCATGCACTGAGCGTGCAAACCCTTCGACAAACCAGAGAAAATAGCTACACAATCCTGAGAGCCAATGCATGCACACAGGTTCCCAGACAGCATGAACTCCACCATCAAACCCAAGAGCAAGCCACAGGGAAGCAATCTTCCTGTGGGGGTAGGAGGCCTCCTCATAGAATGACTTAAGGCACGCAGCACAACAAAAAGTGAGAAATCTGCCTACTGAGCCACTGACATGGGAACATATACCTAAAGAATTTCTTATTCTCTTTTTCTTTTTTTTTGTTTTATAAATGGTCCACATTCAGACCAATGCTAAACAAGCTGCAGGCATAAATTCCATACATACTACAACCTGAACACAATCATCCCCAACGAACTTATCAACTTCCCAGGTCCTTCAGCCAGACCAAAATGCAATAAACTATTAACATGTAGTAAGCCAGGAAAAAAGAGTTCCCTTACATAACTCCCTCAAAATCTCACCCACTCTCAAGTAATCTGAGGCCTATCTGCACCACAATACCTACTACTAGTTGTCTTGGACGTAAACTTGCTACTCTCAGCAAGCCCATGCCAGAGTCTGATTCCCCCAACTGACAGTTATTGGGTAAACCAACTACCTCCTCCCTACCCCTTACTTCACTTCCTGCCTACATCATCCTTCCTTTCAATCATTTAACCCTTATCTTTCCATCACCCATCCTAACTCCCTACCCTATTGACTGATTTCACTCAATCCAACCATCCCTTCCACCACTGTGGTGTCACTGGACAAATTAGTCTGTGTCCAAACTACATTTCTAAGTACTTTGTCTCTATAAAACCAGATGCAGTATCAGCATTCATTTCAGTACTACACTTTCACACTATCGGGACTTGCCAATCAACCATCCCAACAGCTTGTACCTGGGATGTAGCCCCCTTCACACTGCCTTAGTTATGTCTGCATATGTACAGCACATAGCATCTATCAGTGTAGTTACTATGAAGCCATCACCAGGGAAATAAGCACACTATAATTAGTAGAGTAATATTTTACATATGCACATGCTTTTATAAAAATCCAGCACATTTCGTCATCATGCTGCAAGCAAAGTAATCTAGATATATCCAGTGAGATGGGTGATGCCTTTGTTGTATGAAGTATGACTCAGCAAAAGAAATACTTATATAACATTACTGTACTCAGAGTGTAAATAGGAGAAAGAAAGGAGCTTTTGTCAGAATTGAAAATGGTAGGAGTAAATTCATTCCAAAAGAATCATGTATATGCACTATATGCTTTACTAGCTATATGAAATGAGTAGTGTCTGATAGGGAATGTCAGGATAGATGCAGATTTGGAGCTCAGTGTATGACTTGTCCTTCTTCTCCTCAATAAACTGTCATCTGTAGGGCAGACATTACAATTTAAACAGTCAGCAACTAAAAGTACAATTATACAGATACATTCAAATATAGGAAGCAAATTAATTTCAACAAGGTGCTTACAGAGGTAGGTTTTTATGAGGATGGAGGGCAACCATACTAATGAGATATATTGTCAGATTATATTTTGGAATGTGTCAGGCCTATCAAGAAGGGTTATGGGGATATAAAAGAAGAACTGATAAGGATCAAACACATACCATAGTACTCTTTCAGTCAACAACAGTAAGTGATCAGGAGCTGGATACTCGATCTCTGTCTGAAACAGCCATCAGTCTAGATTAGAACTTATTGCCCAGCAATAACTTTCAGATACTCAGCAATATGAACTGAATGGATTATATTTTCAGAAGCATTTCATAAGTCCATGAAAACTGATAGTACTAACAGAGCCTCGTCCAGTTTACAGCAGATTGTGAAAAAGAGACCATGAGAGTGACACTGAAATGACTCGAGTGAAACACATGCTGTCATTATAAATAGGACCACATTTATACAGATGATGGCTTGTCTGGATAGCAACATCTTTTTTCATGTTTCTTAGACGGCACTTATAGGATGGAAGATAAAGAAAATTCTGAAAGGATGAAGTGACATTGTGATTTTGCATTGGGATTACCAGTGATCCTTTAAATAGTGAAGGCCGTGTTTCAGTGACCAATAGGATACAGCAGTTGAAATAAGAGGTGTGTCGATAATAAGCTTTTAAGAACCTAATGGAAGGCCATATGTTGCTGATTTACATGATCTAGAATCATGATTCAACAGTTAATGTCTAAATCTTTCTGGTGCAATATTTTGAGCTATTTAGGAAGGTTTAAACAAACAAATGCTCCCAGTTAGTTTTAATGTCTGCTGTTTCACAAATCTGTCTTCACAGTTTTATGAATGATATGATTAGTCAATGTGACAGGACTCTATAATGTTAATGTTTGAATTCATCCTTTTGTGGCATAGCTATACCTCACTTTTTCCCTTTTTTTCTTTTTTACTCAGAAAAAGGTAAGATGCAGATAAATACATATCCTTATTGCTTCTACTTAAGAAACAGAATCTCAGACAGAATGAGGTAGCAGGATTTACAGTTTAAATACCTGTATGTCATGTACACTCTGCAAATATGTGATGCAATTCAATGGAGCATGACAAAATGAATTTTCTTTAGAAATGTTGCAGACTAATCAAATTATTGTGGACACTTGCTGGTTAAAGAAAGTTTGCATATACATGGGTTCAGTGGCAGCTGGTGACTTCAAATCAAAGGGGGGCTGCAGGAGATAGCCGAATGGGTGGGGTCAATGGGAAGGGATGTGGACAACTAGAAAGGGGAGGAGCTATGTTCAAAACCACAAAACCTAAACATTAATTAAATGTGCTGCCCTGGGTGCCAAACCCTCATTATGAGAGTCCAATCAAGACAAATTAAGTGTAAAAGAATAAAAATATTTCAATGCATTGGCTGCTTGACTGCTTACTTAATATCTAGATGGAAACAAAAAGGTTGTGAGGCATGAAAAAATTAATTACTTTTTAAATACATTACTGGAATGCCAGTCAAAATAAAGTATAAGAAAAACAAGCAGCACTCAACTCAAACTGCTTCTCCTTGCACTGCAGTTCTAATTATAATTTATATTCAGCTTTATTAAAGTACCAAGTAACATGCTGAAAGTAGCAATCTCTGTGACGCCCCCACTTGTAAAAATGTTTCTTATCCAAAAAAGACCTGCTGCCTTACAACTATCTACTTGTTTCATGGGGAAAACATGATCAAAGTAAAAAATGAAAAGCAAACAAGCTCAAGATACATTGCTTAAAGGATTACTGTACAGGTTATGGACCACACATGAATGGCATTCTGTTTAGTGTAATGAGCTTCTTAAAACAATGTAATCCTGTCCTTTATTACAAATACTGTCATATGCATTTCAATACCCAACGCTTATACATTATCTAGTTAAGTATTCTCTGCATGGCAACAACAGAAAGGCTTCAATGTTGGAAATTCTTTAACAGTATGCTTATTAAAGCTTAATTGTATGTTATGATCTCAGACAAGCATACCTGATGGTCATTAAAACATTGCTACTTAAAACACAGAGCAACAGGCACTTTGAGTAGTAAGCATAAATCAACAGTACAAAAATATGACAGAAACCAGACCATTCTGCAAAACCAAGAACAGATGAAAAGCTACTGTAGTACATGTGTCTACCTTGGTTGGAGGGATACCCTGCACATTTACACTGCATAACTGTTCCTTGCCTCGCTTGGACAAATCCAGAGTCACTACATGGGGGAGTGGGGTGCAACAAGTAGGTCACAATTTGAAATGTCTCTGGCTGACTGTGATGGCCCTGACACATTTGTCATACCTCTCACCTTCAGAGCAAAGCCATACATAGAAGTGGGAGAAAGGCCCAAAAATAAGGACAATTTTTAAATATTGCTCTTATAAACTTAGAAAGATAATAGAAAAGTAGGTCTTGCATTAGTATGAATTTTCTGAAGGATATGAAATCTGAAACTCAAATGTCTGTCATTATTTTCTAACTTCAGTCTTTAATGATTTACCACTAATTTGCCAAAAAAAACAGTTTTATGAAAAATGGACCAAAATTGTGATGCAAAAATATAAAATAGCCACACAATACAGCTGGGAACCTGTCAAAGAAGGGACACTTTTTTAATAATAGTACTGCTAACTTGAGCAACTGACAAAATAAAAGAATCTACATGCATTTCTGAAATAAAAGTATCTATAACTCTTGATTATTACAGTTGTTTCTTAATTGTAAACCCTCCATGTTTTCTACCAAAATTGCCATTTTGCGAAGGGATTATTAGGGGAAGAGCAACATGTTGAGCCAAAATTCGGGGACAGTTGAGAGGTTTGGCTATGCCTAATTCTATAAAGCAATTTATTTGCATGTACCTCTCAACCTGTTAATGCAATAAATCTGGACAAGGCCAAATATATTGGGGGAACATATAAACAGTACTAAAAATTGCTCTTGTATAAACTGAGACAGTTGATAGAATAACAGGTCTTACTTTAGCATGCATTTTTCTGAAGGTTATGAAGTCTGAAACTCAGTGTGTCATTATTTAGTGACTTAATTCCTAAATGATTTTCCAGAAAACCACAAATATGAGGAACAAGCCAAAAATAAGAAGCAAAAATCTATTCATTCTGTGAAAATCTGGACAGTTGGGAGGTATACTTCAGCTGGGGCTGTCTGAGTTTGCCGCCCTTCCCCCTCACAAAATCATGGTCGAATGGAGCCCTCCCCCCTGCAGCCATTCCACTGATCCATTACTTGGCTATTTCACTCCATTTACCATAAACACTAATGTGCATACTGCTTTACTTCTATGATGATTTGGATTTCATTTGAAAGTTTTATTTTGCATTTTACAGCACAAACACTAAGACATCTGCTAAACAAAGCAACGCAGTCTCACAATGAAAACCGGCTTAGCATTAAAAACTTCTCTGCCCTTGAAACTCACATTCAATGAAACAGCATTGAAACCCACATTCAAAGAAAATACATTCTGCCAGTGGCAGATAAAGATTAACTTTGGGCTGTTTTCAAATCATAGGCCCCTTGCACATGAGCTCTTTGATACACCTTCCTGATTCTACTAAATTATATTCCTTGTACAATACAGTTGTTAGACGGCATTTTAAATTTATTGTTTTGAACAGTTTTCCAGTAAACAGTGAAACTAAATGCATGCACCAATGATAAAACTACCCAATTCAGAACATTTCCATCATAAAAGTTTACTCAACCTTCTACATTCCACCAGTATCAGTAAATATGCAAAATCTCTGAAGTAGTAAAAGTCATCTAAATAATTCCACATTAAAGAAATCTGTAACAATGAAGAGGTTGCTGCTAGCAAAGAACTTTATATGTCACTGTTTATTCATCTACAAATAAAGTGCCTATTGCCCTTGAAGAATAAATTGCCTATGTTGCATGCATTAAAAAAAAATAAGGTAGTAATATCGCAATAGGGACTGTATGGCAAACTGATAACAGGTTCAGGTTCATGGTTACTACTCTAGGTATCTTTGCCAAAAAGGACTGCAGCATCCACCCACTTTAAAACACAGTATAGTATCAGCAATGCATTTATCTACTGTGGGAGTAGAACCCACAGCCTTCTGCATCAAAAGCAAGTATACTACCTGTTGTGCTATTAATGCAAGCAGACTCAGAACAACCAGCACTAAAGTTTTGTTTCCCTGCAGCTCTCAGTTCCTTGTAAAATGTACTCGACACGCAGTTGTATCTCTGAACTTTGCAGCACAAGAAATCTGGAAAAAGCCGAAATTTATTGGGGGGGGGGTCAAAAGCCCAAAAACCAGGGACACATTTTAAACATTGCTTGTATAATGTTGGAAAGTTGCTAGAATAAAATGCTCTGTTACCACCATACATTTCACTGCCACGTCTTTAACCCAGGGGACCCTGTGCAAAACAGTCAGAGAAACATACTACTATGCCAAATCAGCTGTTTTGTAAAAGAGAGGAAGACAAACTTAAATAGCTACCATTTAGTGAATTCATTTCTTAGCATAGCTGTCAACCTCTTGGCACAAAACACCTGAACAAAGCCAATAATGGTGGGGATACAGCCTCCAAACATATTCAATGAATTTATTTCTCACTATAGCTCTCAATCTCTTAGCAAAAAACATGTGGACAAAGCCAGTAATGGGGGGAAATACAGCCCCCAAACATTCAATGAATACAGTTCTCACCATAGATAACTCTCAACCTTAGCACAAAATACCTGGACAAAGCCAATAATGGGGGGGGAATACAGCCCTCAAACATATTCAGTGAATTCAGTTCTCTCTATAGCTCTCAACCACTTAGCAAAAAACATGTGGACAAAGCCAGTAATGGAGGGGAGGGAATACAGCCCCCAAACATTCAATGAATGCAGCTCTCACCATAGATAACTCTCAACCTTAACACAAAATACCTGGACAAAGCCAATAATGGGGGAATACTGTCCCAAAAATAGGGACAGATTTCAAATATCCATGTTATAAACGTAGACAACTGCTAGAACAATTTTTGTGTTACCATGTACTTCTTGAAGAATATGAAGTCTGAAATTCAAATGCCTGTTATTTTAAACATTTAACCAGGAAACTAGTCTGACTTGGAACTAAACATTTAACCAGGAAACTAGTCTGACTTGGAACAAAAGACAATTTTCAGCAGAGCAGAGAGAAATGCCAATCAGATCTTTGCAAGATGAGAGAACATGCAGACACTGCACAGAAGGTAACCCAGCCAAGAATCAAACCAGAGAACCTGTAGCTGTTAGGCAGCAATGCTACCAGTGCACCACTACACTACAGACTTTACAGGGAAAAATGTAGATACAGAAACAACAGATTTTATGAGGAGCAGAACAAATATGAGGCAAAAATCTGCAAATTTTTTTTAGAAATGGTGGTGGATAGGGAATTTTGGTCCTTGCTACCTGCATCCAAGGTACAGGGTTCAAGCCTGAGTATCTCTATCCACCACCATTTGCTCTCTCTAGCCACCAGTATATAGTAACTGGGGCATCACACAAATTGCATCCAGCCAGCATGAACCAAAACCTCCTGAAGCAGTGACTGAATGAAGCAAGCCTTCACTTAACTGCTGTATGTCCCACTGTTTCATGATCAAAGCATTCAGCCAGTGACCTGAATGAACCAAAACCTCCTGAAGCAGCAATCCAGCCATTGACTGAGCCTGTGCAATAAATGTCCCATGAGAACAGCTCACCTCTCTCAGTCCTCATTGGATGCCAGCTCACCTCTCTCAGTCATTGGATCTGCCTGTAGCCGAAGCAGTCCAGACCTCCTCTTCTGTGTGGTTGCCACTGCACTGATTCCTGGGTGCATTTGCAGCAATGATTGCTGGGTACCTGTCTATCTCTATCTGGACTGCTGATAAAGGCAGTCTGAGATTTCCAAATGTGTCTGCACATGAGCAGAGGAGTATGTTCTTGTGCTTTTTTTTTTTTTTTTCTGTTTTTGTTTTTTAGTTTTAAATATTTTTCTTTTGTTTTTTTTTTAGGTGAGAGGGCTGCAGTCCAGCAGTCCGATAGCATGAGCCACCCCTGCATGGGTTAAATTGTAAAGCTTGGGCCATACTGTCCTTTTAAGATTACTGAATCCAACGAAGTTATGTTGAGATTCTCTATTTTTTTCCAGAGACCCGACCCCTTATGGATTTCATAAAGTGTCTTTTAAGTTAGTGAGTACAAAACAACAAAACTAATGCTAGCAGAGCCTAGTGTGTATGTGTGTGTGTGTGTGTGTGTGTGTGTGTGTGTGTGTGTGTGTGTGTGTGTGTGTGTGTGTGTGTGTGTATCTGTGTGTGTGTGCGTGTGTGTGTGTGTGTGTGTGTGTGTGTGTGTGTGTGTGTGTGTGTGTGTATGTGTGCAAGTTAGATAGATATACATAGATGTATATATCTATATATTTATATAGATGTATGTGTATATATATATATATATATATATATATATATATATATATATATATATATATATGGGTGTGTGTGTGTGTCTGTGTGTGTGTGTGTGTGTGTGTGTGTGTGTGTGTGTGTGTGTGTGTGTGTGTGTGTGTGTGTGTGTGTGTGTATGTGTGCAAGTTAGATAGATATACATAGATGTATATATCTATATATTTATATAGATGTATGTGTATATATATATATATATATATGTGTGTGTGTGTGTGTGTGTGTGTGTGTGTGTGTGTATATATATATATATATATATATATATATATATATATATATATATATTGATATATATATATATATATATATATATATATATGTATATATACATGTGTATGTGTGTTTATGTTTTAAAAATAGTCGTATACTGCTGTATAGTCTATGCAGAGAGCGTTCACCTCTAAGTAACTTGCAAGAATGGACCACAAGTGACCACAATAAGAATTCTTGAAACCTTTCCCAGTGACTTAAGTTTTTCAGTCCTATAATTCTTCCAGAAGTAATTGCTGCTTTTCCAGCTATTTCAGGGGAGGTCTTCCAATGCTACAAATACAGAACTGTCTTCTGTAATAGATCATATCAGTGAGGTATAAAGCAGTACAATCATTGATTTAGAGTGAATAGGCAGAATAGACATGCTGTTCAGAGTTAGATGGGGCACAGAATATGTTTTGTTTTACTTTCACAGCTACATTCTAGTTAAAGCGTAAATTGTTCTCTTCTACATTGTATGTGTTTTTTTTGTTAATTTGATAGCCTCATGTTAGTTTACATTGTTGTCTAACAGCTTCCCTAATACTTTAATAGTAATGCCATGTTCTACTACTAGAGTCTTTAATTTTGCAGTTATAATTGAGGTCCTATTTGCCAAAACTCATAATGTTCCATTGTTGTTATTAGATGTGAGTGAGAGATTTAATATTGCACTATGTATGCATGTTTTGTAGACCAACCTGCAGAATACGGTCATCTTCTATTGGATCTACTTTCAATCAACAAAAGTACGATCCATCGAATCGAACTTACCCCCTCACTATCCACTGAAACTGCATGTCAATGAAACAACGAACTGCTGAATTCTTTTCCCAAGGAAAGGAACCACTGGATCACCATGTAAATGACACACAACAGAAAGACACGGAGCTCCCCACACCCCCCCAATTAAATATACCAACTCTGATATCGAACTACACAGGGAGAGGGTACAGCTCACCATGGTGGTTCAGTGGTTCCTCTCCCTGGAAAGGAATTTGGCAGTTCGTTGTTTCATTAAAATGCAGTTTCAGTGCATGAAGATCGGGTAAGTTAGATTCGATGGATCATACTTGATTGAAAGTAGATCCCTTCTATTACAGAATTATATTCCCCATTTTGCAATCTGATTATCCATAGCTCATTTACCACTTTTATGCCTTTAAAGAATAGTCAACATGAAGTGGGCTCAGAATCCCATGGGACATGATCACTAGTGGACCTTGTTGACATATACAGGTAACCCCCAACCATAGAGGTGTCAATTTTCTTATATATATTTAATGATTTGAATCTACTTGTTATTTACTTCTCTGTGTGAATTATTGCTGAATGCCTCAGGTAGGTCAAATAAGCAACATTCAATGTTAGACATTCATCATGTGCTGCTGTTACATCTTCACTGAATGCTATACGATTCAAAAAACATGATATCCCTTCAACAAGCCCATATTCTATTGTCTTTGAGAAGTGGGTCCCCTACATAATTTTAGATCAGTTCTATTATGCCCTCTTCATGATTTTATACAAAATATTAATAAGTCTGATAGGTCTAAAACTACTCAGAAATGATCTGCTTATGACCTGAGACCTCTGCAGCCTGACACTACAGGTGACAGATATATTCACATGCCAAGTTTTGTTTTAACATGGTCAGTTAATTTAATTAGGGTAAGCTGTTTTTCACCTATCTGTAATGGAAGCCATCAACTATGTTCCCTGGTTTGATGAATTCTAAGATTTTAATTTTAGTCGTAGCAGCAGATACCATATTCATAGTTATATAAGTGATCGTCTCCTTTAAACTACAGCACTCTGATAGGGTGCTACTCTGCAACTGGATTTACTGCGGCCTGTGATTCATTATTTATTGGCATCAGGTTACATTCGATATTCTTCTCACAGATTTGTAATGCCATTATTGCTGTCCAACTTCGAAACTCTGTAGAACTCATAGTTAGATATGGATAACAAGATAAAATTAATTTAGATTTGTTTTATGAGAAGTTATTTTTTAACAGGTAAACAGCACCTACTTTTTCTTTTGCTTCACTTATTTAGTCATTACATCAACTCGTTTTTATTGAATTTTTCAATGTTTTTATCATGTCAGGAATGCAGAAGTAGTACCCTGCAACTCACTGACTCTGTCCTGCCCAAATGTGTTATTGTTATTGAGAGACTAACACCCCAGCCTTTGTTTTATAAGTATGTTATTAACTCCATCATGGCTTCTGTTGCTGAAGTACAGGAAATATGCATTATGGATCACTGAATCTGATTTTGCTCTTATGATAAAGCTGATAATAGGTTCATAGGTCATAATATTATGATCTCATTTAATTGTAATGGGTATAACCATTATTTATTTATTTGTTTGCTTGTTTTTTTAATGAACAGTCTGGTTTCAGTCACTGAGATTGCTCAGCTCTGCTGTGCCCAGCAAATGTGGCACTAACTTATTTTTTAGAATTAAGTAAGGAAGCTTTTTTTTCCGCTGCTTTCCAAGCCAAAGCTGAAAAGGATATTAAAATAGTTAAAATTATACTGAGAGATATTCATGAATGTTTTCATGATATTTTAAATTAAGAAACTCTGAATATGGTTATGGAAGGAGATACTACGTAAGGAGGTGTAATAGGTACTTGTTTATTTATTATATTTTAATAGTGAGTACAGCATTATACTGCGGTGGTGGTGCTGCGGTAGCGTTGTCACCTCACAGTTAGATGTTGTACGCTCGATTCTCAGTTAGAGTGTCTTCTGTGTGTCGACATGTGTGAATGGGCGTTCCGTCATTGAAGGTTGTGTGTTAGGCCTGGCAAGCCAGCACGTAAAAATCTACTGCCAATCATTAGCGGACCAGAGTTCTGCTGTGACGACCCCTAACGGGAAAAGCTGAAAGACAGTTTCTAATAGTGAGTACAGCATTCTTTCATCCTTTCCAGGTTATTAGTGTTTGGGGGAAGTATTTTTTTCTTTGTAAAGATTATTTAATATGTTTTGTGTTTAGGAAGCATACAGGAGAACTGGCTGTCTTGTGCTTATCCTCACAACAAAGAGGCATGGCCCCTCTTAACAGGCTGGAGAATTTATGCTCCAGCATCAAATCAATCCTCACTTTGTTGGAACAAGTCAGTCCTCACTTTGGTGGAACAATTGGCTTAGTTTGTGTCCACTTATTTTCTAATTTTATCATAAAGATACAGCATGCTTGATGAGATGTCCACTAGTGACAGCAAGATAAAATTGTGATTATAATGGAAAATAGAGGGACATTACCTTTCTTAGTATCAGTTATCATTTTGAGTGAAGAAGAGCTCTCTGTGCTCTTTGCACAGACTTAGATTTCTTTTTAGCTCAGGGTTTAAGGTTCAAAATGAACACGGACTTACATTACAGAGCCTTAGTTTTAAGTGAGGGGTTACAGTTACTTTTATTTTAGAGCAAGTGGGCTTGATATTTAATGCACAGATTCACAGCAGGCAACAAGTGAAGCAGGGGTGCAGGCAGAGTTTTACAGCTGGATTACCAGCCATTGCACTGAATGAAGCATTACTTGTTTTGGGAAGGAAGAGATTTGTAGGCTATTAGTTAGAAAGTATCCCCAGTTGCGCATTGTCTTCAGGGCATATGGCTTCTGCATTTCATATTATAGCACATATCACTAATGCAATTCAGGATAAAATATGCCGTAATAATTACATTGACGTTTTAGATTTACTGGATGTAGATGATATCCATTATCTGGTAGAAACTGGTAGTTAAGGGTCTTGTTGGCAGAACGTATTGGATAAGTTAAGGGCAGCAGGGTTTATACTGAAAAATGGTAATTATAGCTGAAAGGGACCCTTAGCAGACTTTGCATCTCTTGTCATACATTTTGACCATACACATAGCACATCAAATCCAAACAAGCTTGAAAGTGATGTGGTATAAGCAGTGGGTCTGTAAGTTGACAATATTGAACAACGTCCTTTGTTAGGTGGAGCATCACCCTGATACATGGTTCAACATGGTAATAGACAGGCCTAGCACTGTTAGCACAAACTTTCCCATCAAAGTCGACAATATGGCCATAGGGATTTATGAGTACCAAGACAGGCAAGCAGTTTCCTTTTTTACTCCATTTTTTCTCTTACCGATTGTGGGTTCTGAAGGTATCCTGGGGGCTTGGCTCATCTGTGCTTCTGTCTGGGGAGGTATTTTTTATTTATGACCTACCCAATTGCCTTCCCCACTCCCAGTGCTTATTGATTACCATTGATTAAATCAGAGGGTGATTCCCCACTTTGGACCATGGCTCTCCTTAAGGGCCATATCAGTAAGTGCCTTCTCACCTGGGATGAAGAGATGCATTCCTTTGCTGATAGTCTGTTATTTGTCTGAGACACTAATCAAACATGGGTTAGCTGGTCTGTTGTCAGGACTTTATCCTTCTATGCCAGTGGAGTGGCTTAAGCAGTTTCCTTTTTATTGCAAGGTTTCACTTCTGTTTTTTTCTGTTAAGTCCATTGCACCAGTAAGCAACAGAGTGTCTAAACTGCAATCCTAGTTATGGGCAAAGAAGTTGTGATTGGAAATCTTCTAAATGCAGAGATAGCCATGGGGAGGCTAGTAGGCCCATTCATGGATCCCTCAGGACTTCTTAGAACTTGCTGATTATGTCTTGTCTCAGAGAAAAGGAAATGTAAGCTTAGGCTTATACACCACCTGTCTTATCCCCAAACATCTTTGATAATCATTATAATGAAGCAAAGGAAGCTTGAGTGCATTACACTTCACTGGATGAAGCTACAAACATTATCAAAATGTTTACAGCCCCTTGGCTGGCAAAACTGGTTATCATGTCAGCCTTTCAAATACTGCCCATTTGCAAAGAGGAGTGGTCCCACAATGGTGTGATCTTTGAAGGTCAGTTCTACTTTGAAAAGGCTATACCTATGCTGTGGGCAATGGCATGTGCCACTTTTGAGAGATTTAGCACTGCCCTCCTCTGGTGCTGGTAATAAAAGGCCCTACAACAATCCCAGCCATCCATTATTTGGATGATTTCCTGATTGTAGGAGAATGGGAACAAGGAGCATAAGAAGGCATGGTGCAGTTTGTTTGCCTCCAACCAGAATTATCATTGGCAGAAGACAAGATGGAGCGACTCAGCTAATTGCTTACATTTTTGGGTTTAGTGATTGATGCTGAGTCAGAAGCTTTTAAACTACCTCATTCTAAACTCCAATGCCTTAGACAGACCTTCAAAGTATTTTTGGAACCCAGGAAGATTTGGAAACACAAACTTATGAAACCATTGGCCTTCTCATTTTCCTGCCAGACTCTGGCTCTGGGTAAAACCTTTCTTAGGTCCCTAGACGATTTGTTAAAAGCACCTCTGGTTGAGTACCACCAGATCTGTTAAAGAAGACCTCCAGCTGTGGTGGGTCTTCCACTCAGATTTTAATGGAGTTTCATTTTAGGAGAGTGGCTGGATATCATCAGAGAAACTACACCTTTTCATAGATACAGTGAGCGGTCATGACCCATGCCTTACCTTGTGGCTGAACGGCAGTAGTAGACATATCACTTTCTGTGCTATTACGCCCATCTGGGTGGCTACTGTAGTCTGGCAGAACTGATTCAGGAACCAGGAGGTACTATTCCATTCAAACAACTGAGCTAAGGTTAGACTAGTGAAAAAAATCTCAAGATCAACATGCGTTCAGTGAGTTTTGAGACTCCTGGTGATGCATAGCTCCAAATTTACTTAAACTTTTTGCCAGATATGTCCTATGCAACACCAATGCCATAGCTAATATTTTTTTTAAATTTCACCATTCCATGTTCAAGGAGATGGCCCCATATGTACTGTCTAGTCTCACAACCATCCATCCGGAGATTTGGCTCATGGGAGAAGAATGATTTTTATCCTGCTATGTCGGTCTTGGGAATGCAGGTCCAGGAAGTCCTATAGATTTTTTAGCTTTTAAAATATTTTATTTTCAGATGTCATGTCCAGAGAAGCACTGATCACTGCCTCTCATCCTCTGGTAAATGTTGTCCAGATGATTGAGGAGTGACACAATTAATTCACTTCACATTATGTATTGGTATTAATCTGGTTATTCATGTTTTTGTTCAGTTTGGTATTATGAAACAAAGGGCAGCTAAGATTGCTAAGGCTTGGGGAAATGGAAAAGGTACATTTAAGGCTAGGAGGTGATCTATACGCAGCATGGTGCTACAGTCAGTTATATTAGGTGTATATACCATAACTGCAGATTATTAATTGCATGTTGTATGGGCAACTTTGTTTGTATGGTTGTATACTGATACCTTCCTGTTCAGTGATCTCCTGCAGTCTGTTTGTTGGGAAAATGTTCCCCTTGTTGTAGGAAATGGAAGTAACCTGGATTGATAGGTTGAAAATGAACCGGTGTGGAGTTTCACAACAGCTTGTACTGCACTGGACAGGGTTATACACCACCTGACTGGTATGTTGGGTTTGGACATTACACCATTTGGTAAGAGATGCATCTGTACACAAGTGTGTATTTAGGTCTCTATCAGGTGAATTGATGTCACCTAGGGTGGTAGTAATCATGCTTGGAAGAGCTTTAAGTAGACGTGTGACCTACCAGAGCTTACCATTGTCTTAGAAATGGTAGGGCTACTGACTTGGCCTGAAAAGGGCAGTCAGTGGAAGTATTAAAGCATCCAATCAGATAGTCTTCTAAAACATTTTTGTTTTACATTAGATGAATGAAAACCCTTGTTCAACTGACCTTTGCATGTTTTACAGGTCTCAGATGTCTGTAAATACTGGAGCATTCTTTTATTTCCAGAGTGACCAACAGAGCTATGGTTTGTAGGTTCATAGATTTGTAAGTATTTACTAGGTTAATGACCACAAAGGCCTTTTTAGCCATAGTCATGTATCTCAAATCTCTGACAAGTTCTGGTATTCTTTATAAGTGTAAGCAGTGGCTTGTGAAATGAAACATTTATTTTTGAGTGGGAGTCTTGGAGATGAATCATTTACAGGCTACCTGTGTCCATTAGAGACATAGGTGGCAAACCAGGGATGCATTTCCTGTTCCCAATCCAATTCTCCAAGTTGAATTGCATTAAAGAAGATCTCTGCTTCACATGGATGGGGAGCCTGTTAGAGAGAAGGGGTAGCTCTGGGATATATATCTGTCTTTCCAGCAGATCATATTTATATCACAGACAAGGCTTAAGCCTTTAGAATGGGTAATTCTGGTGCTGTTTGTTTTGCAGATATGGAGAAAGTCCAGTAGAGTGGGGTCTCACAATGCCTTGAATCCCAGGCATTGATCTCCTCTCAACATTCTCTGGGAGTCAGAATACAAGGAGAAGGCCTTGAGGCAGTTTACATAGGACATGTTACTTATGCCCTATATTCTTTTAGTGAGGAACCTCTGTCAACATTCCAATTGTTGGATAGGCCCAAGGGGGCATTGTACTCAATGATAGGTCTGATGAATGCTGAATACAGTGGAACAATTACTTCCTTGGACCTAGATATCATACCTTTGTTTATAACTTCCACAACATAGAATGATTTCCTCACTACTTAGACAAGTGATTGTCAAAGGCTAGTTTGTTGTCTGTGAGTGTCCCCAAGACTCTTACCACTGCGTCAACTCTTAGGGTTGTGTTAGCAATATGATAGTTACCAAGGGAAGATGACTTCCAAAAAGATGCTATTATGCATTTCTTGGCATTACGTTTTAGTCCATAGCTCTGACACCAGTTATTTGTCTGTGTCAACCCTTCCTGGAGAACATTTGTGATGGTGGGGGATTCAATGACCATTCCTAATTTGCAATCATCTATAAATTTAGTCTGCCAGAGGCTACTTGACATTGACCTTGACTTCAGAGAATAAATGCCAAGAAGGAGCGGTCCAAAGACATATCTCTGAGGGACTCCACTTGTGACTGGCCTCTTTGTAGAGGTGGATTCCCCAATTCTAACTTCCTGGGTCCTGTCTATGAGGCAGCTGGCTCTCCACTGGATGACATAAGGGTTTGTACCTAACTTCTTGAGTTTGTCAACAATGCCCAACTGGGGAATTGTGTCAAATACCTTGTCCAGGTAAAGGTAGGCAGTATGAACCAATTTTGCCCTCATCCATTGCTTTAGTGACCTTCTCAAAGAAGTCTACTAGGTTAAGTAGGCATGATTTGCCCTTGACAAAACCAGACTGGGTTGTGTCCAGTGTCTGCTGGTTTCCTATATCATTTCCAATCATTTCCATGATTATTCCATTTTCCATTTCCATTGCTTTGCATATGAGTTCAGTGAGACTAATGGTTCTGTAGTTTCCAGGGGCTGTAGATGGCCCACCTTTGGGCAGAGGGATAACTGTTGCCTTTCTCCATTCATGAGGCATAATGGAGGCTACAGTCAAACAGTAATTCCAGAGGGCCTGACTGGTCATGCTTCATGCTATTTAGATGGCATCCTAGGATATTGTCTGGACTCACTGATGCAGCAGTGCTGGCTTTACAGAGGGCATTAAGGAACTGTTCTCTACTGAGAGCAGGGTGAGTTATATTTGATGAGAGATGGGTAAAGTTGCAGCTTAATTTGTCTGCCAGTAGGTTTGTTATATCTTCTGGCTTAGTATAGGTGGATCCATTAACAATGAGCTCTATACATAATTTTGTATCACCTTTGAGGTTGCGGACATAGCTAAAGAATACCTTGGGGATGTCCTTGGACTGGGATGCTATATTTACCACAAATTTGGTTTTGGCAGATGTTATTTGTCCTCTGATTTCTTTAGTTTGATTAAAGTGTTTTTGTCCTGCTGGGTACTGCACCTCCTAATTTCTGCCATGATTTTCTTCCATCTGTTATACAGCATATTGATGTTGTGATTCCACCAAGGTGGCTTGTTTTTTTTGAGTTAGTTCTGTACTTCTTTCTGGTGGGCAGACATGCCTCTATGTAGCTATTAACATGTTTATATGGGGTTTCTGTGAACAGTCCCACATAGGCAGCAGGGTCCTCAGGGTTTATGATGACTTCAAATGTTGCCAGGTTATCACTTAATAATATAAAGTCAGCCTTAAAGTTGTTCCTGAATATTCCAGAGTTAGCCGGGGTTTCAGGTTTTATTTCTCTTCAAAGGATACCATTTTGCAGTCTGATCTTACCAGGGAAGACATTACACTAGGGGTATGTAGCACTCTCCCACTTTAGTGAGGACCAGATCCAGTATGGTTGCATACCTGGTTGATGTATTAAAAATCTGGTCCACGGAGTTTGTGTTCACAAAATCCAGGAATCACTAGCCCTATATATTTGGTGTTGTACATGATTCCCAGTTAATAGTGGTGTAATTAAATGTGCCCATGAATATTGTATTGGGTTGTGAGTTAATGTGTCAAATAAATTTAAACACATATTATGGTTTCCTTATAGGTTAGCACTAGTCTAACTGCTCTTTTGGAACATTTTATGCCTAGCCAGTTAACCCATATAAGAATCAAACCCTGTACTGTGTGTCTGCAAAGTACACAATTTAACCATTACACCAACCTCCCACCTGGGTCATAGAGGGGGATGTATAGCTTGCAAACAAGTGATGTTGGATTTTGGCTGTAGTGAATTGAAAATAGAGAAGCTCAAGTGCATTGTCCCATTTGACCAGCCTTGAGGTATATTTATTTTGATGTAAATGGAGACACCTCCCTGTCTGTGTAGTAGCTGGTCTAAATTTGTGAAAGGCATTATAGTCTTGCACTCCCAGTGTGGTATCCATGGCTTTAAAGCATGTTTCAGTGACCATGCAGACATCAGCATTGTCAAAGGTGAGAATAACTTGTAGGGAGTGGAGTTTTATTTTATACTCTTAGAAATGAGCAGTAACACCTTTAAATTTTCTTGGTTTTGATTTGCTATGTCAGAAGTACTTTCAGTTTGGTATTGCCTATAAAGGCACTATGGGGAGAACAATGCTTTATCTAATGTTCAAAAGTACAGAGGGAGAGGTGCAAACAATCCCTGGCAAAGCAGTGTAGTCTGTTGACCATCTTCTTCCATACTGACAAATATTGCACCCCCTTAGAATGACTCAAGAAACGAATCCAATTATTAAAGTAAGTCATCTTTTCTTCGTATTATGGCATCATACTTTGAGTAGGTAAAATGCTGTCCCATGCTAAGCTCGTACCAGCCTGGGACACATATTTTGAGACCTTTATGATGTCTCTTTTCATATAGTCCACAGATGTACTGTATGTCTCACAGGTCATTTACACCTACATGGACTTTGACTGAGTCATATTGATATCTGTAGTCCAATGACTTGAGTGTGTGCATATTATGGTGGAGCCTGACTCTTGATAAGCAACTGACCTTGTCTTTCTATTACTCAGCCTGGTGATAGGGACAGTGTGTCTCACAATGGAGTCTCCAATAACCAGAATGTTGGATTGTGTGTTGTTTTGCCATATGGGCTTAGAAGTAGATGCTCCATGAGATGTGGCAGTATGTGTTGATTTGGGTATTGTTTTCAAAGAGTACATTCAGGGCTGCTGAGGGTATTTGTTATGTGTACTCCATCTAGAAAGTCTTTGGGGTTAAGAAAGGTTATATTTAAGTGCCTCAGCATATGTGTGTCTACTTTGAATTGTGTATGTGATGGGTCCAGTATGTGTACTGCTGACAACCTGATTAACATTAGGAGTGTTTTTATGTGAGAGCTTTGTTTACAATACATCTCTCCCATACTATATCCATTTGTATGAAAATTAACTGGTTGTCAGTAAACATGAGGCAATTTCTACATTGCCTCACGTTGCCCATATCCCCCAAGCTGGTAACAGAGATAGTGGGAAATTTCAGATCCATGGCAACAGACCCTTTTTATTCTTGATTAGTTGGAGTGAAAATTTAAAGTAATATCAGGAGTGTCGAGTTTGCAACTCTGGGGGCACTGCCTTTCACTGCAAACTAGTATTCCTGTGTGTACCACCTAGGTATTGGTGAAATTTCAATGGTGTTTTTACAGGAAAATGTCAGTTCAAGGTATCTGCATCTATACAGAACACTGCCAAACACTTGAGGGGAAATTAATAAGCAGACCCTGGTGATTTATGGATGAAGTTATTATCTGAATTTTGGTTAGACAGCAGCAAATCAAGCAGTACTTACTTAAAAGAAAGAATTAGCTTGTCAAGAATGATGAAAAGAGAGGATTTGCCTGAATGGCTACTGCCTGGCAAATACTTGTGCTGGTCTTAACACAATTTTATGGTGGTGGGATACCATGCTCCTTTGCTTCTTCTTTCACCTGAAGCAAAATAGTAGCACCAATCCCAAGAGGAGAAGAAGGCCTTGGGCTCTTTAGTTATCATCAGTCTTGTCCCATATGATGCAAGGGACTATAAGCTTATTGTGGCCTTTTCCCTGGTAGATGCCTTGAATAACAGCCAGACTAATCAAGAAGGTCAAACACATTTACTCTCTGCCCAAATAGAAACAGTTAAGAATCAATGCACTCTGCCCCATCTCTCACAGGAGGAAAATATAAGCACAAATTCCAAGCTGGCACCTATGAAGCAGTTATTAGGCTTTTGAGTGATCAAGAGTTTTCAGGAAATAATATCCCTATGTTCCTTCTTTCACCAGGAGTAAACCATAAATACTACTGAGAGGCAAAATGTGGGCTCTTTATTAATTGCTGGTTTTGGAGTAGATATTGCAGATTTTAAAGATAAGATGGAAAAAAGGATTACTGTCCTGCTATTTGCAGTGTCCACTAAGTAGTTAGACATGAAACAGAGGGTAACTTAAGCCACTAATTTTAAAAGAGCAAGATAGATTGGAACAGAGTAGGCTGTATTCTTGCTCTGTGGAATACAGTGGGATTACCAATAAATTTAAATAGCTGAAGGGGAGTGATTTCATAAAATGATAATTTCATGCTTACTCAAAATAGCCAATGAAAGAGAAGAGGGAAGGGGATAGGTGTCCAAATTAACATAAGGGGACACCAACTAGAAAAACAAGTGAGTTTCAAAACACAACAATGGGATGGGAGGGTGGGGGAAACTTTATTTCTGTGTGACTCCCAAGAGGCACAGCTGTGGTCTGTTCCCTAGTTTAAATATGCAATAAAAGAAGAATACAAGTAAAACAGGGTGTAAAGAAAATAAGCCAATATATACAAAATAGAAGATGGTAATACAAAATAAAAGAAAGCAAAAACAAACTAATCTTTCCCTTGCAGCAGCTGTGACAAAGTCTGGGCAAGCTTTTCTAATCTTCTTCTACTTTCGGCTTTTTCCTGGGTAGGGGTCACCACAGCAGATCACCTGTCCACTCATGATTGGCAGTGGAGTTTTACAGTGTTGAGTTGCCAGCCCAGCACCCAACCTTCTACAGGAGGCACACACATGCTCACACCTATCTAATTTAGAGTGGGCAATCCACCAACAGCATGCCTTTGGGATGTGGGAGGAAACCAGAGCACCCGGAGGAAACCCACGACCACAGGGAGGACATGCAGACTCCACAAAGAAGGCACCCCAGCCGAGGATTGAACCAGAGAACCTCTTGCTGTGAGGTGGCAATGCTAACCGCTGCACCACCGCGGCCTCCCATGGGTAAGCTTTTTTAATAAAGCCTTGAAATGTTTTATTTTACCCCTTAAATAAAAGGTTTAGTTCATAGCTCCATCTTATTTCATGGGTAATTATCCTTATTTGGCCTGTTTTCATTTCTATGTGATTCACAACAGACACAGCTGTGCTCTCTTTCCTAGTTTAAATATGCAATTGAAAGCATAATACAAGTAAAACACAGTGTAAGAAAAATAAATCACAACACACAAAATATAAGTAGGCAATGAAGCAATACAAAATACAACAAAGCAAAAGAAAACTACCCTTTCCTCATAAAAAGCTGAAGCAGAGTCTGTGTGAACTTTTCCAGTAAAGATCATGGCTCAGCCTAACAGTTCAAACCTCAAGGCCAGTCCATCAGCTTGGATGGTGTCCTGGAAAGGTTTTACTTGATTGTCTTGGTAGCACTTATGAACAGCTATGGATGTTGTTTTGGCTTACTAGATAGGATGATCACTGATCTAGTTTCTTTTTACTACTGCCACTCTGGCATGAAGGTATTTTGGTCATCTAAAATCCAAGGGATCCAGTGATTAAGGACAATGAAATTAGTAGCTCCTGAACTCACCTTTTAGGTCATTGAGACACTTAACTAAACAGAAGGAGAACTTATTTTTTATTGCTCTGACAGGGTCAGTTTGATGGGAAGGAGCTTGATTTATTCAATTTACAGTTATGCATTTTTCTAGAGTATTTGTATGCCTAGTACTTCTGTGCCAGATGTGTGTGTGTGTGTGTGTGTGTGTGTGTGTGTGTGTGTGTGTGTGTGTGTGTGTGTGTGTGTGTGTGTGTATATATATATATATATATATATATGTATATATACACAGATGTACAGCTAAATGATAAATATATCCATCACTGAGAGGAAAAAAATGTCAACATAAAAATGTTAAAAATGCCAATGTCAACACACCGCTATCAATGCACTGAGAAATGCAAAATTTCCAATAAAACAACAAATAACATTTGTTTTTTGCAGGGGGCAAGCTCCCAGTACCCTACAGCCACCATAACCCTTGATAATTATTTATCCTAAATCTGAGATCACACAAACATTGAGTAAGTGCATATTCCTCAGTCCTAGGAATTATGCAATCTTGCACACCTGATAATCATATGCAGTCAAATTAACAGTTGTCGAACACACACACACACACACACACACACACACACACACACACACACACACACACAAACACACACACACACACAGACACACAGACACACACACTTGGCATAATGCAGTGCTCCCATATACATACATATGTTTACGCAAAAAGAAAAGAAAGAGGAAACATAATAAAAAAAAGAGAAAGAGAGGGTCAGGAAGGATGTATGACAATATTGTATGCAAAGGATGATTAAATATCCAACCAGTTTACCTAGTCAGAGGCTGGAAGTAAGTCAAGGCTATGTTAACATCATGGGGGACATAAATGGCCAGGAAAGGCTGGGGGACATCCTGCAGCAACAGGCTAGTGGATGATTGTTGTGTGGCTTTCATATCTGCCTTCCTCTCCGGTGCATCTTGATTGGGTATTGACAGGTAGAGGAGTGATGTGTATGTATTTACAAAATTTGTCATTAAAATAGCCAAGGGACACTGGGATAAATCACTTGGCTTGGCTGGATAAGCAGTCCAGTACTGGTGGGGGTCAAGCTAACCAGCAATAGCCATCCATCATTTGTCTGCAAAACTGGTTGTCCTGTGCCCATCCCCATATCAGAGAGAAATGTATCATTTTAGGCGCGAGTATTTATGAGGCAAGTCCGTCTTCACTTTGATGGAATGGTTGACTTAATTTCTGCTCCTCTCATTTTTTGCATCAGGAGGTATAGGCAGCTTTGTTATGGCCATCCCACCCTCATAGCCTCCCTTCCTTTCTTGGGCACCATGGCTAAGTATTGATAGGCATAGGAGTGATGTGTATGCATGCAAAGAATTGGTCATTGAAGGTAGATGAAGAGGACTGGATAACACCACTTGGCTTGGCTGGAGAAACAGTCAAGCATGGGTGGGGTTTATGGCAAATGGCAATAGCTGTCCGTCATTCATGGTATACAATTTGCAATATTATTCTTTGCTCACATGAGCTGAAATATTATTATTTTTATGTTGCTGAATGTTCAGAAATAAACAGTCACCAAAGCCATGACCGTCTGTTTTTCTTTGTGGCAGGCTCCAGGAAACGAGCACGCTAATATTTGCATGATATGATTATCTGTCTTAATTTATAAATTTTTACATTTGGAAGATTTTATTTTGTATGCTTCCAGATTTTTTGCCTCTCCATGCCATCTTCTGCCATGAATATTGTGTAATTGTACAACTCTGACAAGAAGAGAGGGCTCCTATAAGGATAGGGGTGTGGTGAGGATGTTGAACTTGCATGCCTCTTGCCAACTTGCAGACAGAAAGATAGACAGACTGCATTTTCACTGGACATCCCTACAGTGCACTACATTTGCTTATATCCATCCAAAAGGGGGACATCCATGGGGATCCTAAAAGAAAGGATGAAAGAAAGACCCACTTCCAAAAGTGAGAGTTCCTTAACCTTGCCTCCTCAATTGTTCTCTTGTCTCCATCAAGAAATTTAAGACAAAGTGTATACCCTTTACAGATCCTCCCTTTCTCCTTCACCCTGAAGAAGGTCATATGAAAATGCTTTTCCTTTCTCCTGTTCCTCCATGCCAGTTTGTCTACGCTTGATCACTTAGCAAGCCTGGATCATCTAGGTCACCATCCGAACTTTACCCTTTTGCACAAGTGAAACTGACCAGATAATTCAATAAGAATCTTTCAAGGAAATAACATTTCTGCCAAAATACTAGATGACTGTTTTTGCTAGTGTGGCACAAATGTCTTACACGTCCCTGTTGAATAAAATAATCTACATAACTATTAAACAATAAGTGCTTATGAACTTCTTCATTCCTAGGGTCATAGCTATGTACTAGGCTAATGACCACAAGGGTCATTATATGTATAGCCACATAATCCAACCCAGTTGTGTCCCCATTAGTTTTTTTCTTACATTTCATAGCTGTACAGTCAAAACCCATACTGTTTTGACTCCCATACTGTTTTATTTATAGGACCTGTTGTTCAGCCACTACTCCACCCACTTAAAGGCATACACATTACTTTAGCCATATCCCAGACACATTTTTCCACATCCACAATACACTACTCAATAAGTCCTTAACACAGACCTCCCTCTTCTTCTCCTACCGTTCCCCTGCATTCCACTAGGATCTCCTACTTTTTGCCTTATGCACTCACCAACCTTTATCCTCCCAGTGCTACCCTTAAGCCATTCCCTAGTTTTAACAATTATTTTATCTCTTAGTTTCACATCAACCACTTCTAACTACTCTCACGTTTTCACATGTATTTTATATTTACTCTTGCCATTCATTCCTGCTCTCTCATCACCTTCATTTTTTTAATTAATTACTCCACATCTACGATACTACTAGTTCACAGAGTTCGATTATCACTCCAAACTGCTGCCTTTACATCTTAACAACACCTACCTCTATACACAACTCTCCATACAACCCCAATCATCTGCAAGCACTACACATTCCAACCATTAATAGCTCCTAGTTTACTCTCCTCTCCTATTCTGCACCTCTTTAAAATAAAGTATTACACCCACAACAACATAATGAACAAGCCTTCCCCTAGACCAAAGCTGAGACTTAAAAACCCTTATATACTCTACTGTCATTTCATTTGAAAAATGTTGACATCCATCCTAACTGTAAGAAAAATATGTATTCACATATATAGTAAAATATGTATTCATATATGTTTTAGCATTATGCTTGCTGCATTAGAAGCCTAAAAGGGTTAACACATTTATTCTGCTACAGGCTTGAAAATAATTGCATGTACTTTCTGACTTTGCTTCTGGTCAGCTCAGTGAATGACCTTGTTCATACACTGAGAAACAGATGATTTTGATAGCGTTAGGAAAATAGAACAATACAGTATTCTGAAATGTTATTAGACTTAAGCAAATAACCTTGTTCATGTTGAGTGAACACTGCAGCTGTAGAGGAACTAGATAAAACTAAAGGCTGTAATAAGTATATGCTTTGTGCTCGAAGTAAGAAAGAATCACGAATTGTAACACCAAATCATTACAGACCAGTGGTCAACAAGGCCACGTTGTTTTTGAGATAACTTTCTCATGGGAACATTTATAATTGTTATATCAGCAGAAAAACTTAGTAAACACCTGTTTTAGAACAATGCTTAGAGTTATATTTGACTACGTCAGCTTAGAGGCAATGGCTTACAGAACAGTATAATAATGAAGTATTTCCTGTATAATGTCAGACAAATTTCTGAACTGCATTTTTGTCTCCTTGTACAAGAATAAAGGAACCTTAAAGGAACCTTAACTGAACCTTGGCTGCATTGATCTTTGATTTTTCCTTTGACAAGTTGGTCCTTCGGACCGGAAACCTCTCGGTTATCCCGGATCAGACAGGCCTGGTGGCTTGAATCCGTACGGAAGAAGTTATCGAAATGGTTCTTCTTGTTCAAAAAGACCTCCGACTGAATTGTCATGTAAACAGAGGCCCGCCACTTTCTGATCTGCGACTGATGGGCAGGTTTCAATCGGACCGGGGTGATCAATTGCTGAGGCTCAGGTAACGTGATTCTACTTTTTTCTGTTTTAGATCAGGGACTTGATTGTATTTGTTCAGTCAGGATTTTTGTGTAAATCCAGGGACAGAAAAATTGCTATCTTGTCATAGATCAGGGAAACAGAATAAGTAGGCAGGTAGTCTGAAGGGACTATAAAATCTTTGTGGTACCACGTTAAAAATAAGAAGGGTTACGTAACATTCATAAGGTTAGGACAAAATGGGTAATAAGTGTACAAAACGACCCCAAAATCCGCCGTTAACCGAAGACGCAGAATACATGCGGTCACAACGTGCCAATAACATTAAGTACTACACAAAGTGGGTTAATAAATATGAATTTGATGGTAACCTAGAAAAATCCTCACTTGTCAAACTTTTAAAACAACTCAAAACTGATTCCAAAGGGCAGGTAAAAAGACAGCGCAAATTAGGAATTCCTCAGGCACACAGGTGGATTGAGGAAACAAACCGAAGGGAACAAATAAATAAAAATTCAAACGCAATATTTTTAGATAAAGAGGATAATAACTTGGTTATAGCATCAGCCCCTCCGCCCCCTCCGCTTCCCTTGCCAGAATATGAAGCGAGTGAAAAGGCAGGTCCACCCCCACGATATCCTGCTGTTCCGTCAGGTAGAAATGTTACAAAAGCAGAGCCGTTTGTCAGAGATCCTGTCGAGGCTAGGTCTCGAGCACGCAATTTGAGAGGGGATATTGAGTTATATCAAATAAATAAAAATTTGCGATCTATGAGTGAAGAGGAGATATGCCCACTCATAGAAGTACCAAATCCTCAGGCAGGACAAGAAGGGCAGGACCCAACTCTCCTAGTATACAGACCGTGGACACTGGAAGATATCCGGAAAGCCACAGAGGGAATTCCCCATCCAAAAGTTAATTTTAGAAAGTTTTTAAAAGACTTGGAAGGTATGAGGTTAAGTTATCACTTAAACGGAGAGGAAGTAGAAAAAGTAGTCAGACAAATAGTAGGACCAGATTGGCACATGATCAGTGGCAACTGGAATCCCCATGACGCTGCGCTTAAGCCCCTCCCACATAGCAGCGCAGAGTTAGACAATAGAGTGAAAGGCCTAACAGACCGAATCTCTGAGAAATGAAAGCCTAGGGCAGACTGGACTTGCATTAATCAATGCATCCAACAAGAAGGTGAAACTGTTGATAGGTATTATGCCAGATTATTAGAATGTTTTAATAACCATTGTGGAATGCAGATTCCTGAAGACCAGACAAAAGATTCCCCATATGAGCAGCAGTTAAAGAATGCATTTTTAAAAGGCAGTATTGCACCCATAAGCAGTTTTATTACGAAGCATATGGTAGACCATCGCACAAGCAGATTACAGTCACTGCTTGAATATGCTAGGCATGCTGAAAGGCATTTTAATAACAAAAAGAAAAAGAAAGCCCAAGTATTTGATGTAGATGACGGAGAAATTTATTTAGTACAGTCCGGAAAGAAGGGCAAGAAGAATGCCCAGGGAAAAAAACAATCTGATCAGCGATCAGAGGACATTTAAGGGCGAAAGAAAAGGGGGGAATGTTTCAAATGCGGTAAAAAAGGACATATGGCAAGGGATTGCAAGAAAAATAAGGCAGCTATGGAGGATAAAAATGAAGAGGCTGAGGACTGACTATATGATAGTCAAGAATCACTGGATAGGAATAACAAAGAAGGGACAAATGAGAATGTGATAGACAGAACAGAGAATGTGTTAGGAGAAACAGAGGAAGTGCAGGAAGCTGCCGATAGTGAAGACAATGAAATATTAGACCTAGCCTTATTGAGCTTGGAGCTCTATTTGGCTGACACGAAACCAGAAGTCACACTCCTGGTAGAGGGGAGGGAAGACAAATTTCTGTGTGATTCAGGGGCATCACAAACCCTGGTACACCCCTCCAAACTACCGGAGAATTCAGAGTCACATGATTGCATATTAGTGAAAGCAGCTAATGGACAGCTGTATCGGAAGCCTCTCTCCCATAATATTGCAATAACAGATCCTGTTTCAGGATTAACCCAGTAAAGTAAAATTGTTGTTTCTGCGAAATGCCCAGTGAACCTTTTGGGCAGAGACCTTATGCAACTATTTGGCATAGCAGTAGTCCCAACCATGCAGGGTATGGAAACACAGCAACAAATTAATACTTTTGCAGTGCAATCGGAGGGTGAAACATTTTATTGGTACAGCCAGGACTTGGTTATGACCGGTCCTGGGGCAATAACTGGAGAGTTAATGAATGTAGCTATCAGTAAGTTCCCCTCCCTTTGCATTGACATACAACATCTGTTGCACTGTACTCTGTATTATTGTAATACACCAGGACCTGACAAAGAATATGAGCAAGAATTGTTTAAAAACCGTGCAAACAGATTAGTATTGCGTAATTTGTACTGGGACATGAAAGGGAACAGTGTAGTTAGCTGTTCATTGCCCTAGGAGTTCTTTGCATTGTATAAATCAAATCGATTACCACATGTTAGTTTAACTAAGGACAAGAGTATGAAATGGGAAGATCTAGGAGAAAAAGTCACAAAATGAGAAAAGGAGACAGAGTCAGAACTATCAGAACAAGGAGTACAAAGACAAAAATTGAATTGGATAACACATACACACCCAGCTGTACACTTGCAGTCAAGAGGGGACAGCTGAGAAGCACTCTTATTAGAAGAGGAAGAAAAAGCTTTATTAGACATACCAGAGACTCTCTGGTCAACAGGGAAATCAGATGTAGGACTTATTCGTACAGCAGGACCAGTTACCATCACGCCAAAGTCAGCATTTAGACCACAAAAAAGGCAGTACCCCTTAAGAAAAGATGCAGAAGCAGGTATTAAACCTATCATAGCAGCTTTACTTAAGGAAGGAATACTGGTGGAATCTTCTGATTCACCATGTAACACACCCTTATTCCCAGTTAAGAAAGGAAATGGAGAATGGCGTATGGTCCAAGATTTGAAAGCTGTAAATGACGCAGTAATATCAAGGGCACCCACGGTGCCAGATCCACACACCCTATTAAATGATCTAAAGCCTCAACAAAAATATTTTTCTGTGGTAGATATTAGCAATGCGTTCTTTTCAATACTGATACACCCTGACAGCCAGTATTGGTTTGCATTTACATTTCAGGGGAAACGGTATACATATACGCGACTACCACAGCGATATTGTGAAAGTCCAACGATATTCTCACAAGAGATGGCAAGTAACTTGGCAGGGTTTACCCCACCGAAAGGTAGTCAGATTTTACTTTATGTTGATGACATCCTGCTGGCAGCCCCCACCCAGCAAGATTGTAAGGAAGACACTATAGCATTACTGAAATTCTTAGCCGCTGAAGGACACAAAGTAAGCAAAGATAAATTGCAGCTTTGGAGAAAACAAGTTAAGTACCTTGGATATGTAATATCCAAAGAGGGTAGGACATTAGATGAAGACAGAAAAATAGCAATCTTACAAGCACCAAAACCCACAACCAAGAAGGAAATGATGTCTTTTCTTGGCACAACTAATTTTTGTCGGAGCTGGATCCCAAACTATGCTTTGGAATCTGCACCGTTAACCAACTTGATTTTTAAGAAACCTATGGCAGCGCAAGATTTGATACAATGGACACCAGAAGCAGAATTAGCTTTTTGTAAACTGAAACAGTTGATAGCATCCTCATTAGTTTTAGGATTACCAAACTATCATAAATGTTTCTTCCAAACCGTAGATTGTAAGCAAGGTTATATGACGTCAGTATTGACACAACAACATGGGGACAAGCAATGCCCCATTGCTTACTATTCATCACAACTGGACCCAGTGGTGCGGTCTTTGCCCCACTGTGTCCAAGCAGTAGTTGCAGCCGCAATGGCAGTGCAAGCTTCGGCCTCAGTAGTATTATTCCACCCTCTCACATTGAGAGTGCCTCATGCAGTCACGATTATTTTACTGCAAGAGAAGATAGCATATCTTTCCCCTGCTAGGCATCTATCCTGTATGACTATCTTGTTGAGCCAACCTCACATGACAATTGAACACTGTACAACTTTGAATCCATCTATCTTGCTTCCAACTCCTGCAGATGGCACACCGCGCAGCTGCCTGCAGGTAACTGAGCAAAAGACACTGCCCAGAAAAGATCTCACGGATGTTCCCTTGGATGATGCCGAGGTGACATATTACGTGGACGGCTCATGCAGAAAGGGTCCTACAGGATGGAACCTAACAGGATATGCAGTAGTTTCTGATACTGAAATTATAGAAGCAAAACCTTTACCACATGGCTTATCTGCACAAGCAGCAGAATTGATTGCCTTGACACGAGCATGTACCTTAGCAAAGGGTAAATGTGTGAACATTTTTACAGACAGCCAGTATGCTTTTTCTACTGTACATGTTTTTGTGCAACAGTGGAAATATCGAGGAATGGTGACATCTACTGGCAAACCGATTAATCATGCACAGTTTATTTTAGATTTGTTAGAATCAATTCAGTTACCTCAGAAAGTAGCTATTTGTAAATGCATAGCTCATACCAAGCAACAAGATAGGATTTCAAAAGGCAATGCGAGAGCTGACACTGCTGCAAAGCAAGCAGCCTCAGAAGCATTTCTTTTGAACGAGGAATTACAACCTTCTGAGATTTTAGACTTAGAAATGTTGAAAACAATGCAAACACTTACTACACAGGCAGAAAATCAAAAGTGGGTAAGGCGAGGAGCACTCCTCAAGGAAGGACTGTACATCTCCAAAGAAGGAAAACCAATATTGCCATCTAATTTGTTTAGATATGCAGCTTTGTTGAGTCATGGTCAATGCCATGTCTCAACAGGGGGGATGGTACAGTTAGTCAACCAGGTATTCACTACATACGGATTTACAAACTATACAAAAAAAATTTGTTTATCATGCCACACTTGTAACAAACATCATGCACAGGGGGAGTTAAAGCCCAAGCAAGGGAGTTTCCCTACACCACCGTATCCATTTCACACTATTTGTATGGATTTCATAGAATTGAGTAAATGTGAAAATAAACGTTACTGCCTTGTCATTGTAGATATGTTTTCCAAATGTGTGGAAGCCTTTCCGACTAAAAATCCAGATGCAGCTACGGTTGCAAAGGCTCTGGTTAAAGAGATTATTCCTAGATTTGGTATACTGGAAAGGATCTACAGTGACAATGGCACACATTTCGTAAATCAAACTATACAGCAACTCAGTAGATATTTTGGAATTTCTTTGAAAATCCATTGTGCATATCATCCTCAATCTGCAGGGTTGGTGGAGAGGCACAATGGGATTTTAAAGAACAAGCTTAGGAAGTTGATGTCAGATACACAAAAGAATTGGGTGTACTGCCTGCCCCTGGCACTGTTGAGCATGAGAACTGTTCCAAATGCGAAATGATTGATCCCTTTTGAGATAATATTTGGGAGGGCATACTATACCCCTCAGTGGAAATCTCTCATGCCCACGGACCAGGAAGCAGACTGTACACTAGCAAGATATATGGGATGTATGCTGAACTCTAAACATCTTTTGCAGTCTTCTGTTTCAGGTAAAGAGCCAAATCAACCATTGGAAGCGACAGTAGCCCCAGGCGACTGGGTCTGAGTGAAGATTGTCAAGTGGAAGAATTGGACCTCGCCAAAGTGGGAGGGACCTTACCAGGTCCTCTTGTTGACACCCACAGCAATCAAGATCGGTGAGAAATCCTCTTGGATCCATTTGACACACTGTAAACTTTGCAAAAACTTTGAGCTAGATAAAAATCTTGCTGTTTTACAGAAATACTAAACATGACAGAATCTAGAGCAAACAGGAATGTAGAACAACCCCAGAAGTATTGCATGGTTATCCTGTTAATTGTACTGACAAAAATAATCTTTTTGCTGTGGCCCATCCTTTTTTCGGCCACACCAGCTGAACTGAATAAACGTGATGAGCCGACCATAGACTGGCACCCGAACTTTAACACTTATCAGGCGATAACACGTGTGTATGCTGAGACTTTTAATGTTTTGAATTGCTGGATTTGCACAGCCATACCAACAGCATACGGGGGGTTATTAATGACTGCAGTCCCCCTTGGGGTCAATGAGACCTGGGAAAATTTGGTTTATGAGATTGTAGCTATCAAAGCACATGATAAGGTAGCACTGTATTTGCCTGTGACACAAAAGGGAATTGTATGTTTTTATAAGAAATCCACAAAGCACTGAGTAGAGGAAAAGCCAGGCACCGGACAGCTGAAGTGAAGTTGCAAATTTTATTGTTTTATTATTATGTTTTTTACATTTAGAATCAATGTTGATTTTTACCCCAGTGAGTAAATCATATATATAAACATTTGCATATCCATTGTTACACCATTTAAGCATTTTCATGTTAATTTTACGAATTTAACTCGGAGTCATACAATTTTTTATTAATATTCATTATTTATTCATGAGAAGTTCATCTATTGGCTCATTTGAATTTTTAGCATATTATATATACATGTGTTTTTAATGTTGGTTCTTTGTCTGAAGAAGTCTGTTGTTACTGACGAAAAACGCTGTGTGATTGTGTAAGCGTTTCATGTTTGAGGCTGGTTACTTCAATAAAATTTGCAACTTCACTTCAGCTGTCCGGTGCCTGGCTTTTCCTCTACTCAGTGCTTTGTGGACTGTTTATTAGTTATTTGGTTGCACTGGTCTTCCATTTCTTTGGGTTATTATGTTTTTATAAGAATGACACAATTCAAGTGGGTTGGAGCAGGTGCAATGTGACTGTACATTACAAATGTCATAACAAAGCAAATAGAATGGATACAGTTTGTAATTCGAATTATGACTCATTTCTTGAGTCCATGCACAAGACTATTGATGAAGTTCAACGTAATCCTGTTCTTTTTAAGCAACTGTCTGTAATAGATAGGAAAATGTTTCATGCAGGGCAGCCATTTCGTAGTAAAGTAACTACTAAGGTAGAGGATTGTTATTTTGTGTGTGGTAAGAAAGCATATAAATGGTTACCTGAGAATTGGTCCGGCAGTTGTTTTTTGGGGTACCTGGTTCTGGCCATACGACACACTGCAGTTTTGCCTCAGGGAAATATTCGAAATGCCCAGGATGTAGCCAAGAAAGCTGTCAGAAAGCCTGAGAATCCAGTGAGATGGATCGAGGTGGGCTGGAAAGACCATCATACCGTGGATACCGAGCTGACGCACATGGACTTGAGTGATGCTGTCATATCGTGGGCAGGCATATTACCAGCATATGGAGCGGCAAAATCGATTTGGGAACTGCAAAAACTGTCTAAACTTCTCGAAGTAATGAGTAATGCAACTTTTTCTGCTCTTGAATTGATAACTGATGAACTGAATGCTATGAGAACTGTAATGCTCCAGAACCATATGGCTCTCGACTTCACCCTAGCGGCGAGAGGTGGTACGTGCACTTTAATCAAAGAAGAGTGTTGTGCATATATACCTGATTATCAACATGAGATAAACGACCACCTTGAGATGATACAGCAAGTGTTGGCCATGACCAAACCTGGCCCCAACCCACTGACAGACTTTTTCCAGAATCTGTTTGGGGGGGTGGGGTACCTTCATAATGAACATATTAATAGCTGTCTGTGTGGGGATACTCCTGTTGGGAGTGTGTGCGTGTTGTGGCATACCCTGCATGAAAAAACTGATTAAAGAATTGATAGACATGTCAGTATCTGAAACCTTGTATCAAAACACTGAAGTTGATAAATTGCTGGAAAATGAAATGCTTTCAGAAGTTTAAACTAAATGACTCACCTAACCGCAAATCCCACGTGGAAGAGGTTGGGAGAATAAATTAACTGTTTATGCTTTTGAAGAGAATAAAAGTGTTAATAGGGGGGAAATGTAAGAAAAATATGTGTTCACATATATAGTAAAATATGTATTCATATATGTTTTAGCATTATGCTTGCTGCATTAGAAGCCTAAAAGGGTTAACACATTTATTCTGCTACAGGCTTGAAAATAATTGCATGTACTTTCTGACTTTGCTTCTGGTCAGCTCAGTGAATGACCTTGTTCATACACTGAGAAGCAGATGATTTTGATAGCGTTAGGAAAATAGAACAATACAGTATTCTGAAATGTTATTAGACTTAAGCAAATAACCTTGTTCATGTTGAGTGAACACTGCAGCTGTAGAGGAACTAGATAAAACTAAAGGCTGTAATCAGTATATGCTTTGTGCTCGAAGTAAGAAAGAATCACGAATTGTAACACCAAATCATTACAGACCGGTGGTCAGCAAGGCCACATTGTTTTTGAGAAAACTTTCTCATGGGAACATTTATAATTGTTATATCAGCAGAAAAACTTAGTAAACACCTGTTTTAGAACAATGCTTAGAGTTATATTTGACTATGTCAGCTTAGAGGGCAATGGCTTACAGAACATTATAATAATGAAGTATTTCCTGTATAATGTCAGACAAATTTCTGAACTGCATTTTTGTCTCCTTGTACAAGAATAAAGGAACCTTAACTGAACCTTGGCTGCACTGATCTTTGGTTTTTCCTTTGACACTAACCCAGGTCCTGCAAACAGTAAACAAAACAACAAGACTGTCACATCATAAAACAGTCATCAATCAAAGCCATATGGTCTCCACCTATATACAGCTAACCTTATATGAAACAAACTACCTGATGTGCAATTCTAGGTAGTTTATTATTTACCAGATATACTAGTAGCCACAAAAACTTAGCTTACATAAGAAATAAAAGATGAAGAAATCTTATAACAGGGAAGTAACTTTAAGAATAGACAGAACTGTTAAAAAAGGTAGAGGAGAGGCCATTATCAACACCAACACTTTAAACATCTCTAGGTCTCATATAAGCCTATCACACATTTCAATGCTAAAATAATTATAACATCCTTTGAAAACAATGTTCATAATATCCTTTACATTATAACAGCTTACTTTCCCTAATAAATAACAGTTACTGCTGAAAAACATCTCTGCTGGGTATCAAACAACATCTCACTTGAGACAATCCTATTAGGAAACCTGAATATTGATTGATAAACTATTGACAGTAAGAGTCATTCTGGTGTCATTAATCTCTATGGTTTCACTCAGCTTATTTCAACTCTCACAAGGAAGAACACTCTAGCTTAGACTGGATTTTCTCTAACACTCCAAACAAAATCTTCTCAGCAGGTGCCTTACCTAGTACCTTAAATGATCATTTAGCTATCTTTACAATAAAGCATCATGACCCTAGGCAAAAACAACACGGGCAAAACTTTGCTTATAACCTCTCCTCTTTAGTATAGACCAATTAATTTTAGCAGGAAAATCAGTCAACTGGTGGTCTCTTTAAATCCTTCAATCTAATGATGCTGTTCATTTTTCCTTAATATATTGTATGAACAAGCTCCAATAAGAAGCAAAATAATTCCATGGAATCCAGCACTTAATTCTCCAAAAGTGCAAACTTGCTCATGAAAGAGAAAGAGATACATTCTGGGAAAATGGAAGCAAGTTAAAACCATAGCTGCCCATCAATATTATAAATATCTCAAAATCAAAAACCGATGAAAAAAACTACTATATTAATATAAAAGCAGCAAATTGTAACCCAAAGCTTTTTACACTTCAGTCAACCAGCTGTTAATATCTTTACCCTAATAAACCTACAGCTACTTCACCTAACCAAATGGACAGCATAGCCATGTAAACTCAAAACATTCAAAGACATGCATCTGGAGCATTTTTCTCCAGGCCTCCACTGACAATTGGCTTCATTCCAAGTCGGACTTTCCCAGTAAAAAAACGTTAAATAAATAAAATAAATAAATGGCTGTATAGAAGCTGCTATACCTGCTAAAAGTAAGCCCAAGTCAAATTCTAAAAAGAAAACTGCACTGGTGGAATCCTAACCTTAATAGGGTGTTTAAAAAAAGTCATGGCTAAAATCAGGAATAGCAACTCCCATAATGATAGGAGCTCTCTAGTTAAATTAGACAGGAAACTAAGTGGACTAATTCAGTCCAAGAAGGCCAATTATGAGGTTATGATAGCCTCACAGAGTAAAGACAACCACAAAGCCTTCTACAGTTATGTTTAAACCTCAGAGTCAGCACACATCAGTGTGCCAAACTGGTGGTCAGTGGTGATACCTTTACTGAGCAGAGCTACATAACAAATTGGATGGCTAACAAATTAATCTCAAACTTCACCCCCCACACCCACCCCCTGCCTCTCTCATGAAATACCTACTTGAATAACCCCTCCCCATCAATTAACAGGGAGTGGTCCTGGTTGAGCTTGCTAAGGCCAAAAACACAGCCTGAATGGACCCCAAGAATATCCCGGGATGTTTGCTAAATGCTTCAGACATAACCTATCAGGGCCATGTCAATCCTTTTTCAATAATAACCTCAAAACAGGCTTTGTACTAAAGAAAATGGAAGACAACAATGGTTTTCCAACTTCACAAGGGTAGCTCATCAACAGAACCTGGAAACTACAGACCTAAGACTCTGACTATTCTAATATGCAAAGCCATGGAGCAAATTATCAGGAAAATGATCAACAAAGAAATACACAATGTTTAGACACTGGACCTAAACCAGTTTGGCTTTCTGAAGAGAAGGCCATAACTACTAAACTTGGTGGACTTCTTTCATAAGGTCACCAAGGCAATGGATGAGGGGAAAATGATGCATACTGCCTACCTGGAACTGGTTAAGGCATTCGATACCACATTTGTGTATAGCTGAAAAAACTCATCAAACTGGGCATAAACCCCCTGCATAACTAAGTGGATTTTTAGGTGGCTCAGAGACAACTGTCAGGGACTCAATTTTGGTGATACCACCTCCACTAAGAGGCAGGTCACCAGGAGGGTACCTCATGGATCAGTGCTGGGACCTCTCCTATTTGGCATCTACTCTCTTGGAGGTAAAGGCTAATTTTGAGGGCCTTTGGCTGAACAAGTTCACAGATGACTGCAAATTGGGAGTTATCATAGATTCCCCCCATGGCACAAACATCTTACAAGAGGGTCTAACACGGACAAATGGCTGGTGCCAAAGTCATGGACTAAACCTCAATGCCAAAAAAAGCATTATAGTGTCCTTTTGGAAAACCACCACCAAGGTTAATTATTCCATCAATAAGACACCCTTAAGAGCTGGTCCAGTAGTCAGCGATCTGAGAACTTATGCAGACAGCAATCTGGCCCTTTACCATCATGTCGCCAAAGTAGTAAAAATTAATTCTGTGTTGCTGAATGTATAAGTAAAGGCATGATATCCAGGTCCATGGAAGTAATTCTGCCATCTTATTTGGCCCTTATTAGATCCTTCATTGAGTATAACGACCACATTGGCATGTACCCGACCAAACATATGCAACAGCTGGAATGCCTACAAAGGCTCCTTACCACGTGAAAACAAGGTATAAACATTGTTCTGTACAGAGTACCTTAAAGCACTACACTCTGGCTCCTACAAGTCACTCATAGGTGATCTATGCCTGGCATACAAAGCATCCTCGGATCTAGTTCTAATTGAGTTTTGCACATTTGAAAAATGAACAGCATCAGAACCACTAAATACAAGGGTTTAATTTTTTCTTGTAACAAAAATAAGCCATGTTAGTAAGACAGATATGTGTCTCAGAGGATCCCCTTGATCTTAAACAGGATCTACATCCATGTGAAGTAGAGCCCATCCCTAACCCTATTTAAGAGTAACCTTGTCCAATGAATTGGAAATCAGAAATTCATCCTGGGTCTGGACACCATGTCCCTAATAGATAGATAGATAAATAGATAGAAGCAGCCAGTAATGCCCATAGATAGATAGATAGAAGCAGCCAGTAATGCCCAGACTAACACAAACTAACATACTCCCCACACAACCTGTAGAAAAATCCCAACTGACATAACACCTCCTAATAAATGGCTATGATACATAGGGACACAATTGGGTTAGGTTGCCCACCTAGGCTTATAAATGTCCTTTTGGTCATAAGCCTTGTATAATACCTATAATCCTATAATGCCATGGACCTTATTGTCCTATTATTTCCAAGCACTGTATCCCCAGTTATTCGTCCAAAAGCTCCTCTTCCCTGTCCCCTATGTCTTTTTCCTTCTACTAATCCTAAAACATTCCCTGTCTCTCACCTCTTAATACTAACCTTTCTTTTCCTCCTTTTTCTGTACTACTACCAAGTTCATTTCCAAATATGGTTCATATTATTCTGCTATTAATTAATGATACTCTGTTTACATTTTGTATATCTGCTGATAATGCGGAAAATTTTCCTGACTGTTTCTTTACTGGGATCCACTGAAAAAGGGTAGCTTTCTCCTGAGCCAGTTTGTCTCATACAAATGCAATAAATAAAGGAATAAAATAACTGTTAAGGTAGAATTTTTGGAACTGAGTATATGCTACTTCAATAATACAGGCAGGACACCCAAAGAAAAAAAATCTATGATTACTGAGATTGAATAATCACCCCCCCCCCCTTTTGCTGCTGCTGCTGCAGTGTTATATTAATACACCTAATCACAAAAGTTGTCTGCTATAATGATAGAAATAATTGCAGAGTCTGTGAATAGTATATCTAATTAGTGGCATTCTGGACAGAAACATTACCTTTTAATGACTAGAAAAGAAAACAACAGTAGCAGAAATTATGCAGTGAACGTGATAACTAAGTACTTCCCATATCTGTTGCATTGTGGCTAAGACAGTGAAAACAGAATCCAACAGGACAACATATGTGCTTTACATGGATAGCATGACAATTACTGTAATAGTAGATGTAAGCTGCCTAATGAAAGAACAATATACTGTTGTTTTCAGCAGCATATTTATACATTTTAATAAGTTAAAACATGATATGTGATGCAATCAATTCTGAAATGTACATAGTGTGGAATGTTACATTTTATTTATATTTATTGGAAATGGTTAACAATTATATCCCACACATACTTAAGATTATGTTTCTTTTTATGATCAAGAAGAAAATACATTATCATGGATAAATGTAAGATTTAAGGTACTGAAGTGCTATTTAAATAGTAAAAAAGCATCCTGAAACAGAAAAAAAGGATGGTGTACTGAAGAGTGTTATTACACTGAAGTGTGCTGCGATCAATAAACCTTATGAGTGTAGCTTATTTGTGCAACAAATCACTCAGTAAATTCTGTTTCATCAAACTGTATTGATTGACAGCAGTGTTTTCTATAAACTGCAAGCTGAAAAATAAAGCAAAAACATTAGTTTTTCACATCGGTGCTCTCACTTCCATATAGGAGCCATAACGTCTGCATCACAACCTGAGCAATATAGTCATTGCTCAAACTGTTCTAGCAGAAGAGCAAATAAAAACAACTGCGATGATAGTCTTTGGGTCTGGAAGCTACATTTAACAGAGAGTTGTTGGCAGGCACAGCACAAAGTAAAACAGATTTATGGCATATGCATTTCCCCTAAATGCCTATTTCAATTTTTGATAGACAGTTTACTTTGAAGGTATACCAATGTCATGCCTTTTCAGTTCTCACAAAAATGAGTATTGAGCATGGTTATTAAAGACAGGACCCTTTATTATTAAGTAAGGTATATAATGTACATACATGTATACATTCCTTCATATATACATATTTCTGCCAGCAAAAGGAAATAATTTAACTAGGAAACATTCCATTGACCTGCACTCTAGCACATTAAGCTGTCTTACTCCACCACACTTCCTGTCCTATCTATCCCAAGCCCACCTGAATTCATCATCTAAGCGTTCCTCTATTATGCACTCTAGCAATTGACATATATATTGAAACCCTTTCAAAGAAATAAACTTCCAGAATTCCAGGTTGCATTCTTTTCCTAAGACTTGCTGCAGAAGACCTTTTGGATTCCTGTCTGGTTTTACCTGTTACTGGCCTGTTAAAGTTTCTGCCCATGATTGTATTCATCCTGCACACATCCAGACAATCTCTGATTGCATCATTCATACACCTTTTGAGTCCTTCAGCCTCTCTTCATGGTCCATTCCCTCTATTTACTTAACTGCCCCATTGCTTTTCTTAAGTTCCTTTCCAGTAATGTTTGCCATTGTACCTTTACAGCACTCAACATTACATGCAGTACATTACACAAGGTCTGTTTAGTCCACAGTAATATTGGAGAATGACCTCCTAATCCCTGGAATGTATTTCCTCAGTGTTGTGGCTTTGGCTATAGCCTTCGCATTCTGCACTTAATGGTACATTTATGCTCCTGTCACCACTGTTTGATCATTTTCGTAGTCTGCCTATGTATAAACTCACTTCTGTTGACCATCTTTGAATCACTGTACATTACATGCAGTGCACTGCATTTATCTGAAGTACATTTTTAACACTCATCTCTCTGCCATTTTGTTAAAGTCTGTTGGCTACATTCAGAAGTATCTTTATTTTACAGATAAATTAATTTCCTGTTATACTCTTCATCATAAAGTTGTAAGTGGTTTTGCACAAAATGAAGATGATAATGCATTGCTCATTTTTTTTCTTTTTCTTTTTAATTAGTTCCACTGTTTATGCAGTTTTTTCTCTATACATACGTACATACATACGAATATTTTAGACACAGGTAATAATGTTCTTCTAGCCTGGCAATATACCAGAACATTAATTCCCATAATGACTAAGATGTTCTTAAAATATCTAAACCAGTGCTTATTTTAATATAATTTGGTAGTCTGTGCCATGCATCAGCTACTGTCTCAGAGAACAACTTAGTGCATCTCTCATTCCTAAATAATTTTCTACACAGGTTGTTTGATGATTCTCTGTTACTTTTTGATAACCCCAAACATTCACAGATGCATTTGTTTCTAAATGCCTTATATATCTGAACAAGGTCTCTTCCTAACTAACTGTATGAGACACTGTACAAATCCAGATATTTTAGTCTTTGATAACAATTTAAAATTCACATCCTTTAGCATATTTGGTGTATTTCTGCTGTACTCTTTCCAATTTAATCATGTTTGTTTTATTATGTTTCTACATTATTATTCCATAGTCTAGTTCTGTTCTAATGTAACTTTCAAGAGCAATGATTTCATCATTTCTTATTTCCTAAACTTTAAAAATATTTTTATATAACCCATTGTTCTATAATTATCATTTACCAATTGGTTGACATCATTAGAAAAACTCAAAGCTGGATGTACCCACATACTAAGGTTCTTAAATAAATCTACAGATTCAGTTATTGTGCGCCATATTAAATAGTTGCTCTTCAGTCTATCTCTCTCAAACCTTGCATGCGTTGTGTTTAATGTATTTATCAGCATATTATTCTCCTGCGCTCAAATGGTCAAGTTAGTCAAGTTCTCTTACATACATGCCCTGTCTGTAACATGTGATCAGTTTATCCATTTTGAGCCATCCACATACATGTCTATAACCTCACCTCTCAAAATTATGCAATTGTAGATATTTTAATTAGAACTGGTATATTATGGTAGAAAAGCCTTTGAGCAAAAGGAGCTGAAAATACTATTTATGGCATTTTATGAACAAAAAGACAAAATCCATATTTTGGTTTTCATAATAGTGACTTTCTTGTGACTACTGCATATACATTGCAAAGGTTATTATACATAATTCACAACAACATCCACATTTCCTTTTACTCTCAGCAGAAATCTATACTACAAGAAATCAAAACTATATTTTGCTGTTTTAACATCAGAATATGTGTGAAAAACAAAATGTTGTAATGAATTGTGAACTATTATTCAGAAATTCAAAAAAGCTCTTACTTTTCCTTTGGACTTAAACTTGACCAGTGTACAGTGCATATTTAAATACTGAGTTGTTACCCAAATCTGTACTAGAAATGTTCAACTGTTTCAGAATATAGCCCTGCACTGATAGCTAACACCAGCTAGTCTATAAGTAAATCAGAATCTGGGAGAGTGTCAATCTCCAGTAAATTTATTTCCTCCAAGGGATGTTTATAAAACTTCTTTTCATGTTATTATAGAACACCAGACAATGCCATGATTATAATACTACTCTGACATTATATCAAAGTAAAAATAATATGCCCTTAGTCATAAAAACATCTTTTTTTCCTGTCAGACAGCACAACGGCATACCTGGATAAAGCTATAATGACAGCCATGGTTTAATCAATGGTTTTAATGTCTGAGGCCCTGGCAGTGGAGGATGTCTTTGCCTACTGTGGGGGTGAGAAACCACACTTAGAGTCTATATTCTAGAGTTCTGGTTGACTCTGTATGTCAAACAGATGATGCTGGATTAGTTAAGCAGGAGAGCAGAGCAGAGATGTGCCACCACTATGTGCTGTGAGCCAAAGTGTTTTACTGGCTTTGAAAGCCAGTAAAGCACTTAGTGAGTGCTGTTGCACATGCAGCAATCAAGGAAAAAAAAAAAACACAGGAACTGTTTTTAAATCCCACCCTAGTTTCAATAAATTACTTACATATTGACATCTCTAAACTTACATGAAACAACTAAAAAAGGTATTTAGGGACCACTGAGAGTGAAAGAACGTCCCTTTCCTGGGGACGTTGTGTTTGACCAATTGTTGTTTGACATTTTGCCTTTTTGATATATGGATATACATCCCTCATCTAGGCTGACTGAAGCAACTTTAAAAAAAGTCATGTGATGCAAGCTATATGGTATGTGTGTGCTTGTGTTTTTGTGTGTGTGTGTGTGTGTGTGTGTGTGTGTGTGTGTGTGTGTGTGTGTGTGTGTGTGTGTGTGTGTGTGTGTGTGTGTGTGTTAAGTCTGTCCAACTAGTGAATATTGCTGCAGGAAAGAAAAAATGTATAACACATATAATCACACCTTACTAAAATGTGCATTATTTAAATAGTATTTAATTTAAATTATTTAATTTAATCCATCATTTATATGAGAAGCCACTCTTTTCTATCATACAGAAGCAAATTATTTGTTATGTTTATAAGGACATTTCTTTTACTGTTCTAGTGCTCAAGACTTAATATCTTCTGTGAGTTCCAATATATAGTCCATGTTTTGGTGACATCCATTCCATACTCCTTATTTTAGTGACTTCATTTTAGTAGAAATAAAGTAGTTTGAACAATGATATATCATATGTTTTCTTCTAGAGATGCGTCAGGAAGGGGCACAACATAGGGGGATAAATCTGAAGGTGACCTTCTGTAAAGTTGCCTTTGCAACTGCTTGATTAATGGAAACCCAACAAGAACTAAACCTGATGGTAAAAGCCAACATATAATTTGAATAAAAACAAGTTGTTACCATTTGGAGTCAAATGTTACCAGTTGGCGTAACCAAGCTTGTTCTGGCTAATATCTATGGTCCAGTTGAGGAATCCAAGCTGCCTTAGGCACTCAATGTACAGTGTTAAATGTCCAAAGTTAAAAAGTCAAGATCAGTGCATAAAAAGGCTTTCAAAGAGCTTGCCAACATAGAGCCCTGGATGAAAATAACTCTTATCAATCCATTGATCTAAATTTATTTTAAATGTATTAACTGAGTCAGATTTCCTTATTTGTAATAGAATATTATTCCACCATAGGGAAGCCTGCCAATGAAAAGTGTTATGCCTCCTAGACAAGAAGCCCATCTGTGCATGATCAAAAAAATCATTATTTCTAGTATTCAACCGAGAGAATTATTATGGATTCCCATAACATCTCCAAAGCCACAATCATTAAGACATTTATAAATAATAATAAGGTCACCCCTAAACAACCTATAATTAATGGTAAATAATGACAGTCTTTATCATTCTTTCTTGATATTCATTACAGACATTGCATATATCCTTTTGATAAAATAAATCCAAATTCTTTCAAGCCTATCTAATTAAGTGCTGCCACATATACAAATACATTCACAATACTTCATTATTGGTCTAATGATAGTTTTATACATTAGACCAACATTTCAAAGATTCTCTGGTATCCCAAACATAACATGACTTGTCCAAGCCTCTTTTCAAATCAACTGTCAACTATCAAGAGACCACTGGGGTATAAAAGGGGGACATAATGGGAAAACTCTCAGGATGACCAACCTTCCATAGAGACCAGGTACCTGGTTGCAGCTAAATGGTGGCTGAGTCTGGTTCCTTTGAGTTGCTTATAGAAAGAACACAAAAAGCCAGGGCAGTACTATTTAAATGGCCTATTTATGCTCCACTCCCAATGACTCACATGACAACAAGAAAGCCTAGAGATTAAGTCTCGCTTATCCTCCAGAGTCAAGTCAAACATTACACCAAGCTGCGATTGTGACTGTTTTATTACTGGCAGCACAACAAAAAGTAAAACTGATACAGCCAACATAAATGTTGAATAAAAAGAGCTATGACATTTGTTGGCAAATCCCACCAGCTGGTGTAAACCAGCCCATTTCAGCTACCATGTAGGGTCCAGGACCATAATCCAAGCAGCCTCAGACATAGTTTATCAACCATAACTTCTGGGCTTCAGGTTATACAAGTGGATAAGTCAAGAGGTAACCATCTGCTGGCATAATTGCTATGTCATTCCCCCAAATTGCAATTCATCTGTACCTTGTTGCATATCAGAACCACACTATTTCACATTTTAATAGGCATAGATACATTATTAGAAATAAACATTAATAGACAAGGTAAACTGGAGATTGAATAAGTCAAAATCCAAGTTGTTCAAATGAACTCTATCCAGATCGTAAAAGTCATTATCACTCTTTGTTAAGTCTCTGTGCTGTTTTACTTGAAAACCAATTTGTTAAGCTGGTCAAGGTGCGATTAATAAAGTGCTCAAGAATTTCCAAAGGTGAGCTTCTTATGGCTCCCCACCAGCAAAATCAAGGCAGAAGAGCAGGCCAAGGAAAAAAATTTTGGGATGAAGAAATCTCAGTATGTGTAGATCAGACAGAATCCTACTTAAAAGGATCCTCTTTGGTGACATGGTTAAATCACTGCCCCCAAGATGGATGACCAAAGAACCAGGTAACTCACTTTTAACTGTGATCTGTCACCACACCTTCTAAAAATGAAATCATGGCAAACCTGGGAAGCTTAACTAATGAACTTCCCAAAAGCTGGGCTCTAAGGAATCAGTGTGTCCAGTTGGACAGATTAATGCCTGCCAGGCTGTTGTTTGGATAAAAGAATGTCCTATAATTCATTCAGCCTTCCTCCCTACAAAGTAAAACACTATGTTACTATCTAATATATTAAAAAATGCATCAGGTAACCACCTCCTGGTTCATTTAAGATCTTTAGTCAAATGACCTTCCATCTCTAAAGCAGAGGTGCAGCATATCTGGATGGAATGTGATAAGTATGCTTGGGATGATATGCCTTGGTTTTGAGGTTGTCAGGGTTGGATTAATTTCTGCCTAATTATTTAAGGCTTCTGAATTTAGATGGAAAATAGGATTGGATAACCTGGACCTAAAAAGTAGCCTGTGAAGAATGGCAGCCTATTGAATTGGTAAATAACAAGAAAAATGGACTTATTCAACCAAAAAGTTTGCCCTTTGTATGACTGGTTTGTCTTAGACCTTCCTAACCCCATTAAAACAAAATCCTTGAAAATAACATTGTCCTTCCAATGCAAAGAATGTACAAACTTATTGGCTCAAAATGCCCAGGCATACAGCCATTTAAAGAAGTTTAGCCATAGGATAAAGGAATAATAATTGTCTAAGGAGCAGTATTGTCCCTTAAAGATACTTTCCGAAGGTGCCAAACCATTGGTTTTCTGGGACCCTTCAATGCATATTTAGCATTCTCTCAACCATCCAAACTTCTAACATTGACCCAATGACCACCCTACAGCTGCTAAGTGTATGCAAAGAGTGTTGGGTAAATCATTTATGTAACATATGTAAACCAAAAAGTGTAAAATTAAAAAAAAGTCTACTGTCTGACTGCCTGGTGTAACTTACTGTAAAACATTTTAAAGGTTTGTAAGGAAAAGCCCATGGATTTAATAAACTCCATGTAGGAATAGTGTTATTCCTACATGGAGTGAATGGTGTCCATGTCCACATCTCCCTCACAGCAGCGTACCTTTCATATTAATAGAGGCGCACTACTGAGATGGAGCTATGTACACGGAAACTGAATCAGTGCAGGGGGCATTACAATAATGTCTGCAGATCTGTAACACACCCCCTGCACTGTCAAAGTGCTGTACAGCATTTTACAATAGAAAAAGTGTCCGTGGACACTGAGATGATGAATGGGAAGTGAATGTTATGCAGGGGGTGTGTTACAGATACTGTAACACCCCCCCCCCCCCGTATTGTGAAAGTGCCATATGGCACTCTACAATAAAAGTGTCCTCGGACACATACCTCTTAACCTCTTAGAACAAGAAGTCTGAACAAAGCCATTAGTAAAAGTGGGAAAAAAGCCCAAAAATAGGGGCATTTTTTAAATATTGCTCTTACAAACTTAGAAAGATGATAGAATGATAGGTTTTGATATATATTTAAAATGGTTGTGTTTTTTTTCTACTGTATTTGTATCATGAGATACTACTCTGAGGCCTGGGAATGTCTGGAACATGAGCTCACCAATGCCACTGTCATCCCCCACACAGGTGGGCAGGTCCATCATCATTATGATGACCTGAAATGGAGGAAGAGGGCATTCTTGGCCCATTAGATCCAAGTTGCTTGGGACTGGGATGCTCCAGAAGTTTGTAATTATATCTACTGGTGATTTATTAAATTATAATATGAATATCTGATAGACAGGTATGCATAACTGTGTGCTTTTCACCCACAGCTGCAGAGCAGATGGCTCGTAACATGGAAGCCTACACAGGATGACTGGTGAGGATGCGCTGACAGTGTGGTGAGTACAGCTATAACTTTCAATATATATATATATATATATATATATATATATATATATATATATATATATATATATATATATATATATATATATATATATATAAAATTCAATAAATAAGAAAGTGTAATTGTTTACTGTCATTAGGTATAGTGTGTTCTGATACTGAATAAATGTGTTATTAGACCAATACTGATATAAGTAACTAATGCCAGGCATTGTGTAACAGACAAAGGCAGCAAACAAGCTACTATTGATGAAAGGAAGCCAGTACTGTAGTAATACTGTGTAGGAATGAATCTGTTAATAAAGTATACTATGCTTGCTATCTTGAAAATAATAACTGACATGCATTCATCATCTACAGGATATGCAGTACAACTGAATGTAGAAGTTAGAATGTAATAAACCACTGTCATTTCACTGTAAATAAAATTATTACCACAAACTGTTGTGTTTAATCTGTTCTGTTGTTGAAGGAATACAAGTGTACAGGTGCTACATAGGAAATATGTCTATGAGAATGAAGTCACTGCAGTCTGCCTGCTAGGCAGCTGTCATGTCAACTGTAGATGTGGAGCTGTAAAACAAGATACAATGAAAAGTGATATATGTCCTGCACTAAGATCTGAACTTTGAATAGTAATGTGTAATGTGTTATAGTGTGTTTCCTGCAGCAGTGTCTTGTGTTAACCTTTGCATTTCAGCTACATGTATTTCTGAATGCAGGTATGCAGATGCAGGCAAGTATGAAACTGTAATAGGTGGAGACTGCAAATATATGATGTGTGAATGTGTATGGATCAGGTATGCAACCCAGCAGCCTGCTATGGTCTGTACAGATCACACATAATCACATTCACTAGGGGTTAAATGTGTACACCTTCATACAAAGTATTAATACACAGTTTACTATCACACATGACACTGTGACACTCCACTTACATTACAAGGTCAGAATGTGTGACCAAGTGAGTTGTAGGCATAAATCAGTCAAGCAGCAGACAACAGTGCCCCAGTAGCTCAGTGTGAAAAGAAATACATATATCTCTTGTTAGATTTTGCACACAGACCATGGTTTGGATCCAGAGACTGTTACGAAGATGTGTTCATAGTGTCACACAAGTAATCCTGAGTATTTGTAGAAACTGTCAGGTAGTGTTAACAGCTATTTTGTATGAAGGGTATACTAATAAATGGGTCTATATTATATATTTGAAGCTTCAACATTTTGAAACCTCATATGTTTGACAACATATGAGTGAAACTTGAATCTTTGAATATATAATAAAAACATAAAATAAAAAACACTTACCTTAATGCTCTGAGCAGGGGAGCAAGCCACCCTGCACCCCCCATACCCCCCTACTTGAATATACCAACACTTCAGTGCAGAAAAGGAAAATTTTCCCATTCTGTGCGTATGGAGCCGTTGTCTTTCACCTTCAAACTTTTCAAAGTTCGATCATAGTGTGTCGACCATATCACATTTGAACTTTGAAACACTCAATAATTTAATAGGGACCCTAATAAACTGTGTACAAATGTTCCAGTGCCCAGCCCTATGCCAACAAATTACAGCAGGATAGTTACACTATGATACACTATGCACTCTTCCTGATACATGTCTCTCAAGTGTCACGCTGTCACAGTTACTGATCACTGTTGCCAATAAACTTGCACACAGATATAAATACAGTAGAAGCATGCCACTAGCACACTCACACATCAGTGCAGGGTACACCTTGTTAGTCAAATATGTAACCCTGACATGTACGAGTCTACTCTACTTATGTACCTACAGTTGTCACAGCTTGCCCCATAGCATTTCAGGTCAACAGATTAACAGGTATGCATGGGCTACAGCAGCTATAGGCCTCAGGCAGATGTAAAGTGAGGGCAGACCTTTAGAGTATTGAGCAGTACTGTTGTGAAAAATATAAGCCTGTACAGTTGGTAATGGACTGTTTTTCTCTCCCCCACCACTTATCTGCATCAATAATTATTATTCATATACTATGGGTATGTTGTTCTCAAAACCTAATGTCGGGACATGTGTTCTATTATTGTTCATATATTTAAAGGGTTCAATATTAACATACCTTGTTCAAATTCCAATGCTGGTGGCCTGTTGCTGTAAATGTTACTGGCATGCTGTTACAATAATTTTTCATTTATGCTTGTGTTCTTTTTACCATGGAGTTTTCCCAAGTCTACAGTTCTGCGTTAATTGGAATACACATGCATGCTGTTATTACAATTGCTGAAATGTTTTGTTCATGACTAACTAATACACCTTGAAAAACCTTAACACTATAGCACGTTTAGGTAGGCAGATCCCACCAGATCCACCTGTCCCACCTCATCTGGCCACAGCACCGAGTCCCAGTGTGTCTGGGATCCAACCTCAAACTGACTCCTCCGCTGCTCCTGCACCACCTTCGGGTGGAACCATGTCAGGGGCTGGAGCCTGCCCACCCCTGGGCACATGCACAGAAAGGACCCTGTCACCTGACACAAGTTCAGAGGTAAGGTGTTCAGGGTCATCCAGAGGGATTTGGATGTACAACTGTGCCAGAACGAGGGCAGACTGGTGCACTTCAAGGGGCAGGGTGGACCCATCATCCAGGCCCCAGCACAGCCACCTTTGAGACAATGAAGGGGCAGTGGTCACTGTCCATGGGCGGCGGGGACCTCAGTCCCACTATTTCCATCTGGGGGCATGTGACCCTCTGCTTCCCAACCACCCTCCCTGTCCAAGGTGTTTACTCCCTCATGTGTCATATACCACCCCTGTCTGCTGTCTTGCCTTTGTCATCTGTCTGTAAAAGCAACCTCTTCTACCCAACTAAATTTCCAACTGTACCTACAACCCTTTCCCAACATCCCACTCTCACCATAAAAAAGGGGGGGGAGACATCTGGCCCACAAAAAAATTTCATACCATGCATAGCTCTCCATTTTGCCCCCATATACACTGACATTAACCAATTTACCCTTGAATTGTCCAACAAATGTATGTCGCCCACACCTCTCCCTGTGGGGTGTGAGGCTGTAAGTTCCATATTGTCCAAATTATTCACAGCTGTTGCTGCACAAGAAAAAGAGAGCTATGGTTCTTTCCTACACCCATCTTGCACATCCCTAGCTGACTTTCATAATGTTTTTCCCCTTGCTTATCCCCATTTCACCACTTTCCTATCACCCCTTTTTTCTTTTCTTTTTTTGAAATTAGCACAGGTTTAAGTGGGAGTAAACGCCATTAAGTAAAGCTAAGGGATGCTAAGCATCTCATAGTACTGCTTAGCATCATGGAAAACCATGCAAACCTACTTAGAACTGCTTTAATCACTCTATCTCATTCAACTACTGTGCTGCCCAGCAACAAAGTATCCAGCCCTGGCAGGTTTTGAACCCAGGACCCTGTGCATTAGAGTCAGAGGAATGTGCCACTACACCAAATCAGCTGCAAGAATTGCTAATATTTTTGTAAATATATCACGCATTACAGTCATTTAACATTAGGGAAAAAAAAAGTAATCACTGCCAAGACTTGAACCCAAGACCCTGTGCACTAGAAACAGAGCAACACACCACTAAGACAACTCATCTATTGGAAGTTGCTGTCCTTTTGTGAATATATCATGCATTACAGTCATGTAACATTAGGAAAAAAGACACTGTATGCATACACATGTCTTACAAATACACCTGCCATAAGAATGACTTGGTAGCACCATCTGTTACACTTCTAGCATCTATCACATCTAGAAACCCACAGTCCTGGCCCACAGCCCAGTGTGTGGCATGACAACTACATGCATGTCAATACAACATAAGAATAATGGAGCACTGCAATGTCCAGCAAAACTGGTTGCTCCAACCACAGTCACTGCCACCCACAGTAGCACATTAAAGCCCTGCAGGGTGGGACATATTTCATAATTATGAATATGTGTTCTAAATGTTGCTTTACACTCTCTGGATGGCACTATTGTATAACATATGCACCACAGGCACATGCCAAACCTGGACTGTTGTAGATCCTGGACTGTTGTAGATACCCTCAACCAGGGCATGCTGTGACACAACAGCTGACACTGCACCCTCAATGATAGTAACAGCTTGCTCTCCTACAATGTCTTCACAATCCCTAGTCTGACTCCTGGCCAGAATGCAGCAGCTATGGCCTGCTAAACATGCAGCAGTATGTCCAACTACCTGATACAGACCTAACATTGCTCCCAAACACCTAGAGCAGGGCATCTACACAAAAGCCAACCATAAAGGGTTGGAGGGGAATGTTGAGGTTTTAAGGGACATGTCTCAATCTGCCCCTACAAACATACACAGCTGATAGACCAGCATCAATTGTAGCAGTATGAACAGTCAGATAGAAATGGATCTATGACACTCACATCTGCCTGTCTCCTTACTCACCCCAACACAGATTTACACAGTATACTGCTACAGAATCTGAAAGTCTGTTAACAATGGCCAGACATACATAGCACTCATCTGTACAGATTTCTACAGAATGTCCAGGTATTTGGCATATATTTTTGGCCTGTTCCTCATAACATGTACATTTTTCTGCCAAATCACTGGGATGATATGAGAAATTATGTCACAAAATGATGATATACATTTGAATTTCAGACTTCAAATCCCCTCAGAAAATGTATGTCAAAACAAACCCTGCTACTCTAGCAAATTTCTAAGTTTATAAGAGCTATATTTAAAATCTGTCCCTATTTTTGGCCCTTTGTACCCCCATTTTTCCATACTTTGTCCAGATTTCTTGTGCTAAGAGGTTGAGATGTATGCAGAACTAGCATGTAAAACTGTGGACATAACACATCAATCCAAACAGTGGACAGTATTTCTACCAACCCTTTGTGATATTGTAGCTCCCAAACCTCTATAATGTCCTCCTCCCAGGCCAGAAAAAGGGGCAAGGCCCACATAAAGGCCTTAATTATAGCACTGTGTTGCCATGCCATTGGCTAATGGAAAGGCAACACAACTGTTCCGGATGCAATTAGCAAGTGGGAGACACAGATTGGTGCACAGGCCATCACCTGTTCATGAGCATTACCTACAAATGGCAAGCTGCTGCCTATGCTAAACAGGTCTGATGCTTTCTTGATGAAGATAGACTGTGATTCTTTAAAATACTACTTGTGGATTTCTTCTGACAAAGGAATACAGCACTATACCAATTATGTCATATAATTAAGCATTTAATGGAATGCAGATGGGGGCTGCTGTCATGGGAAATAGGAATTTAAACAGTAGGTCTCAACAGCACTTCCTGGACTGACATGTTGCTGTTAGTCTGCTGTCCAGCACCTACAGCCATCCCTGATGGCTATGTGTGCAGTGACATGGTTCACAGATCTGGCCCCTGAGTCACCACAGCAAGGGTCAGCTCACATATGACTACTACTGGATTGTCTATTGTACAATACTGACTGTGACACTGCCAGCCCAGCTAACTGGGATGTTGAAAATAATCATGCAATTTGTGAATATTAATATGATATATATGCTTGTCTTACAAATGTAAGAGACTTATGTATGTTATGTGGATATTAAACAACTGGTGCAGAAGTGTGTGTTAAACTTTATGTTATGTACTGAGCTCATACCTCTCAACTGTCCAGAGTTTTGTAGACTGACCACATGTTTGCCTCATATTTTTAGTCATTTACTCATACATTTGTGTTTTGTCTAGCAAATCCCTGGCAAACGCTGAATGCATAAAATAATAGCACACATTTGATTGTCAGATGTCATATGCTTCAGAAAATTCATGCAAATGCAAAACCTGGTATTCTATCAACTGTCTAAGTGTGTAAGAACAATATTTATAAAGTGTCACTATTTTTTGGCCTTTGTCCACCCTTTATCTGTGCCGTTGTCCAGATGTATTGCTCTAAGAGGTTGAGAGGTATGACTGAGCTTCAGGAGTGCAACCACAGTGTACTGTACTGGCAAAGAACAGAAATGTACATAAAGTATTAACTGTGCAAATGCATGTATTAATAGTCAAAGCTGGAAGTCTCAAAATACAGACATAAGTTGCAAAACTTCAAGTAAATAAGCTGAACTTGTTTTGCAAATGTATTATCTCAGTTTCAGTGCAGCAAGCAGACATAAATGTCTACAGCTAGAGGTTTTTGTATTGTCTTGAAACATAAATAATTACTAGGTTGAAAATGTAAAAGTGTTTAACTGTATTATGAGTTCCAGTTCAACACAAACATCAGACAGATATGTACTTCTGGCGTAGAAATGTTAAAATGTATGTTAGTTGCTGTTAGCCTGGGAAGTGAAAGCAGGTGACAAACATTGATGTAATCTTAGCTAACCCAGCATTAATGTTGATTATTGCTTTCAGATCTATCTCAGAGAAAGAACTTTGCATGCCGTATGTGTTTTTGTATCTGACAACATCCACTCATCTGCATTTACCTTGCTAATAGTAAGGAACTAGAGAAATGTAAAAGTGTTTATATATAGATGGGAATATGGTATATCTGTCTGATGTTTGTTGGTCTGCATTGCTCTGAGTATCAGTCATCTCTGCATTTAATTTTGATTTGAAGCTCTTTATTTAAGGTTTGATCACTTTTATTTTGTATCTTATTCTAGTATTACATTTGTTTAGTTTTAAGTTTTCTGTTCTGTTGGAGTTTTAAGAGTTCTTGGCTAGGGTCAGTAAAAAAGCTACCAAATAATTCCTTTGCAAACTGTGAATAGCATCAGTTAATTAGTGGGAGGAGCTGAGAGACAGCATTGCTCTTTTAGTTAGAAATATCTGTAGTTAGCTGAAGTGTTTGTGTGGTCTGCATTGCTCTGAGTATCAGTCATCTCTGCATTTAATGTTGATTTGAAGCCCTTTATTTAAGGTTTAATCACTTCTATTTTGTATCTTATTCTAGTATTACATTACATTTGTCTTGTTTTAAGTTTTCTGTTCCATTGGAGTTTTAAGAGTCCCCCCTCCCACTCGCCCAGTCCTTGTCTTGTTCTTAAGTTTGGTGGCTTTTGAGTTGCCCGCCCCTACTATAATTCTCATTTTGGACACTCCTCCCAGTCCCATCCTATCAGCTTATTCTACTGAGTAAAGAGATATCTTGGAATGCCTCCCCCCTTGATTTCCCAAACTTAAATGATCGTATTTCATCCCTTCCCACTTAACCTAAAAAAATTATTTTACTGTATTTGTGTTACTTCCTACTTTATTTTGCTTTTGCTGCCTGTTCTTAAAAGTACTCAATTGTACATACTCTGCTGCATTTATTTCTGCTTATTAGTAGTCTGATTAAATTGTAACTGTTATTCTAAGCCTTTTGGTTTAAGTACTTGGGCTTCAGGCCAGTTGTTTTACAGTAGAGGGTAGATTATGCCCTTCTGAGCTGGGATTGGTTAAAGGTTTTTTGTGCCTGCTTATTTGAACTGTTTCTTTCCAAAATTGGTGCACCTTGTTTGCTGCAGGATTGACTAGATTCAGACCTGCTGAATCTAGCTTTGTTTGTATAACTTGAGCACTAATCCAGGCCATCTTTTTGGAAAGGGTTCCCCTGCACCCTAGTGGCATGAGTGTGCAGTTAGAACTTGACTGATTGAAGACTGCTGGAACAGGGCTCAGTTTTGAGCTTTTTTATTGGTTAATTGGTTCATTTGGTTAAATCAATTTGCTCTTGTTTGGTACTGTTATATTTAAGTGTATAGCTGTTCTCCTGTGTTAAATTGACCTAAACAGAGTTTAAATATCTTTAGCATAGTCTGGTTACAGGTTATGCTGTATTCAGATTTGTTTGTGTGATTCCTGTGTTTCCTGCTACACTGTCTTGTGTTGGCCAGGGCCTGCCTGCACTTACTGGGAGTAAGTGAACTGGTTGGAAATGGTCTGACATAAGGTGTTGAGTTAAGAGCTCATGGACAAGGGCTGGTTGGTCAGTTCCAGTGTTTATATTCTACCTTTGTTTTTGTGGTATTTACAGTAAACCCAGCATTTGTGCTACTTGTTTGCCCATTGCACACCACCACTGTTCTCTTTTAACCCTTGCGAGGTATCTCAGTTGCATTTGTTCCCTTACTAGCACTCCTGTGTGAGTGAGGCCCTCAACTGCAGCTACTGTATTGATTTTATCCAGCCATACTCACACCTATAGGTACTCTCCTCAGATAGTACCCACTCTACTCTCCCAGATTTCTGTTCCACAGATTCTGATAACCATGGACGGACAATTTACTGTGGCATCTCCTCCTAGTCTGGTTGATATGGGCAACTTGAGACTGTGTAGCAACTGCCTTATGTACAGAGACAACCATCTACTACTACCAAATAAGAACACAATATGTGAGAGATGCAATCACATTAACAACCTAGGATCCTTGCTTTGTCAGTCAAAAGCCAGTACATGATTGACAGACCATGATGCTTTGATACAGATGGACTTCATCTTTATCCCCTGTCTTTAGGCAAAAGCTCTTTCCTGCATCGTAGTGTCCTTTTTTAGGCAAAGTCATGAGCACAATATTACAAACATGAGAAATTCATATAAGCAAAATTTAAAGGTCATGCTGCTAAATGCTAGTAGTCTTAGCATTTCAATATTTATCAAAGACATACACACCTCCAGGCTGATCAAATGGTATGATGCACAGGAGACACTCCAAGTGCAGTTAACTGTTGACAAAACACATATTAAGATCACAGCTAGATACAGACCCCCAACCATGACTCAGGACACCCACTCTACCTATCTGCACTTACTTCAGTCCATCCAGATTCAACCCACTACTCTGATCCTGAGTGACTTTAACTACCCAGCCATAGAGTGCAAGACCGATTCTAGCCCAAACATGAATGCCCAGAGATTCCTTGAATGCACCAATGGCAATGCATTGGATCAGCTGGTCAACACCCCTATGAGAGGTGAAAATATCCTGTACCTGGTCCTAACCAACATGAGTAGCCACTGTAGACCTCTTACAGTGTCATCCTCCTTGGTAAGATCCAAATATAAAGAGATCACTTTTGAAGTCACCATCTCCCCTGACCTGCCCTCCGTCAGGGTCAAACAAAAAACATTTCCAAAGCTGACTACAATCTCCTCAGAGCAGGTATAAGCAGCTTCACAGCCACTGTCCCTTCAGTTAGAACTTGCACTAATATCCAAGCATACACCAAAAAAATATATGAGCACCTGCATAGCTGTATGGACTCAGCAACACATGACAGGTCCAAATCATCTTCCTCAAGGAAGAGTAAATGTGTCTGGTGGACAGCAGCAATAAACAAACTCTATAAAAGAAGGAGAAAATTGCTGTCCAGGGCCAGGAAGCAGCAGGTGCCAAATTGGAAGCAATGTCTCCTTTGCCTGAACAAGCAAATAAGGTCACTGGTAAAATGCTCTAAGGCGAACTTCGAGTTCAAATTGGCCACATCCACCAAGTACAATCACAAGGCCTTCTTCACATATGTCCGCAATCTCAAAGGCAACACCCAAATCTGCTCTGAACTGGTGGTCAATAACACCACATGCACAACCTCCATTGATATAGCCAACCTGCTGGCAGGCAGGTTCATTGAAAAAGCCACCTGCCCTGTCCCCCCATCAGTACACCAGGACATCCCCAGCACTTGATCCCTCCCCTCATCACTATGGAGCAGGTCCTTAATGACCTCTCAAAGGCAAAACAGAAAGTCTCCATGGGACCCAATAACATCCCTGCCTGTATCCTACATGAACTCAGGCATGAGCTCTCAGCCCCATTAGACACCCTATTCAACTACAGCCTGAGTACCAGCTTCATCTCTGCTGAATGGAGGACCGTCACTGTCATCCCTCTACACAAAGGTGGAGCATCCACTGACCCAGGCAAGTATAGGCCTATCAGCCAAACTAGTCTGATCTGCAAGGCCATGGAATTCATTATCATGAACCTTATAAACAAGGACATTGGCAACCTTCAAACGCTTGACCCCGCACAGTTTGATTTTGTGAAAGGGAGATCATGCCTGTTCAACGTGGCTGACATTTTAGGTGCCAGAAGATGTTGAAGACTGGGGGGGGGTGGAGGGTGAGAGGGGCACTTAGTGATCTAAAAAGGGCAATTTTTAAAAAACTATTTACTACCACAACACATGATCACTTAAGACGACATTTTAAGCTTAACCAATTTCCCTTTTGGTGCTTGAATTAACATTTCCTGATTGGTCTTACCTATCCCATGGCTGATAATTGTACATTAGGACTAGTGACAATAACTGTGATCATAGCATAGATCATTTGAGGGGACCCATGTAAGGGATGCAGCATTTAGGAACTGCCTCTATCCATTAGTGGCATGAGGAGCAATCCTTTACTACATTTTCTATTACCCATCCTTAGATCCAAGTTACATTTGAATATGGACATGGATAAGCTTTGTTGTACATGACTGGCTAGTCTGCAACCCCCTACTGCTCCAGCAGCAGCCCCCTCCCCAGCCACTCCAGTGTTCCATTACTTGGCTGTTTCTCCTCAGTTACCATAAACACTTTTCAAACCTCTCAGTGTGCACACTGTTTTCTTATTTACTTCACCGATTACAGAAATTGAAATAAAAAAGCACAAACACTGAGCCATTTGCTAAACAATACAGTCTCTCAATGAAAACAGACTTAGCATGAGCAGTAAACTTCTCTGCCCTTAAAACTCACATTCATTGAAATGTCATGAAAACCCACATTCATTTTGCATCAGGCCAGTGGAGGACTAAGCTTACCTCTGGGATGTTTTCAAATCATAGGCTCTTTACCCATTTGTAGGGCATTGCATACATGTATGTGCCCCTTGCTTCACTTTCCTGATTGTGTTTATATTATATACCTTGTATAATACAGCACCACTTGTTAGAATGTGCTTTACATTTGTAGCTTTGAACAGTCTTCTAGTAAGCAATGAAACAAAATGTATGAACCAATAATGACAAAACTACCAATTTCAGAAAATTTCAACCATAAAAGGTCACTCAAACTTCTGTCATTACAATCCACCAATATCAGTAAATATGCAAAATCTCTGCAGAAGTAAAGTCATCTAAATAATTCCACATTAAAGAGATATGTAACTAATGAAGAGGTCGCCGCTAGCAAAGAAGTTTATATTTCATCGTTTCATCTACAAAGTGCCTGTTGCCCTTGAAGAATAAATTGCCTATGTTACATTAAAAAAATGAAGTCTGATCAAATATACTAGAAAAATTACAAATGTGCATATTTATTAATTTTATTCTACATTTCTGATCAACCTTGCTTGATTGAGAAATTGAAAGGTGAAACATATGGGTAGAAAGAACTAGAATCATAGGAGGAGAAATACGGTTGGTGGCAATTGAAAATCACTGCCTGGTAGGGTGCAGTGGCCTTTTTGGGAATAAACCAGTTTTGGTAAGTACATCAAAACTCTTTTAGGCTAAAATAAATAGACTGCTTTCAATTGAAGGGACTGAAGATGGGCACGTGATTTATTCTGAATAATTTATGATTTAAAATAAAAGGTTATAATTAATTAACAAAGAAGTGAGAGCAAGTTAATCACAGACTTTTCTTTTGCACCATACATTGTAAAGCAGAAAATGTACAATTAGCCACAAAGAATTAAATGGGAATATCCCTGTCCCCAGTATTTAGACAATATAAAACAAGCAATGACAGGTCAGAAAATACTAGAATGAAATTGAGTGAACTTAAAACACTTCTATTCATACCACTCAAATTTTGCTGAGTCACAGAAATGTCCCTGATTACAGCCAGTATGGAGGTGGAAGAAAAGTAGTAGCAGCTAGTGGCCTATTCTCACTTATCTAGGATAGGAATCATAGGTCTCTGGTGCACAGCCAAAACCCTAGTAGCTAGTGCTGGTCACTAGTGCAGAACCAGTGAAGTCCATTAGGTGGCTGCCAGCACAATGACATGAACAGTGTGGACCTGACCCCAAGGAGGGTTAGCCCTTCTTGAATATAGTAAGGTGGTTAATGGATGCTCAAAAGGCACATCTGATGATCATAAAGGGCGTCAGGCATCTTGAGTCGAAGGAGGGACCACGAGATGGTGAACCAATGGAAAAATGATTACCCCTTGCAAAATGTTTAATTTTGCAGCAAACTAGTGAGAATTTCTGTTTCAAAATTAAGGCAATCACTCCAGTTACTCTTTTTTATTCTTACTGATCAGAAAAAAATAAACATTATTATAAATTCTAACAACTTTTTAAATGAATAATACACATACTTTAAACATGTCCCTGTTTAATGAGGTAGGAGCCCCTTTCACCAAAATACAAAGGGATTTCTGGTAAACAAAAATGCTTTTGAAAATCTACTGTAATGAAAAATAATACTTCTACCATGGTGTGCTGATATGTATTAAAAAATAGCAAAATTAATAGTAATTATAGCAATAACAACAGGTTGAAAAGGAAATCGGTAAGTCACTGTTTAGCTCTGCAATGCAGTAAGCTACTTTCAGGACTGCAAACACATTTTCAGGCTGGCTAACGTTATGCATGAACATAGCCAGCATAAGATTTATACTTAACTGCTTTATTTCTGAATATTTATCAGAAACATTGTAATTGAGACCACAATATTTTTACAACTGTCCAAAGTGCCATGCAGCTCTGCATAACATGCATAGAGATACGACTACTTCTCTGAAAACAGCCTCTGTTATTGTTGTGGAGGACAACAGTTGAAAATATGCAGTTATGGGAGAGGTCAACACCTGCAGAAATGTGTACACTTTGAAATGCAAAGCAGGATAAGGGATAACAACATGAAGTTGTGAGTTCAAAATGACATGTCTTACTAATGTGCATTTTCAAGACAGGATAACAGAGTTCGTGGGGCAGTATCCACAATATAACTCATATCACAAATCTCTTAGCACTTTGTCTTTGACAGCAATTTCAGGACTGCTTCCTCTAAGCAGACAGCCTGGGATGTGACCTTAGTGTTGCAGTAACTACAAATACATAGAGGTTTATAATGTCAGACTCTCAAGACGGACTTTGAGTAATGCGAAGGTTGTACTAAAACACACTTCAGTCTGTAAAGTAAATATTCAACTTGATGTAAAAGCCATTTAATTGGGTGCACACAAAATTATAGTACCATACACACAACTCACCCATTAACGTGCCAGAGATTCTTTTCCCATTTTTTGATTTCTCCAAGTCTTTTGGGTTTCTAATACCATGATGGGAATGGACTCCATTCCTAAGTCAGAGTACAATTAAAGTTTATGAAATTAGTATTATTTCACTCTTTGATGTTAGCCAAAAGTGCTCTTTGCAGTACCCACAATGTGCCCAGCAATGACTCCTTCTGCAATTCATATGGTGTTACATGAATTGGTAACATATCTGAATATGATTGTAAATTCTTTTTTATAAGACCAGTTGCTTCTACTACTATTGGAACTGTCTGGGTATCTTTCTTCCACATGGTTCTCATTTCTGCCTGCAGATCAAGGTATTTTATGACTTTGTGTCCCTCTGTACGCAAGACACTATAGTCACTAGATGTGGCAATTTCAATGATCAATGCTACTTTTGTCTTCTTTTCTTGGATCACTATGTCCGGTTTTCAAGCATCTATCTTTTGGACTGTTGGTATTGGGTGATCCCATGTGATGTAAACTTCATCATTTTCTATGATTCTCTGTGGCTCATGTTTCCAATGTTTTTCAGCCACTTCGATACCATAATGTTTACACAATCTCCATGGCAACAATCTCACCACATTATTATGCCTTTCAGTATACAGTCCCTCTGCCATTAGAGCACCACAACCAGCAATAAGGTGTGTAACTGTTTCCAACTCGGTTCCACAAAACCTACATATGTCTGTTTCTTCCACATGTTTAATGGACTTAGTAAACCAGCGTGTACGCAGCCCACTATCTTGGACTGCCAATATTAACCTTTCATTTCTTGATGTAAATTCACCTCTCCTTAACCATTCCTGCATTCGTTCTTGATCAACATGAGGCCCTTCCAGAAGTTTTTTATATTTGCAGGTATATTTATGTTTTTTTCACATTTCTTGCCTTCTCATCTGATCCTTTACCTTATATTCTTTCTTTTCTTTTTTTAGCACATTCAGTTGCTGCCTGGTTTTTATGCACTTCTGGTTTGATTTCCATTCCTGCTTGACGTCGATATGCTTCTGCTAAATTAAGCAGAGATGTCATCTTAGATTTATTCTCCTCATGTTTCAAAACTTTCACCACATTTGGATCTTGTGAGGTCAATAGATATGTGTAGAGTCCCACGATTGGAGATCTATACATGTAATCAATTTCAAGGAGGCCCATCCCTCCTTCAGAACAGGGAAAATATAATCTTGGTTTACACTGATTTTTATAAATCATTTGGTGAGCATGAAGCATCCTTCTTGTTTTGATATCCAATCTATCCAACACTTTTTGGGGCCAGTCAATCACTCCAAAATTATAAGTTAGGACAGGAAGAGCAAACTGATTTATAGCTTGGATCTTGTTCCTAGGTGTCAATGCTGTTTTCAGGATTAATTTAAGTCTATTAAAGTACTCCTTACTAAGCCTTATTCGCATTTGTTCATGTTTGATTGCTGATCCTTCATCAGTTCCCAAGTATTTATACAACCCTCTTGCTCAAGTTATTTTATATCACATTCTTGTCCCAAACTGATGTTTTCCTGGTGCTGCCGTTTTCCTTTTTTAAAGGTTGCTTTTGCACATTTTTCCCACAGTGAGAATTGAGGTATACACCTCCTAATAAACACAACTGCGCTTCGTAATCACTTCAAGCCCTTTAACAGTAACATCTTTAGCATCACCCAGACCCAACCCGATTAAATACAGCATTCATCCATTCTTAAATTTTATTTATATAGACAACCTTACCTGTGCCTGAATTCCTTAAGAGCAAGAGCTGTACGGCCAACAGGTAGGCAGGTCGAAACACAATCTCCTTAACAGCAAGACCTGTACACACTTTCCACAGGAGCAGGTGACAGAAATTTACAATTTTGTGCCTGAGTTTGGCATAACGACGCATGCATGTGTTTGGCTCAGAAATGGGCCATTCGTTTCTCTTTCTTTTCTTTACTGTCACGAGGACAAGACAACATGGTCTTGTAAAAGTGCGGGAAAGCTCACTCCCCCTCGCTCAATGGTTCTGGTGCCCTTGCATGCAAACGCAAATCCTAATAATCCTACAACTTTCTAAGTTTTTAAGAACGGTATTTAAAATCTGTACCTATTTAGGGGCATTTTCCCCCCACCACTATTTTAGGGTTCCCTATTAGAAGACCGAAGACACATTCTTTCAAATGCATCTTGGTTGAACTCAAAAGCTTGAACCGGCAAAATATTGAAGCGGTTTTTAAGCAAATTCTTTCCCTGGGAAAGAATTTGCTTAGCAGCTTCGTTACTTTGCCATTTTCGGCACTGTACTGTGGTCTCAGATTTGGTATATTTAAGTAGGGGGGTGTGGGGGGCAAAGCCCCCCACTTAATGTAATGTTTAAAGTATGTTTTTTTTTTGTTGTTGTTGTTGGAACAGCGATTTTTTTCCCTAGGAAAAAAATCGCTGCTATGACAGTTCGAAATTGTAAGCTTTCACTTACATAGGGTCGATTAATCACTGTTTGCTGTTTTAAGCACTCGGTGATCTAATATAAACCCTATTTTAGGCTTTGTCCAGACTCCTTGTGGTAAGAAGTTAACAGGTATGCCATTTGTTCTATGTGGAATCGCAATGCAGACTTTTTATACTTATAGGTATAAAACTGGGTACAGATGATATAAGTTGTGATACTTCTTTAAACTTCAACTGAATCTTGTGTCTCTGCAAATAAACCACCTATTATACATACATGGGAGACTCAGAAATATGGGCTGGCTGCGTGCGTGTTCCAAGGTTAAATTATGAATATTTACCAGCAGAAATGCATGGTCGTTAACTGTGCAGGGCACTAAACTTTATTATTAAGAGGTAGAATCAGTGTACACTAGTCAAGATAAACAATAATGCTGTTAAAGGAGCAAACTAATTAGTCACTCGATTAAGCAGGCACAAGTTGCTGTTACCTCACAGCAAGCGTCATCTCTTACTGTGGTGTGGTCTCCTTTCCTTTTCATGGTACATGTCCTAAACACAAGATTGAAGACGCGCTCCAGAAATATTAAAATTAATACTTTAGATGCTTTTAATCAGTTATTTAGTAATATATCAGTCATATACCCCTGTGGACGCAGGTGTTTTCTTTGCTGGCTCAGTTTTACCTTTTTAATTTCATCTGTTTGTTTGAAGATGCGGATGGTGTTCTTGGGCAAAGTGCTATGGGACTTCGGGTCCTCCTTCTCTTTACCTGTAAGTTGAAAAGACAAGTTGCTGGATCTGCTGCAAAGGTGTGTGTGGGGGGGGAATGTGTGCCCCTCCCCCTCCCCCTCCCCCCTCGCTCTATGGTTCCGGCGCCCATGTCTGACTTCTTTGAAACAGTCCCCAAAGCCATGGATGAGGGGAATACGGTGCACGGTGCCTACCTTGACCTAGCCAAACCCTTTGACACTATTCTCCACTTGGGTATAATGCATAAATCCTCCCAGCTAGATATCAGCTCATATGTTACCAGATGGGTAGCTAACTGGCTCATTGATAGAACCCACTCAGTCAAAGTAGGGGAAGCCACCTCTACTAGTAGACCCGTAATGAGCAGTGTACCCCAAGGATCAGTCTTGAGGCCTCTACTGTTTGGGATATACTTTTCTGAGGTGCAAGCCAAAACCAGTGGTTTGTAGTTGACCAAGTTTGCAGATGACTGCAAGCTGGATGCTGTCTTAAATTCTCATAGTGATGTGAACATCCTTCAAGAGGGCCTAACCCAAACTAATGACTGGTACCAGAAGGATGGCCTCAAACTGAATGCCAAGAAATGCATCTTTATCCCCTTTGGGGAAAATGTCATCCCCACTACTTGTGACATTAATAACAATGTACTAAGTATGCAATCAGTCGTGAGCGACTTGGGCACCCAGGTTGATAGCAATCTGCCTTTTGACTACCACGTTGCCTCTATTGTACAGAAGGCTTTTTACATGGCCCACCTCAAAAATAAGGGTATGTCATCCAGAAACAAGGAGGTCATAACATCCCTGTACTTATCAGACCCATTATCGAGTACAATACCCCCTTTGGCATGTGCCTTGCCAAGCACATGCAGCAGCTGGAGAGACCACAGAGGCTCCTGACCAGGAAAATCCAGGGTCTCAAACACCTATCCTATACAGATAGGCTAAAAGCTCTTTCCCTCTACTCAGTCTCATACAGACTGCTCAGAGGTGACCTGTGTCTGGCATGCAAGGCCATTTCCAACTCAGCCTTGATGGAGTTGCTGGAGTTGCTGTATATCCATAAGACAAACTCCACTTGTGCAACCTACATGCAAGGCCTTAACCTGGTCTGTTACATGAATAGAACTTGTTGGGGGGATAGATTTGTGTCCCAAAGACTCACTCGTCTGTAGAATATTTATTTTATTTATTTATTTATTTCCAGTTTGATAACCGGGTAGGTCCACTGGGCCCAGAGGGCCCGTTTTCAGTGGAGGCCCGGGGAGAAAAGCTCCAGAATAGACTCTCTCTCCATGTCAAGCAGAGTACCTCTGTAGCCCTCTTTAAGAGGAACCTGGACGACTGGATGGGAAACAGAACATACACCCCTGGGATCCCACCTGTATCCCTGCTGGTCAGGGCAAACAAGTGCTGATTTTGAAGGAACATAGGCAAAATTATTGGATAGGGTTATAAGGCCCTCCGGGCCAGTAGCCTACTATCATCCTATGAACCTATGAACCTATTACATTAGATGTTTGCTTTATTTATTTCAAACTGTCCTGCAATGTTGTCTTAAATTATTCCCTGTGAGTCTGAACTCTGTAGTTACTGTATTAATTGAATATTGTCTTGTTCCTTTATTAGTTATTATTAAATATAGTTAAACCTTGTAATTGTGTCTGGTCTGTATAGAACTAAGTAAGCATTAGAGTACCTGCATATGTATTTGGTGACACTGTATAGCCCACTTGAATAGCATTGGTCATGGTCACACTTACCATATGGCTAATAGGCACATCACATAGTACAATTCATCACCTTTTGGCAAGGGCCTTACAGTAGCTGATAAAGAGCTGGATTGTGGCAGTTTACCTTTAAGTGTGGGCAAAAGGGGACATAGCTAGTAAACCTGTGCCAGCCTTTCCCAGGAGTGTGTGTATGCATGTGTGTGTGTGTGTGTGTGTGTGTGTGTGTGTGTGTGTGTGTGTGTGTGTGTGTGTGTGTGTGTGTGTGTGTGTGCGTGTGTGTGTGTGTGTGTGTGTGTGTGTGTGTGTGTGTGTGTGTGTGTGTGTGTGTGTGTGTGTGTTTACTACTATATGTTACCAATACCATAAATCAAATCTCAAAGTGTGTGAATCAGCTACTTGGGCAGGGATGTTTTGGCTTCGCCACTCTGATGAGATGTTAGCTGTATAGCTGTACCACTGGGAAGACTTACTGGAGATCTGGAGAGAGAGGGAGAAACCAGCCTGAGACTGGCTGTGATCTCTGTGTACTCTGAAGGGTAAATGTATTTTACTGTATGTCTACTTGTCATTCTCCCATTGTATATGTCCCTCACTGTTGCTAGTGGTGAGGATTGAGGCTCCTTGATTACTGGACCAGTGCACGGGCATCACACTGACAGTACATAATGGTGGATTCAGATGACATATCACATCATGTACCATTATTGAGCACCTGTCAGTCCACAAGTGTCATACAGGATTATTTCACAGATTGTCCTGGTCTCCCTGAGCACTCTTGACATACTGTGGCTAGGTCAATGTGCACTTCACACCTGTATCTGATTGGCTGACACCTATGGCTAGCATACCTGGTGAGCCCCTGCAGCAAGAGAGCAGGTTATAGGTAGTAGCAGTGGGGGGATGCTAGACTTTAGTTTAGCAGCACTGCATACATACTGAGCATCCAACATGAGGGAATGGATGCAATACCAAATATTAATGTACCATTACTGTGTCCCCAGGGGTCTGGCATGTCACACACACACTCCCCAAACTCTGTGGACAAACATCACATATTGTCCACCTGGTGTGCGGAAATACACATTTGCCTGACGGGGGGGGGGGGTCTATATCTATCATTTACATGTACCCATTCTGCAAACATCTGGGTACTGCAGATGTCAGACACCTATGAGGAGGTCACCCTACACCACATATGCACCACCCTCAGTTACTGTGTACCTCAGATGTTCCTGGAATGTTCACATGCACCTGTAGTAGCACTCACCTATTTATTGAATGTAGGCTGGATGAGATGGCAGTGTAACATTGCCCATAGGAAACACCCAGCAGTCGAGCCAGTGATGTGTGTGGACACATAAGAACACAGTCTGTCACAGCAGTCTGGCCATTTCTGGTAGTCCTGTTACCATCCCAGGTTACTAGGCTATGGGCCCTGAGCATCCATATGCCTAGGCCACGTTAGCCCATCCAGCAGCTGATGTCCCCATCTGACAGGGACACAGTTGGTATCCCAAGGGTGTATGTGCTGTTAATCATCCATCTGACCAGGTTATGCCTGCAAAGGTTTAGGTAGCTACCCTGCCTGATGTGGACAGGGTGCCCATTCCACTGCAGGGTGATTGTGTGAGACACACATGTGAGCTGCCAACAAGGCCAGTCCAGGTCACTCACCAGGTTGAGTGTGTGTGTGTGTGTGTGTGTGTGTGTGTGTGTGTGTGTGTGTGTGTGTGTGTGCGTGTGTGTGCGTGTGTTAACACAGTGGAGCATGACTTGCACTCGTACAACAATTCCAGCAATGTGGAGTCTGTGATTGCCTTGCATGCAACAGTGAGGTCACTCCTGAGGAGTATGCATGACACTGGGTCGAGGGTTGGCCTTATAGCCAATAGGTGTATGGTAGATGTTTGATGGTCTGGTATTCCCTGGTGTGGAACCTCTGTGATGTCCCCAGCTGCTGCATGTGCAGTGTGATGTGAGTGATGAATGGAGGATTATGCACATTGGGGGGAACATGAAACATCAGGATCAGTGGGGCAATGCATGCTGTAATGCCAGTATGTTGACAATACCCACACACAAACTGTACTGATAGATGGCAGGGGTATGATGTGGGTGTTAGCGGTGGATAGTGCTAGCAAAAGTGGATGTTCAGGGTCTGTACATAATGTTGGCCAATGTATGCAGTCCTGTGATGTGTTCCCCTGTTGAAGTTTTTCAGGTTGGATGTACCGCAGACAGAACCAGCCATTCTCATAAGCTGAGACTGCAGCAATCATAAATGCCCTCAGACTCCATCACAAGGTACTGTTGGGAAGCAGCAGGCAAAACTTGCAGGCACTGCCCTGTGGGCAGAACTGGTAGTGACAGTCAATGATGTTGGTCACCGGAACAGGAGCTATGAACAGGTCTGACACCGTGCACAGACCTGGTACACAATGCACGGCAAAGGGCTGCAGTTGTGACTAGTGACCATGATGGGACAGGTGGAGGGCCTGCTACTCAAGCACCACTCACAGCCACTGAGGAGTTCCTCACAAACATTGGTGCAGCCATCGACTCACAGGAAACCATCACTACATATGTCATGTAGGTGGGTGGGACAGAGTCAACAGCAGAGGAGCATCCAGGTAAGGCCCCAGTGGGCATCACATCAATACTGTAGCATTCATAGTGGCAGCCTTTCTATACCTGGACACACATGTCAGGTCAAACTGCATTTGTGGGTGGAGTTTTATAATGCACATAAGTGCACACCTATTGTGAATGTCAGCAATTTGGGTAGTATCACAGCTTATACTGCACATGTTCATAATTGCACATATTATTCTGTACCAATGCCACATGTGGGTTGTGCTGACAATACCTCTAACCCACAACTGCATAGGTCCTTTTGGTGTGGGTGGGGAGCAGCAACCTGAAGTCAGTGAGTGTGGAACTGTCTTGTTGTGGCTCACCTATACCCTAGGCATGTTGAGGGCAGCCATTTTCCATGCACACAACTGTTATGCTTAGCCATATTGCAATATGTGCATGTCCACTTGTGGTGGGGTTAACTACGGTGCATCACAGTGGTCATGACGGGAGCCTATTCACACATGCTGTAACATATTGGCATATATTTTTGTATATGTGTTGCCACTGTGCTGTACAGGGCTACATTAGTATTGTGTACAAAGGCGGACTGTGTGTTAGGTGAAGGTCCAGCACATATTCCCACTCCTCATGTATTGTATCTCACAGCTGTATAGTAGTAGCAACATTAATGTGACATAGTTGTACTGCATGTTGTTGAGGGCCTGTCCAGAGTGTGTCTGTTGTGGTCTGATTGTGTGTCCTGCATGTTATCATTCAGAAAGTGTGGTCTGTATAATGCCTTTGTGCCACCTCACCTGTATATATGTGTGTGTGTGTGTGTGTGTGTGTGTGTGTGTGTGTGTGTGTGTGTGTGTGTGTGTGTGTGTGTGTGTGGCTCAGCAACCATTATAGTGCAGGTAGTAATCTACATATGTTGCCTTTCCCTCACAGGTGAACATGAGGATTAAGGCGTCTCCCCCTCACAACCTGATGTCAGTGTCTTATCGGAGTCTGATGATGATGGTGGTCATAGTGAGGCAGAGGTGCGGTTGTTGGAGGCTGAATCTGTATCATTGGCTGAAATCCCACTTCCACCCACAATGTCCCTGCACATGGTCAGTATGCCCACACATATCCAGTCCTCAGCAGCCACAGATATTAGATAGTCAGAGGGTGGTGGCATTGAACAGGCTAGTGTGGTGACTATGGCATCTGTGAATATAGAAACTAGCCATAGCCTGAGAGTTGGTGATATCTCACACAGGCTGACAGGGGTGCTTAAAGGAGGACTGCTGCCCATCCAGCTCCTGTCAGAGGTGTCACAGCAGGTGTCACTCGATGCATGTTTTGATTCTTCATGTAGAAAGAGGCACGTTGTGAACAATACACCAGATGGATGCTCAGGGTCATGGATGCAACACTTCCTGCCATGCTTAACAACCTCCATGGCATTGGTGAAGCCATACAACATTTTGCTGATGTTGTGGATAGATGATGGGGAGAGATATTGTCAGTGCTCAACCGTGCAATGTCAGTGCTTGAACATGTGGTGGGAGTAGGGCATCGGACACATAGATGTAGGTCAGCAACAAGATCAACTGAGAGCCCACGTGGCCATGCACATTCACACTCTCATAGTGGCAGTATCACCAGCACTGCTAAAGGGAGGGTGCTGTCCACACCACAATGTAGCAGGCCATGGGCACATGGTCCTGGCCATTCCCATGTGGGGCACGGATCCAGCAGACAGCAATCACCATCAGGAAGTAGCACCACATCTGGCCTTGAGACTGGTGGTGCCAATGACACTCCTGGCAGAACCAGTTCCCATGTCTGTAGCCAAAAAGGGTGAAGTGTACATCTGCCATGTATGGTCCACACTTGTCCAACATATCTTCATGTAGGGCTAGCACATGGCTTGACTGTGTGCATACACACACTCACACATTACTATCACATGCAGATCACCACCAGACACACACAGCTCCTCTCCATGGCCCAGCTGAACATCACCTCTCCTGACACACACAATGATATCAACTGTATGCCCATCCTAGGACTTTGGCAACCCCACACCACACCCAGTGCATGTGATGATACCTGTGCCACATCCCTGTTATCCATACCATCAATGCAGGAACATGCTAATATGTGTCTGATGCACAGGGTGAATATATGTCAGTGTGTAGTGTAGTAATGTTATGCCATGTAAGGTGCTGTCTGCTGGCAATTGTCATGTATACACATCAAAGTGTATGTACCTTTCTGCCATGATGCATTATTGCTGTTAGTACTGTTGACTGACTGTTGTCTCACATACCTTATTCTGTTTCTGTTCCATGTGTCTGTGTGTGTACAGCCTGGGTAGCTGCTGACATTACCAAAGCCAAGAATGGCAGAGAGGAAACACAGTGATCTTTTCATTGCCAAGGTACGGCTGTATATGTACATGTTTACCTAAGTGCATATGTGTGCAACAATGTGTGAGGGGCAATGGGGGCAGACAGTGTAACCTTGCATGCATTTCCCTTGACACAGCCAGCTATCTTTCATACATGTCACCTGGGTGTTCTGCAGAACCACAGGTTCATAGATAAAGAGGAGGTTACTAGAAGTACTGGCCCTGGGTCCTCATAAGCCTAGCCATTACTTCATCCCCAACATTATCATCAATTAGCACCTGTTGCTCCTGTAATTGCTGGACAAAAGTTGAACTCCAGGAACAGATTTTTTCTCCCCATCCACTCAACCTTGATGCAGTTGATGAGGTTATGCATGGTACTGTGTTTGACATATTTGGGAAGTGTAGTCCTGACACAGGGCAACCTCTGGGAGCCAAACCTGACTCTCCAGCATGTGATTTTGCTATCTCATGTGCGAGTCTAGCCTCTCATGCCAGGAATGCACACAGAGTTATACTGCTGTACATAGGGCAGCTGTTGAAGGGCTGAGCACAACATTGCCATCTAGGCATGCCACAGACACCTGTGGGCAACTTGACTGGTGACCAGTGGGGCAGAACTGATTACAGGCTGTCTGCATGGAACAGATGTTGAGGGCCATGGCTGACCTTTGTGGGTGTTAACATAGATCGTTTTAGTTTCTGCAGATGTCTGCAAAGGTGCATATCAGACCTGCCATGCTGTTAATGCATTGTTGTACTGACTGAGGACTATTCAGAGGTAATTTCCACCTTTTGTCTGGATGGGGTCCCTTTACCCATGTGGTGAACCATATAGAAGCAATTCCCGACAACTGCCACTACTTGTTGCCTGAATGCAACATTGCTGCCATCCTGAGTACAAAGGTCTATAATTGAAGTCTGTGTGTTTAAAGGGTTGGTGCTGATGAGAGAAATACTAGGGGCATGTCCTTGCTGTATGGCATGCTGACACTGTTGACTGCATTCAGCTTGAGGCCAGGACCTTGACACCATTCTACCCACTGTATGGCCCATTGCAGTGTGTTAAAAGCAGTCTGTGGCTCAATGACAGTCTGCACAATACTTACAGTTGACACAGCCTTAGGCTGTACCTATGTATATAGGTGGTGACAGTTAGCATTCATGCCTATATACATGTCAGTAATTGGAGGTAGCAGGTAGTCACAGGGCCTTCACATGTCTACATATTGCACACACATAGGCCACGCAGATTGCGGTTGCCACCTTATCAAATGTGGACTGTGAGACATGTCTTGTAGTAATGTGACAGTTGGCAGGACATACCATACCCATGGCAAGTGCAACACACAGGACTTCCATAGGTTTGCTACTATGACACCTTATTTGTGTGACACTACCTTAGCTTACGCTATTTGTCATAACATTTTGGTGCTTCTGGTGTGCAATAACTGTTCTTTGCAATTAGTAGACAACTGTATGAAATGTTGGTTGTCCTACACGCTCGGGACTTCTTTATTGTTTCAGTTGTTGTCAAAGGTCACACATTGCCAAACATGAACTGCAGCCTGCAGGGTGGTATAGATGGTGGCCATAGCTGTGACCTCTACATATGTCTGCAGATTGTCCAGATGTCTGCCACATATTTTATCTCGGTTTGACATAACATTGTGGTTTTCTAGCAAAACGAAATCATGACAGACTCACATTACTGATTAATTATGGATATTGTCATATAACAACACATACTCTTTGGAAAGTGCAGTGAAATGCACAACCTGTTCTGGTATCTACTTTCCATGCGTGTCACAGCAATATGTGAAAGTTGTGCTCAGCGTTTGGTCTTTGCCCCACTTTTCCTTACAGCTTTCACCAGATGTCTTTCTGTGAGGGGTTGAGAGGTATGCTGATGTCCATGACACAGCTAGACTGCTGCAAAGGGATATACATACATACATATACACACACACACACACACACACACACACACACACACACACACACACACACACACACACACACACGCACACACTCATGACCTGCCCTTGTTGACAGTAGAACCTCTACATGCCTAGTGTTACATATGATAGTGCTATATACATAACACCAGCACCACAGAACTACTAAAGTGTTGCAATGTCTGCCACTACTGTTCAAGTGGGTGACAATTTCAGGGGCTGTTAGGATTGCCAATGTTTGTTCAAATGCTCTTAACATGGTGGAGCCATCTGAAAAACACACACACTGCTGTATGGGGACTTGCATTGAAACAAACATGTACACAGAGTTGACACTTTTCTGATTAGAAAACCTACCTATCTAGTTATGTACAATACAGACTGACATGACTATTGCATGCACCATGGTGCCTTTGTGTTAAGAAATGTGAAACTGTGCTTGTAAGGTGGATGACATCTGTAGGGGCCTTGACTAGGTTGGCAATGGGGGATTTGAAAGGATGGAGCAGGCACACAAAATGGTATAGACATTGCATACACACAGGCAAGACAGCCACAGGGGCTATGCATACAGAAACACATGCATTCACACAGTTGGCAAAAGTCAGATTAGATCCCCCACCTATCGACTTGTACATACTATAAGGTTACGTATATATTACATGCACCACGGAGATTATATGCCAGGGACATAACTCACAACCTTTTACACCAATTAATCTTGGGAATGCCGTCATGGATGGTGGGACAAACCACCCAAAATAGTGACTGTTCTGACATATTGCACTTAGAAACCTGGACAAGTAATAGGGTAAACGACTTTGCATCACCATGAGGTTTCAGATGGGTATGACGTCTGAAGCTGACATGTCTGTAACTATGGCAACTGTCATGTATTTGCCAATGATTTGTCATAAAACCCCATTGTTAGGAGACATGGATCACATATATGTTGCAAACATCTGGACATTCTGCATACATCTGTACAGATGAGAGGTATGGCCTGTATAGTTTAACATGGTGCATGTAAGGTGGATGACATCAACAGGCTTTTTAAAGTAATGCCATGGGGAGGGGGTCAACACACCTTAAAATGGTATAACCAACACACACAGGGGATATGCTTCACATACAAACAGTGGTATAGCTTGCTGCATTGAAATTCCAACCCCCAACCACCTACTTGTATGTAATATAGTGATGGCTACTTATCATATGTACCACAGAGATTATAAGCATAGAAAGTGTCCAACAGTGGATCTAAGGTTGATGACATGATCAGGCCCTGTAAAGTAATGCAATGGGGGGAGCACCAGGGTGGAACAGGCCTCAAAATGGTATAGTCGACACACACACACACACACACACACACACACACACACACACACACACACACACACACACACACACACTTGCCATATGCAGATTAGAACTCCCACCTAACTAGTTACATGTATAAAAATTCTACATATTTATCACATGTGCCACAGAGGTTATATGGCTGAAGGCTGTTCAAAGGTACTTCTAAGGTGGATGACATCAGCAAGCCTTGTAAAATAGGGCAGTTTTGAAGTTTACTGGGTGGAAAAGGCATCAAAATACTTTAACCTGCAAACACACACACACACACACACACACACACACACACACACACACACACACACACACACACACACACACGACAGGTGAGGTGAGATTACAACCCCTACCTGACTACTATTGCACAATGGAGGCCACCTTTGTACTGGCACATGGCACTGGTTACTATTGGTGTGCAGTTGTCTGCATGAGGACATCACTCTATCCATGGGATTCAGGAAGCTCGGTGCAAGGACAGTTTTAGCTTTGCGCCGAGCATCCTCACTACAAATGGTGCAGCAGCGCCACAGGAATATGTATGAGTGCGTGCCGCCGCACCCTTGACGTGCACAGGAAATGTGTGTGAGTGCAGGGGGCGTGTACAAGTGTTCTACGGAGGTGTAAACATGCCCCGACACTTGCAAAACCTACTATGCCTACTAGTACAGCCCACCCCTAATAGTAAGTCAGTAATTCAGTGTCCGTGGATACTGAAATGTATGCTAAGCGTACTAGAGTGTCCACGAACAGTGAAATAAAATCAAAGTAGTAAACACACAAGCACGTAGTGGAATGTTGAGCCCTGCCCTTAGAACCTCCACTATTAGATTCCCTGTGTCCCTATTATACATTTGAATTGCTGCAATATAGAAGGTGTAAGCAAAGCAGAGCATGTTTGCATGTCGCTGCCCTCCACCGAGTGTAGCTTATACATCATATTCATTCAAACAGAGAAAAACATGTGGCATCAACGTAAATGTCAATAATGTAGTGTTTAGAGCATCTGCCTAATAAACAGGCGTTCATGGTTCGAGCCCAACAATATCACATATCATTTTCTATGTGGAATGAATGTCGTTTTGCCATAAAACTGACAAGAGTATCACATGAGATATTTAACTTAAATAGCATTCAAGCAAAATGGCACTGTCATAATGAATAAGGTACTCGTAAGCAGGTGTAAGCACAAATAAGCAGCAGTAAACACATATAAGTACCAGTAAGCAAGTCTGAGTGCTTTTGTTTGGGTTTAAGCAGTGCCCAGCATAGGAAATGTATATAAGTATATATAATATATATATATATATATATATATATATATATATATATATATATATATATATAAATATATATATATATATATATATATATATATATATATATATATATATATATATATATATACACATATATATATATATCTATGAAGAAAGAACAACATAATAATAAAGCATACAAAAGCAATGAGAAGGGAATCAACAGCAATCCCAGTTTTATATAGTGCTGTCAGCGTATGTCATATCAAGCTGAGCAGGAGTGAGCAAAGCACTGCTACTCACACAACAGGCAGGATATTACCAGTGGGAGTAAAATTGTTGATCTGCTAAGTCTACTTTACACACAGAGGGTAGTCCCTGATGGGACTACACAAAAATTGATATACCATTTGGCTATCCTACCATTACACAAGCAAGGGCAGGTATGTTCAAGGACTACATGGTGGGAGAGCCTGAGAATACATGGGTTGGGAAAACATACGTGTAGGACCCCTAACACTTGGCAGAGGGCAATGTGTGGAGGTGTGTCATGGCTGTGATAACAAGTGGACAATGAATGGTATGCATGTATGTTGAACACGAGTGAGGTGGAGGAACTATGGGTATGAAATTATGGAGCCAGGTGTACCATGGTTGGATGGGCTGGTTCTAACTGGACCGCCCCGTGGAGGTCAGCAAGTTCATTATACGTATATATGCATGCACACATGCAGATATCAATATGTAGAAGTACATTCTCTGTAACACATTCTTTCCATTTGCAGACATAAATAACATGAATGTGCCATTACAAACCTCAACAATAGCTAGAATAATAGGTTGTGCAGAAGAGGGATGGGATGAAACTGCTAAAACACAGAAGTGTGTACAATGTCCGAAGTCAGTGCTGTGCTGAAAAAAATCAAATGTCAGGACTTTCCCACACATGGAATCATTCCTGTGATCTGCCTGCTATGGCAACGCCAATTACTAAACCGGTCTATTTGTAAAAGAAATACGCCGAACACGTACATAATCTCATGTGTAATGTGTGTGTTACCACATAGTCATACTTATTAATTTATTGTAGTGTCATGTTAACGGGAGTAAGGATGTACTGAAGTATAGAGTCTAATCTTGACATAAACACATGCGTGTCCCATGTGGGACAACCCAAAAATAGTGAATAGTATTCTTTGGGTAGTTCTGAGGATACGTGGAGTGAGTTAACCGATGGGATGGGTATATAGGAGTAGGGAGTGACCAATGTGTAGTGGTGTGGATTCACCACGAATCCAACTGGAGAATGGATGACTGCTGTGTGACGGAGGTGTTGGGGTGTGTGTTTGGGGAACCAGGAGCCATGGGTATATGGGTATATATGCAAATGAAGCAGGACAGCAATAGTGTATTGGTTTAGAGCAACTGCCTAATGAACAGACATTCCCGTACCGAATCTCACTGCATCACATAGCATTTACCATCAGTAATCTGTACATGAACATATTGCGACATCTGTCTGCTGTATAACCTGCAACATATCAATTAAAAGTTAACTGGAGCGAAGTGTCAGTGTCATAATGAATAAGGCACTAGTAAGCAGGTTCAAGCATATATAAACACCAGTAAGCATGTGTAAGTGTGTTTGTGAGGGGTATACATTGCTTTACAGACACACACACACACACACACACACACATATATATATATATATATATATATATATATATATATATCAAAATATATTATATACATATATGTATATAGATATATATATATATATATATATATATATATATATATATATATATATATATATATATATATAGTTGCAGACATATACATATAGTTTTAAATATATATATATATATATATATATATATATATATATATATATATATATATGTGTGTGTGTGTGTGTGTGTGTGTGTGTGTGTGTGTGTGTGCGTACATATACACAGATATCCAGCTATGATAGGAAACAGCACACAAGAATGACATATGTTCAAAGGCTATGCCAATGGAAGTGAGAGGCCCAAGCAAGAAACATGAAACATGTAGCATGACCTTCCACCCCTCCATTCGGACACGGGAAACATACACACAAACAATGTAAAGACCCCACTGCTCCCCAGACCACAGGCAGGATGCAACCGGGGGGGTACACTGTGCACCCATGAATTCTAATCTTGGAACACAGACAGGAGCGTCCTTTGTGGGACACCCCAATAATTGGCAAGACCAAAAGAAGGTGATAGACTGAACATTCTGGCTGGGGTTTATACATACTCGGAATACAAGGGTGGGAAAGCCTGATGACCCATGGGTCGAGACAGTTGAATGAAATGGGTCCCGTGAAGTGGAGAGTGAGCAGCATGTAGTGGTGTGTCCAGAACAGACCAGGACCAGAGTAAGGATGGGTGCTGTTGAGGAGGTGTGGGTGGGGAAACTATGGGTAGCTACTTATGGGTCTAGGTGTGCAAGTGTTGGCTGATGTGGGCCTATATGGACAGCCCTAGGGATGTAAGCGAATGTGTTCATTGGGCAGAGGCATCTCCCAATGAGCAGCCATACCCGCTATCAATCCCACTGCAGCAAAGTGTAATCTATATGGCAAGGAATGGAATAACCAGATGTAGATGTATATATGTAGAGGTATGTGTGCATATCTACCCATAGCGATATAGAGATAAGCCTCTACCTCTCCGTAGTACAAATGTATACATACAGAGACAGACTACAGATACATACCCACATATAAATATATACATATGCAGACACCCATAGACCCATATGTTGTTAGATATATATATATAGATATATATATATATATATATATATATATATATATATATATATATATATATATATATATATATATATATATATATATATATATATATATATATATATATATATATATATATATATATATATATATATATATATATACACAGCAAAATATAAATATACATGTTTGCATACATATACAGATATATCTGCATATAATTATATATATATATATATATATATATATATATGTATATATATATATATATATATATACATATATATATATATATACATATATATATATGTGACTGTAAATATACACATGTATATAGCTAGGATATGATACAGTAGTTACGAGTTACATATGTTCACAGGCCGTGCATATGGGGGTGAAGGGTAAACAAACGTATAACAAGTAGCATCAAACCCCCCCCACCCCTCCAGCTAGGCCGGTGTGACATATAGACACACAATAAAAGTAAACACACCACTGATTCCCAGACCACTGGCAGGATACTACCAGTGGGAGAGACCTGCCAGGTCTAATCTTGAAACATAAACATCAATGTCCCTTGTGGGACACCAAAAATTAATAATCATTGGAGGCAGTTCTGGTAAGGACTCATCAAACCAGTCTGTAGATGTACACTGACCATTAGGTTGTGCAAGCCTGATAACCCATGGGTCGACACAATGTACGACATGTGTCCCGACACAGGGAGAGTGGTCAGTGTGTAGTGGTGTGTTTATACCCCACCTGCACCCACAGTAAGGATGAGTGTTGTAGGGGAGTGGCAGTTGGGGGAACTATGGGTATGCAATTATGGGCCTAGGCATGCAGGTGTTGGCTGGCGTGGTTGTATTGGGACCGCCCCGGGAATGTAAGTAATATTCCAAAATGGGCATAGCTGATGCCCATACCTCTCAACCCCTAAGAGCAAATCCACTGGACAGGGCATAAACCATTGGGGAACAAATAGGGACCATACCTCTGAACTGTCCCTGATTTCCAGGGACGTCCCTGATTTTGTCTCAATTTCTAACTCTGTCCCACTTAATCCCTCCTAAAATTAGTGACATTTGGAGGAAAGGTGGTGAATTACATGTAATGAATAACGACAACAATTAAGAGTTATAAACATCATTTACCTCAGAAAATGTGTATGACTTCATATGCTCTGAGTCTGTCAAAGTGTCAGGTTAATAGCAACAATAATTTAAATGTGTCCCTGATGTTGTTATGCCGTGTCCCTGATTCAGTTTGTTTTTTTCCCCAGTCGTATGAGAGGTCTGATAGGGACAGAAAGCACATATTCCACTGTCAACCTTAGAAAGATGATAGAATAGTAGGTATGCAGTAGCATGACTCAGCTGAAGGATGTGGGTTCCAAAACTGAATTACTTGTTTTATTGAAGAGTGTCAGTTCCCATGTATTAGCCAGACAGGTGCAGATTGTAAGAGGAACACACCAATAATATGAATCAAACTCTGGACAGACCGCGGATTCTGTACAGTCGAATGGCATGCTTTCGGCTAATGGGTAGCCATTCCCAATACTGTAGGCATGTAATCCAATGTAATTGGCATCACAAGGTAATATCATAGTCCTCACTCCCACCCAGGGGTGTGAGTGTCAGATGCAAACACCAAATGCAGTGCATTCGCAAGTGCAGGAGCAAGCGGGTGTAAGCCTGTTTGGCCACCAGTATGCGAGTATTACACTGGTAAAGCGATGTAGAGGCTAACTGAGTGTAAGAAACTATAACCGGAGGTTAGCATTGCTTAGATCCATGCAAACCCACGCACACCTGCTCACAACTGCTTTAATGTGCCTTAACCACTCCGTATCCAATGGCCTTGTTCTGCCCAGCAACAAAATAAACAGCTTCTGCAAGACTCGAAACCAGGACCCTGCACACACAGCTCTAGTGATTTACCACTAAGCCATGGCAGATATGCAGACATTAGACCTTATCACAAATATATCATCCAGCACATCATTCAACAGTTTAGGAAATGTATTCCATCATGTAGATGTATGTGTGAGTGTTTATGTCCAGATATAGATACATACACGTATATATATATATATATATATATATATACATATATATATATATATATATATATAGCATTAAAAAGGAATGAAAAGGGAAACATCAGCAATGCCTGTATTATGTAGTGGTGTTATCCTATGTAATATCAAGACTCCCTCAGACAGACGTGTCATTCATACACACGAATATTTGTACATTGGCCATATACATCATTCTATGCATGTTATTTACATTAACACAGCAGTTCCTGTCCAATCATTATATGAGAACAGTACTCTTGCAAGGTGCTGTGTGCGAGATCATCATCATGATAAAGGTAAATGGGGTAACCATAGAAGGACCGGTAGTGTTGTGTGTACAATGGGGTCATCCGCATCACTTGTACCTGGAACATTTAGGAGTCATGTGCATACTAGGATCGTGTTCCTGAGAGACAGGAGTGAGGACAAATGGTGTATGTTGTGATGCATATTAAAAGGGTTACATGTGTCTAGTGGACACGTGTGTGAAATGGACAGCTATGTATGGGGCAAATGTTGTTCTAGGAACCGATTGGCCTTTTGTTTACATATGGTGAGAGTGGGATGTGTGGTATGTGGGGGAAGGAGAGTAGGTATGCTCGTGGAGGATAGGTAGGGTAGGATGACAGACAAGATAGCATACAAGGTTGGTATATGACACATGTGGGGGGGATACACCTCGGACAGGGAGGGGTGTTCAGCAGTCACAAACCCATGAGCCCCCAGATGGAAACAATGGAACCGAGGTCCCCAGCCATGGGAAGCTCACGGCACCAAAACAGCTGCAAGTGTGGCAGTGCTGTGGGCTGTCTAGGAGGGGCAGCCTCACCCTGTAAATGTGACACCCTGCCCTTGAGCTGGCATATCTGGCCTTGAAACCCCTTATTGAGCCCACTATGCACCACGTCCGGGACTGTATGACAGCGGATATGTTCCTGTCTGGACCTGCTCCCAGGGGGGGACAAGCCCCATCCTCAGTGGTGGTACCACCAGAAGGTGGTGCAGAGCCAACAGAGGTGGAGGTCCAAGGCTGGGCCCCAGATGTGCTGGTGCCTAGTGCCATGGCCAGCTGAAGTGGGACAGGAGGTTCTGCTGGGACCTCCAAACCCATACAGCCTATGGTGTTGCAGTTTAAACACAGATATGGCTTAGTAATAGTCAAAAACATTCAGGATTACTTATAACAGCATGCATAGATATGACCATCAACTCAACACAACAGATGGTATACATTTGCAGAGAGAGCACAACACATGCATATATACTGCCTGGCATCTGTACAAAGTGTAGAAGACTTGTGACTGCAGCTATGAACAGTGGTCCATCATTGGCATGTCACTGAGAACCCCAGACAGTGTCTGTCATACCACTGTTTCATGTGACATATGTCCAATCCGGGATGCGATGGCAGTAACTCATCACTATCATCATGTACTGACTGCAATCCTCATACTATGCTCCTGAAGTTCACAGATGTGTATTCAGTGAGTAACACAGGAAACAAATGGTGCCACACACTGACCAGACCACAGATGGCCCTACAGATGGGGGTCCCACACAAACAGAGCACTGTCTTTTCAGTTTTAACACATGCAGAATAGCCATTACCACACACAACTTGTTAGACAGGCAGTAGTTTCAATGAAGCATAGCTACACTTACATGGTGTAGTCATGTCTGGCACATCACCCTCCTGTCTTTAGGCTATTTCCCACTGTGTATGTTGTTCAAGGAACATCCAGATATCATCTGTGATGCCGTTTATCAAACACCAGATCCAGGTACCACTCACAGCGACTGTCATGGGCAAACACCAACATGATGTTCCTAGATATTGTACTGTGTTTTTCATGCGATTGGCAATGGGAACATCATCACAGCTGTTCTCCATGCAATCAGCTAGAGGAGGACTGCAATAGGTACAGAGGCCATCACCTGATCATGACCATCACTTACAAAACACAAGTTGCTGTTGAGCAGGTGTGCACCTCCGCATCCACCAGAGAGTGTGTGGGAGGGACAGACAGAGGTAAAGTACATCAGAGAAGTGCTTGGAGACTAAAACTTAAGCATCATCTATCACACATCTACCAGTACAGGGGTTCAAACCCCTGACTGACTAGTCATTACTATTACAAGTGCATGCAGTTACTTCATGTGCCACAAAGCTGACATGTTGGTGTGCTGTAAGAACATATATGTGTGCTGGTGAGCAACATCTGCAACAGAGATATAGTAGACATACATTAGGTGTAGCACACATAGCTGTCCACATGAACGGATGTCATTGTCAACACAACCACACTCTCTAATGGACTCACATTGACACTCTTTGCCAGGCCCACAAATAAACTTCCAAACTACTTAGTTTGCCACACTGCAGTAATGCACAGGTACTACATGCACCAAAAGGGGATATCCGGAGGTTCTATGGGGTAGGGCATGTGAACGTGTTTGACATCTTTCGGTATGCCAATGGGAGTGATACTGGGAGTGACTGTGGTTGGGAGTATCATACCCCACATGCAGACACAGACCCTATTAACCACAGTACAGTACTTAGACCACTAACCCAGAATAGCTAGCAATAAATGCTGTCTACTTCCTGACAGTATTAACCATGCACAGACATAGCACATTGACCCCTGAATATTGAGAACATGGAACAAATTAGCAAATTTGTGTGGTCGACTGCTATTGCCCTACAAACATAAACGTTACTGCATTTCTATGGAAACACAGGTATGTTGGGGGGGGGCATACCTCTCAGTTGTACAAATTACCACAGACTGTCCAGATGTTTGCTTCATATTTTGGTTCCATTTAGCACAGTATTGTGGTAGTCGTGGAAAATACTGGCATATCATTACAAATCAGAATTAGAAAGTAATGATGGACATTTAAGTTTCAGACTTCTTACCCTTCAGAGACTTAATGCAACAGCAAGACCTGTTCTAATATCACTGTCTAAGTTTGTCAGAGCAATATTTCATAACTGTCCCTATTTGTGGGCCTTTGCCACACATTTCTTTATGGCTTTGTACAGATGACTTGCTGTGAGAGGCTGAGAGGTGTGTATGGGACTCCAGCATTGATATCCTTGCATGTGACCTATGACCCAGCAGTTTCTTAGTCTCCCACATATACTGGAGTGAGTTTTGGCACCTTGGGGACTACTGCATATTCTGGGGCAGCAAGTATTTGGCAAACATTTCCTGTTGCCCCATATAGCTGTCATATAGTGTCAGCCCACCCCCCTTCCTTGCATACATGCAGCAATACCATCGATATGCTACTACAGTCTACTACTCCATTCATTTTTTGTTAAGAAGAGAGACTTACCTTGTGCCTACAGCAATTGTGAGGACAGTGCTTCAGGACTAACTCTGTCGGATGCACGCAGTACACAGCCTATACATGGTAAGGTACAGGTAGTGTGATGTGCGTGGAATCCGTTTTACTGTGTGTGCGAGTCGGAGTGAGGTGTCAGTCCCTGGGCCCCTAGGGTGTCACTGTATGAGCTATGCGTTGCCTCTTTGCCAAGGCCAGGGTGTACTGGGCATGCCTATGCCTGCCTACATGGACTGGCTGAGGGGGTTCATCCTCCAAGTTCCCCTGTGCCTGTGGAGACCTTGGTAATGGTGGGGCTGTGTCCCCATTCCCTGTGATGTTCATGATGCAGCTATTTATGCATGATCATATTGTGTAGCATGGCAGATACTATGAAAATGCATGCACATGTGGCTGAGGAGTACTACAGGGCTCCACCAGATATGGCAAGGCAGCAGAACCCTGACTTAAGCATCCCAAACACAAACTCTACGATGTTCCTATTTTGTGCATGTGCCTCATTATGGCAGTCTTCAGTGTGTGTGTGTGCATTTATGATGGCTGCCATCATCCATGGTTACAGTGCATAACCAGCATCCCCCACTACATGGCCGTATGGGATGCCCCCCCCCCGGAAAATGCTTTGTACAGTTGTGAGGCGTGCCCGATGTGAGAGTTGTGATAACTGCCAGGGCTCCTACCACACACATTGATGATAATGCTCTGGGCATTGCACACAATCTGGCAGTTGATGGAGTGATAGCCCTTGTGGTTGATGTAGACTCTACCCTCATCACCGAGTGGTGCTTTGATGTGCACATGAGTGCACTCTATGGCATCCAGTACTTCTGAGTAGTGTGCTGCATAGTAGAAGAGATGCATATTGGTGGTCCTTGTCTCAGGGGTGTTGGGGAAATAAATGTGCTCACTGGCATGTGTTAGCATGACAGCCAGGAACAAGTGGAATTCCTTGGATGCGGATGCCTGTGAGATCTCCATGATGTCCCCAGCAGGTCTTTGGAAAGTACCTGTAGCTAGTATTCTTAAGGATACACATACCTTTGTTTCCACTGGAATGGGTTTCCCCTCTGTTAGCTCTGGGTCTGAGGTGAGGTCGGCAGTCCTCTGTGAGTTGCTGTAGTATGTCCCTGTCCACCCTGTAGTGCACTACTATCTCCAGCTCATGTAGCCCCTGAAAGGTTACCCTGGGCCTGAACACTCTTCTCCTCCTCAGTCTGGGCCAGTTGTTAGCATCATCCTCATCACTGCACTCAGCTTGTAGCACATAGAGATGTAGCAAAGCAGCAGCAGCCCCCAACATTTTGTCAGTTAAAATTCCCAAGGGTGTCTGCATACTTTATACTGGTGTGCTGCAGATGCAACCTGTGTGGTTGGCTGAATATATTTCACCTGCCAGCTACATTATTGAGGGGTTTGAATGGCCCACTGTGAGTGGCAGAGGCCTTATTAGTCATTTATAGTTGATTGCCTTTTGACTACTATTTGCTTTTATTAATTTCCTCCAGATTTAAGCCCTGCGGCACTCTGCTCAATCCTGTGGAGCAGTTGTAAACATTGCTGAGCAGAAAGGGTCCTCCACTGTAAACGAGCACGCTCAGCACTTCTTTAACCAGCTAAGCACAGTTTAGCAGCCTCAGATAGACACCCCTGTTTAGCTGTGCTTAGCTGAGCACAAACAGGATCCGCTAAGCTCCAATGTGCTTACACAAACCATGACACACCCCGTTTTCATGTCAGCTGCCTCTTCTGCCTACACCACCATGTTGTAGCCCCTACATGGTTAGGTACCTGTGGACACGGTGGCCCATTTTGCTATTCAGTAAACTTAGCTCTACATGAGAGCCTATGTCCTTAGCAACCACTATAACCTGCCATTGTATCGGTCTGCATGCTGGCCAGTATAATGGAGAAATTAATTTTACCTGTAATACTTGCCTTTTACTATTTTAATTTTATTCTTTGCAAGATTGCATGTTTGTGTGCTGCTGTGCTCCACTTAAACATGGCATATGTGCTAAAAAAACATTTAATTTTTCACATTTTGCATCACTTGTACATGCCAATGGCTATGGTTTTGGCCATTGGCATGCCTAATGCACCTAATACATGCATTTCTTTTTGTTGCAACAGCCCTGTTTTTTTTTTTTTTTTTTTTTTTTTTGCAGTCCAGTACATGGTTACTAATTGCGTACACTTATACTGCCGACACCGCTCCTACACAGATGCCTGTTTGCTTCCTGGATCAGTAAATCACCTCATTTGCATGTTTTTCACCAGCAAATGAAGTGATTTATATACACAATTGCATCTGTGTCAGCGTAGTACTGGGAGGCTTGCGCACACCCCTCAGACTTTTTTCGCGGATGGCTCCGCCTCCTAACTCCATGTTCAGGCTGCGCCACTATGCTTACATGGGGATTAGCTCCATGTAGGCTTTACTGAATTACTCCCAGGGAGTACACTCTTCTTGTATTCAAAGCCCAAGACTTGGCCAATAAAATCCAGCTATTCTTTGTCAATGACACAAACATCTGAAGGACTGGAGGTTTCCAGTGGAGAAACATCTGGGGCCAGCCAGTGGAATCTGGTAAACTGAAAGTAGAATAGGCTATCAGATATGTTATTATCATGGGCAGGCACATGATGACTTGAAAACATGAAACTAATTTGCAAACTTAACATGAATAGCAACCTTATTACTGGCTGAACTCAACTAGATTTAGAAGACCGCTTGTTAAGGGCTTGTACTACTGGTAAGTTGTCAGAGCAGAATGAGATTTTGCTGTTATGAAACTGGTACCTCAAAACCAGAGTAGCTATCCAGATGGGAAAAGCATCAAAGAATGTGATATCCTTCTTCCTTTCACCATGAAGAAGGTCACTTTGGGCTGAACCACCTCCCTTGAAAATAGGCTCCCATATTCATGTCAGCAGCTGCATCCTTGAAAAGCTCCACATCGTTGTAAGAAACACAGGGTGCCTGCCACAAAATGTGTTCCATAAGTGAAGATTATCTTTGTCCCTGCCTGTAATATGCATCCAGTGGTGCTTAAGCTTGCTACCTTTGAGAAGATTGTAAAGGGATCAGAGAAACATCCTTCCCAGGGCAATAGCTCTGCAGGAAAAGTTCAATAAGCCATGTAGCTGCATGATTTCCTCTGCATGAGCTTTGATAGCTACCAGAAACTTATTGAGTACCTGAGTCACTTCAATTTGTTGATAGGAAGCTTAAAAGCAAATACTGGATCATCAGTGAGTAACTCTAAGAATGTCAAAGCTTCACTATGGCTTTATAAAGCTTCATGAAATTTGTCATAACTTTTAAAGCCTCATCGCTGCCTTCACTCACTTGATAAGGTGACCTGTGTAGCCAACACTAATGTAAGGCACACATAAAGTTTCAAAAATTGCACAAGCCACTGAACAAACATAAGTATGGCTGTGATGAAAAATAATTTACCATCAACTTAAAAATCTAATGGCTGCCAGTCCTCATCTCTTATAGGAAGAAGGTGAAAAGCAGACTGAATGTCCAGTTTACAAAGCCATTGAACTCAAAATTTCACAATGGCCTGTGCGGCTTGATCAAAAGTTACATATTGTGTCATTAGCTGAGAAACCAGCTGGGTGTGAAGGGTGCTGAATAAAAGAAAATTCTGCTTCTTTCTTTTTAAGCATCAAGCCTATAGGTGACATTTTGAAATTGGGCCATGTGAAGGTGAAAAAGGGTCGACTCTACCCACTAAGACCTCTTTCTCAATCAACCCATAAGCTTCAAATACATTACCCTTGACAGATGAGAGGTTGTTAACTACTTTAGAGTTTAATGACACCAAGGATTCAGTTTTAAACCCTGATAAAAATTCTTTCATGAGGAAGTAGGAGGCCTTTTTATCAGGATAGTCTGAGACCAACTGCAGTAATTTATTCATTCTGAGCAGGGAATGGGACAGCCTGTGATCAAACCTGACCCCAAGAAAAAAATAAGTCTTTCTTGGGTTTGAGAATCCTTTGAATGCCTTCAGTGTCTATTAAATTGATGAAATCCACTTGAATGACTTTCTACTTTATATGCAATGGAACATGAGCCATAATGTGCGAATGTGGAAAGGCCAACCTAGGTGAATTGTTAAGTGTCATGGGAACTAACAACTGTGTTATGTTGAGATCAGGTTCAGCAGGTCTGCTCCCTTTGATGAGAGGAAGACTCCTTTATTGTCTGTGATGGTGCCGATGGGACATGAAAGGGTTGGGCTTTTTGAGACCCTCAAGGATCAGTAGCCACTGGGGATGATGCGGTACCAATATCAAAATTCTTCAGCCAAACATTAACAGGCAAGGAATCAACGCCTTCTTATTAGTACTAACCAACTGCTTGACAACTTCCTGACAGAAATCTATGCAGCTTCCAGCCCTCTCCATTATTACCTTATGATACCTGAATGACTTTGACAACTGGGGCTGGAACCTCAGAGAGAATAGAGGTATCCTTCCTGACCCTGTGCCTTGGCTTGTTTTGAAGGGGTTGTATCCATTTCAGGCTCTTATTCAAATGCTGGATGACCTCTCTATCTTAACCAAGCTCTGGTCTTGACTGTGTGCCACTTTCAAATCTGAAAATAATCCTTGAGCTTCCTGGGTTAACCATTGCCAACTGTCTTTAAAAACTTGCAACAAAGGAATTCCTGCAGGGAAAAAAGGAAGTGATATATTACGCATAATAATTGTATCAGCAGTTTGGCAATTATCCTTTCATTAGTCTTGATCCTATTAGTGCTCATGATTCTAGGCACCCCCTAAAAATAAGATATATACATTTATACACACACACACACACACACACACACACACACACACACACACACACACATGCACAATATATATATATATATATATATATATATATATATGTGTGTGTGTGTGTGTGTGTGTGTGTGTGTGTGTGTGTGTGTGTATACATACACATATATATATATATATATATATATATATATATATATATACACACACATCTGGTTCCTCAAAATGATTAACAGAATGAATACCCTGGAGCAACATAGATGAAAAATGGATTTTAGCAATCAGAGAACTACTGCCTAAGGTAATGATTATGAATTAGAGTAATTAGAGTAAGTTTCCTTGAAAACAGATTGTTGTTCTTGCTTCCTTTAGCCTTATTCCAATATATATTTTTATAGTATATGCATACCCGACCAACTTGTAAAGGCAAACAATTGTGTTGTATCCAAAGTGGCCAGGACCTGCCTGTTAAACCAGTTTTGTTTTCCTGCTACCTCTTATCCTTGAACATGTGAAGTGTATTTTAACCCTAACATAGCAGGTTCCCTTTACACTAATGTACTGTTTTGTAAAACAGGCCAGTTCATATCTGTACAGTTTCTGACAGATGAATCCATTTAAAATCTGGAAATGCCACCAACAGCCTCTGTCCTCCACAATATACCCTTCCTTTGAGCTGCTGCTGGAAAAAAAAAAAACACTTAAAGCCAGTGTGGTCCTAATTAAGTAGCCAATTTAAGCTCCACCCTTAATGACTAGCTCATGGACAGCTAAGCTTACAGGTAAGCCATGCGTGTATCATCAGGAACAGTTGCAATGTATTTGTAGTTATCAGATAACATTTTCTTATGAGTTGTCTTTGCAGGATAGGATTTTTGAATCCCACTATTCTCTACAGCTTATCACAAACGCCAAGACAAGCTTGTACTTAGAATATCAAGGCAGAGAATGTGCAGTAGGCAAATACAGGGTTAATTTTTGTTGTTTTACTTATCTCCCTTGCCAGATGTTGGAGTGGTTGTGTTTCATGGCCTTTTTACATGATAATAGTTTACTACATTGTGTGTTTTCCAAATATAATAAGTTATAAAATATGCCTGTGGTTTTCTACTAAATGAACATATTTCTTAAGACTTTTTTAAGTTTTCATTTAGCAGTTTTAATTGATTATGTTCTTTACATTCTCCTATTAACATATATTACATTTAGCATTTTTATCAGGTTTGCTCAACAAGGTGTGATTTGTTGCATTACTTTCAAGAAAACCTCCTAGAAATTTTTTTTGTGATGAGTATGGTAAAAGCTTGCAGCCATTAATGGAGAGGAAGAGAAACCACAAAAGTAATCTTACCTTGTGGATGTCTAGTTCACAGATACTGAGTTCATAATCTGACTCATCAAACAATGATTTTTTTTTAAATTTCAATGGTCTTATTTGATATTATTATTATTATTATTATTATTATTATTATTATTATTATTGTTATTATTACTATTATTATTATTTACTGCTAGAATACCTATATTTGCAGTGTTTTTCATCCTTTATTTTTTCACCTTAATGTTTGTTTTAAAAAATAAATAAATAAATAAACAGAGTTACCTTTTAAAATGTTTCACCAAGTTAAAATTAAAAAGAAGGGAAAGCAAATATAACACAGTGGTGATAAATAATACACTTTGAGAAAGTCCATGAATTTTGTATGTTTAGCACAAGATTCTAGCATTGGTTTAGCTTCCATCAGATAGAAAAGACAGGAGGGCAATATGCATATATCACATTTCACTTTCTTTCAGTGCTTGCCAGTATTACTATAAGGTTACCTAAATAGCATTGACTTTGTGTAGTGGTAGTATTTCATGATTATTAAATTCCTGTGACCCATCTCATGACCATCATCAGACTCTAACAAAAAAAAAAAACGGCAGACTAGACGTTGACAGAAAGTGATATGATGTCCTTCCCATTCTTGCAAGTAGAAATGCACCCCCCCACTCCAAACCCACATAACATTTGGAATTCTTTGCATCTTCCAGCTGAATGCATTGGGAATACATTTTACTACTCTAAACTAAAGTGTGCAACACAATGCAAAGTATACAGTACTGCTAAATTATTTCAAGAACAAACTCAGCAAAATGCCCCCTTCCATAAAATCATAATTGTGCAAAGCAAATTAAGCAGGGCTGTATCTAATCATAAACACTGCAAAAAATACTTTTGCTTCATTGAAGATGAAGAAGACCCCCTTACAAAAGAAGTCTTTGATTTTAATAAATAATTTCAAATGAGTGCTAATAAAATATTAATTAATCAACGATGGGTACCATACAATGCAGAATTCACTCAGAAATTATAATGTAGGAAATATCTATTGGATATTATGAGGTCACTAAGCCACAAGTGGTCATTTACAACATACTTTAATAAAAGATCATCCTTGGAAAAAGGCAGGCACTTTCTAATGGAAATGAACTTCTGTTGGAAATCAAGCCTGGGAAAATGTGTCTTGTCACAAACTGAGAAAAGGGATTTTTTTAACTGGAAAATGTTTTTTCCTGTTATCTAGTATGAAAAATAGTATGAATCAGCAGTGATTCTAAAATAACTGTTTTTGGTGTCCCAGGCATACATTGTTATGATGTAGTCCTTTAAATCTGGCAGTGATGTATACCAGAGAAAAAGTGTAAGATTTAAATATGGTACATGTCATGTATAGTCAGACTTTGGATGTGTAGACAGTCATAGATTAATTTGGCATAACAACTTTGCGGTTTGGTGATCCTGGGAACAGAACTTTATTTAAGAGAATACTTTAGTAAATACTCTAGCAAAACTCTTACAAATCTGATGTTTCATGGTCTCTACCCTACAGTACTTGTTCAAAATAACACTGAGTTATTTTAGTTATGTTTGTGTGCTTACTTAATAGGTTACATAAAGAAATGGAACTCTACATAAATTGTTATTAAGAATGGTTTCTTGTGTAAGTTATCACAAATTAACTCCACAGAGACCAAGATTATAGATGGCCTAGCTGTAGTTCATGCATCCCAGCATTAATAATGCAGTAGCACATTGCCTAAAGCTGTATGTATGTATCCTGTCTTCTGCTGTGGTTTGCTGCTCACAGATCCCTCACATATAGACAACCATCTCATCTTTCTTTTTCATATTAATCAAGACACTGCCTCGCTAGGGCAAAAGGAAAGTTATGAATTTTTGGGGGGCAACAGTAACATATTGTATAACACTGGTACTTTTTAAAATGTTTTCATAATCTTATCTTACTTTTTAAGGACAAATAATATTTTTCCAGCTGACTAAAATGGTTAACCAGCAAAAAAGGAACATATCTAATAGGTGAGCAGTTGTAAAAAGCAGTACTAATGAATCCTTCCACATAAGCTATAATATCAACGTTATCTGTATAATTAAAATCTTCAGGAAAAAATTTCAGAGAGAGAGAGTAATGCATTAAGCAAGTGTACTGAAGACATAAATGCTGCTACTTGGTCTGATAGATATGAAATGATGCAATACAAAATGTAACTAACAATATTACATTTTTCTTGCTTTTCACTGCAGTTATACTCATTTCTAGACTAACCAGAATAACCAGATTTCTTTACTTATACATGTTATTTACTTATATTTCAATTAAGAAGTAGGCTTGCTATTACATATCTCTATTTTCTATAATATTATAGTGTCAGAGGAAAGGAATTAGGTATTTACAATATTAGAGCCTACATAGATGCTGGAACCATAGAGGGAGGGGGAGGGGGCACCACACCACTTTTATAGCTGCAAGACCTGTCATGCTAATGTGGAATCACGCGCGGAAGTTAAAGGAGGACCCATGTGTCGCACACTAATGTTGATTCGCGCACGGAAGTTAAACTAACTAAACTAGCTGTTCTTGTTCTCTTATTGCTCTCTGTTACAGGAGTTATGCTGCTGCTGTTCCGTTGGTGCTTCCAGAGCCAGAGTCATGCCGGTAAGGAGAGTTTTGTTCTTTTATTTGTGGGAGTTATGCTGCCTCCAAGTGCTTATCATTGCTCGACTTTTAAGATTTGCCCAGATCATTGCTGCCATGCCTGCTGCCCAGTGCTGCTATTGCTGTAACAGAGTTTGTGTGTGGGTGTCTGCATCTTCCAGAGAGTGTGTGTGGGCGTCTGCATCTGCCAAAGAGTGTGTGGGTGTCTGTGTGTGTGTGTGTGTGTGTGTGTGTGTGTGTGTGTGTGTGTGTGTGTGTGTGTGTGTGTGTCGGTGGGTGTCTGCATGTGTGTGGGTGGATGGGTGTCTGCATGTGTGGGTATGTGTCTGTGTGTGTCTGTGGGGGGGGTCTGAGTTTCTGCATGGGTATCTGCGTTTGTGTCATTGGGTTGGTGTCAGGGTGTCTACGTGTGTGTGGGAGTGTCTGTGTGTGTAGGTGGGTGTCTGCATGTATGGGTGTGTGGATGGGTGTCTGTGGGTGTGTGAGTGTGTGTGTGGGGGGAGGTGGGGGGTGTCTGCATGGGTGTCTGTGTGTGTGTGGGTATCTGTGTGTGGGTGGGTGGGCATCTGTGTGTTTGTGTGTGTGTGTGTTTGACAATGCCTCAGTTAGGTATACCTTTTGGTTAGTGTTACTCATGCTAACCCTGTACCTTAAGTACAAGAAACAAGAGCCTGAATTCTCTACCCATACCACCACTTGTTATTCAGGGAGTTGAGTCCATAGCTTTCAATTGTCCAGATTTTCACAGAATATTTGTCTCATACTTTTGGTCTAGTCCTCCTAAAATGTGTGTTTTTTTCTGGCAAATCAGTGAGAACTGAATTCATTAAATAATGATAGCCCTTTAAGTTTCAGCCTTCCTATTTTTCAGGAGACACATGGTAACACAAAATACTTTTATTTTATAAACTTTCTAAGATTAGACAATCAATATTTAAATTGTGTCCTGGTTTTGGGCCTTTACCCCTCCCCCCAAGTAAATTTTGGCTTTTTCCAGATTTCTTGTGTTTCGAAGTTGAGAGATTTAGTTCAGTGTCAAGTGGATTTTACAAGGAGCTGAGAGCTTCAGCAGAAGAGAAGTTTAGTGCTGCTTATGCTGCACTGCTTGCATTGTTAGTAGCACAACAGGTAGTATACTTGCTTTTGATGCAGAAGGCTGTGGGTTCTACTCGCATAATATGCAGATGGATCGCTGATAGTGTACTGTATTGTAATTTAAAGGGAGTGGATGTTATAGTCCTGTAAATGTCCTCCTTTTGAGGAGTTAGCTGGTTACTGTGAACCTGTTATCAGTTTGCCATCCATTCACTGTTGCAAAATTACTAGCTTATCATTTTTTTAATGTAACATAGGCAATTTATTCTTCAAGGGCAACAAACACTTTATTTGTAGATGAAACAATGACATATAAAGTTGTTTGCTAGCAGCAACCTCTTCACTAGTTACAGATGACTTACTTCTGCAGAGATTTTGCATATTTACTGATATTGGTGGATTGTAATGACAGAAGACTGGGTGGCCTTTTATGGTTGACATTTTCTGAAATGGGTAGTTTTGTCATTATTGGTTCATACAATTTATTTCATTGCTTACTAGAAGACTGTTCAAAACTACAAATTTAAAACAGATTCTAACAAGTGGTGCTGTATTATACAAGGAATATAATTTAATACAATCAGGAAGGTGAATAAAAGAATGCATACATGCATGCTTGCTGACAGGATGCAGAAAATCAAAATAGTGGAAGGGGCCAGTCACCAATGGAGTCCCCCAGGGTTTGGTGCTTAGACTTTTTCTGTTTGGCACATACATTGCAAAAGTAAAACAAAATACCAAAGGGCTTTGACCGACTAAGTTTGAGATGAATGCAAGCTAGCAGCCATTACTGAATCCCCAAATGACTTAACCATCATGCAGGAAGGTTTGTCCCAAACCATAACTTGTGCCAGAATCATGAATTGAAACTAAACTCCAAGAAATATATTATCGTATACTTTGGGAAGTCATCTACTTCAGGGAACTGCCAAACTGACAAGGCCCTCTGATAACTGACCCATTTGTTTGGCATTTGGGAACTTGTGTGTACAGTGACCTAACTTTTGACCAACATGTGCCCAGAGCCATAAGAAAGTCTTTCTATATTGCACAGCTTATAAACAAATTGATTGTGACTAGATCTAGAGATGTTATTGTCCCGCTTTATAAAACCCTCATTAGGTCAATCATTTTGTATAATGCCCACTTTGGCATGTATCTGTCCAGCCCCATGCAACAACTGGAATACCCACAGAGATACCTTACAGGATACAAGTGCTAAGCAATAGGTGTTACATGGACCACCTCAAAGATTTATCACTATACTTAGTATCCTACAGAGTGTTTAGAGGTGACATGTCTAGCATACAAGGCATCCTACGACCTAATACAGATAGACTTATCGAACATCAGCAAGTCAAATGGGCATCAGAAATACTCAGTACAGGTATCTAAACTGAATGTTGTGGAGAGATGGATATATATCACAGAGGCTACAACTGTTTCAGAACAGACTATCCATTCAAGTAAAACAAAGCTCATCTCTGTCCATATTCAAATGAAACTTGGATCAAAGGATGGGTAATAGAAAATGTACTGAAGGATTGCCCCTCATGCCACTAATGGATAGAGGCAGTTCCTAAATGCTGCATCCCTTACATGGGTCCCCCTCAAATTATCTATAGTATGATCACAGTTATTCTCACTAGGGCTAATATACAATTATCAGACATGGGCTAGGTAAGACCAATCAGGAAATGGTAATACAAGCACCAAAAGGGAATTTGGATAAGCTTATAATGTCCTCCAAGTGAACCTATGTTGTGGTAGTAAATCGTTTTAAAACATTGCCCTTTCTAGATTACTAAGTGCCCCTCGTGCCCCTCGTGCCCCTCTCACCCCCCACCCCCAGTCTTCAACAGCTTCTGGCACCTCTGAGAGTCTACAGAGTTTGCATATGGACATACTATATCATAGTTACTTGAAACCTTTTCCAGAGAAATTAAATAATTTTGAACTCTTTTTTTCAAGTCAAGATGAGAACTGGGTTAATTCGTCAATAAATCAAATGCTATGTTTTTCTCTAGAGCTTATTTTGAACCCAGTGTGCTGCTTCACAATACTAAGACATGCCAGTTAAACAAAGCCATGATATTTTATATAAAAGGGAAGAAAATGTTTAAATGTATCATTTACAAGAAGCAATAACATCTGAATAAGAGAAAGTCTATAATGGGGAAAAGCATGCTACAATAAATCATTACTCCTTGTTTTTATATCAATGAGATTACAGTCTTGAGAAAAAATAAAATAAAAATGATGTAAAACGGATATATAATGCTTCCTTAGTGTTGAGATTGTAGGAGTACATCTAAGTCACTAAGGAAAATTTTTCTATAGAAATAATGCTTTAAGAAAAAAAGGATTATAGATTAACAGAAATTAGACTAGGTATCTAAAAACAAGCAGAGATAATCTTCCAAACTGGGTAACAAGAGATGAGCAGATAGTACTTCTTGTCAGGTCCAGGACTGCATAGAGCATTACTATGAAAAACTATTTTAATTAAATTCTTATTCCGTATCAGAAGTCTCTGCAGGAAGTTCATTACAAAAGTATCATATTTCACTATAGAGGTAATCAGCAGCTATCCAGGTGACTCCATTCTTCTACAGAAATCATTCCGTAAAATCACATGTAGGCAGTGCAAGATTAACTAAACTGGAGTTGTCTGCTTTAAAAGAAACAAGTACACAAACACATTCACCAGAGTTATTACCATCATCATATTTCTGGGATATTAAAAAAAAAAGATTTAACCACAGCTGACATACGACCCTTAGTATGGACTTCAACAAAGACAAAAATCCATACCATTAAGATCAAACAAGATTTATTATTACCCAGTTATGTAACTGGTTATGAATGAGAAGTAAGTGACTGCAGTAAGTCATTTTGGATAAATTTTGAGCAAGTTTGAGATAGCTGAGTTTAGTGCATCATCTAGGTTTACCAAAACACTATAAAGTTTATAATGAGATGAAATCAAAGGGCAGGAAAACATGAATATTCTCAGGTCTTCATGACTTGCCTTTTTTGATAGTTTTGCCTTTTCGTCCTTGAAGCCCAGTTATGTCTTAAACACACGCTTAGCCTTAAATGTCTTGTAAATTATGTAAAATATTTAATCCAAATGTCTTTAAATACAGACTGAGATAGAGATGCCTGTAATGTTCCTGGTGGGCCTCTCTCACTCCTGTTTTTCTCTATGAGCAGTGTGAGTACATCCAAAATGTAATTCATATACTTTGTTTGATTTTAACGTTCAGCTTCCAAAAGTCTTAAGAGCAAACATGGATAACTGCTTGTGTAAAATCAAATATGATGAGACAATGGAGGTTAGAAACAGCTTTAAGCTTTAGGCAATTGTGTTTATGTTCCCAGAACTGCAAAAATCCCCCACTGCCACTGGATCTAAACACCACAAGCCCTAGATAAAACCCACAACAGCTGGCCAATACTATCTATTCTGAGTTTGGAAAGTGACTAAAACTTAATAATGAAATGCAGGAGTGCTGTTTAATCTGCTTAAGAGCTCAGTAAGACAACAGTGCAAACTGTAAAATCCAAATCAATTTCTAGCTGTAGCTTCAGATTCTGAGAAGAAATCGTAAAAATGCAGCACAATGAGAGAGTCTATTCAAAACGTATTTAAATACCCAGAGACAGCACAGACCCATTGGAAAAAGCACCATAAGCTGTAAAATGTCTTCAGTTAATAGATCTACCTTTAGATGAAGAACAAGCACAAAGCAGAAATAAAGGAAAATTATTTAAATGGTAAGACAAGTGAAGTAGATTAAATGTATTTCCCTAGATGATGCATGTTCTCCATATACTTTGTTTATTTTATCTTCCAGCTTCCAAGAGTCTTAAAGGCAAAGATGGCTCGGTGCTCTTCTAATATAAAATACCCTAAGAAGATTGAGGCTGGAAACAGCTCTAAGCTCTAGCCCCTTGTGTTTACCTTCCTAGACCTGCAAAAATCAACCACTGCCATATGGTTTAATGACCACAAGTTCTAGATAAAATTTACAACAGCTGGGCAAGACTGGCTGTTTGTTGTAAGTTAGAAAAGTGACTAAAACATGATAATTAAATGCTTGAATGCTGATTAAGCCACTTAAGATCCCAGAAAAACAGCAATGTAAACTGTAAAACCCAAATAAATTTATAGCTGTAAATTCAGATTCAGAGGAGAACTAGTAAAAATGCAGAGCAATGACAGAGCCATCTCACATCAATCAGTGGATTATTAATTTGCACTAGATTAGAAAACACAGAGTACAAGATGCTAAAATCTTCCTGGTGAATATAATAGTCATTAGTGGAGTGAAGTGAGCCTCTGTTTTGAGCCCCATTTTCTTGTAATCTATTCTTCTGATCTGTAGACAGACATTTAAGATGGGTGTTTGAGCAAGTCTGTAGATAACTACGCATTGGGCACAATGAATAATTATCCTACACACTCTTAAATTCTTAAAGTCAGGTTGGATAGAATTAGCAGTTCATGTTCTAGCCATGGGCTTAGAAAGTACAAAATATGCAGTGTAGTTGCAATTGGGAAATAAGACAGCCTGGTTGAATGTCACATAAATGGAACCTACATAAAATCATGTCTCTCAATAAAGATCTACTTAAATTCACCTATAACTGTCTTTTGATTGTCAACTGGCAGTCACAGTGAAGAAATCTTTCTACATTGCCTGCCTAGTTAATTACCAAAGGTATGTGCTTAGATCCGGAGATGTTGTAGACCCTTTCTATTCTTCTACTATTAGGCCACTCATTGAATGTAACATGCCATCTGGATGGTACTTATGTCTCTAAACATATAAGGCACACTGAACTATGCAAGTGTTTTCTAACAAGAGAATTGAAGTGACAGAGAAACAAAAAACAGTCACTTTTTTCCATCTCACACTGACTCGCATATAGAGATTTCAGTTTTACTTTCTGGACTAGTAACAGCCCTCACTTATTAGACCTTCTCTACCTCATAAACCTGATAATGCTAAGAACACTTGAAGCGCTATAACATAATTAGAGCTTCTATGCAGGTTGTATTCATTAACCAAATAATTCTCTGCCTGTAGAATAAACTTCCCTTGTAACTTAAATGGTGTAATACTTTGGGTTCCTATTAAAACTCCGAACGCTTGAAATGTCGAATGTCATATGGTCCACACCATATGATCGACATTTCAAGAGTTTGAAGGTTAAACATAAAGGCGCTGTTCAGTGCAGAATGGGAGAATTCCACTTTACTGCACTGAAGTGTGATCTCGGAGTTGGTATATTTAAGTAGGGGTGGGGTGGGGGGTGCAGGGTGGCTTGCCCCCCTGCCTGCACCATTAAGGTAAGTTTTTTTTTTGTTTATTATATATTCAAACTTTTAAACTTCGATCATATGTTGTCGAACATATGGGATTCAAAGTTTAGAAAGTTTGAATATATAATATGGCCCGTAATCCTTTGACCCCTTTCAAGATAAGTCTTGATATCTGTATGGGTTTACATAAAATTCACTCCCAATATTAGCAGTGTGACCTTTTTCAGGAAGACAGTTAAATCTACAAGCGATGGTCTCTAACATGCATTGCTAGACACTGTATGGTCTGCCTGTCATTAACAAACAGATTTCTGCCATAAGGTGATGGTGCCTCCACAAATTTAGGAACTCTTAACCACTTTAATATGAGTGCTGAATTTTCTTGATATCAGATGATGCAGTATGTCAGGCACTGTGATTATAAATCTTTCCCCTTTTTACTTAAAATTACAAAAAAAAAAAAAGAAAGAAAAAAATGCCAACACCCAAACGAAGTCTAAGTATAATATTTTCATTACTGCAAGTAATATACAACTGGAATTACTGATCTCAGCAATTTTATACAGTTACATTTAATTTAATATAAAATAACTGCAAATTGAACCCGGAAGCAATGTGTTATGCTGTTCTTTACTATGACACTTTACATATCAATAAGCATTGGCTATTACTACTCATTGCTATGTCAATTAAGAAATGACATCATTTGTTTAGATGCATCTGGTGCCAGAGGTTGTTGACTGTCTCTTATCATAGGGTGAGATATTTTTATTGATTTTTATTTATTGACATTTGTTGACTGGAAAAGTCCACTGGGCCCAATGACCCATTTTCAGTGGAGGCCCGGAGAGGAAAGCTCCATACAGTCACATAAATGTTTATATAACATCAGCTTAAGTTTGATAGTTAAAATAAGTTTTTTACATATTGCAAAATGAAGTAAATATAGAAAAACTAACACATTGCTGCAGAGGTATACAATAAAGGAAAATCAACTCAGAGTGCTACATTTTGAGTAATTCTGTTTGTATGGTCTCATAAGTAGAATACTGTTTAAGCAATTCTGTGTATTCAGTCACAGAAATAAAGACTGAAAGAAAGATTAGAGATGAAGATGAAATAGAGAAAAAGTGCTGCTATATTAACTTAGCAATGTGTTTGTTGCGTATACAGGTCAAACAATAAAATATTTAAGGTGGTTTAATCGTGTGACTACAAGAACAGACAGGGTTATTGAGAGAGTGTTCTTTTAGAGTATATTTAAATGTTTTTATAGAGTCTAGTTGGGTAATGGGGAGAGGGAGCATATTCCAAAGTTTGGCAAAAGCACGGGCATAGAGACATTGTCACGCTCTTTAGTTGGGCTTAGTTATGGTTAGGAGTTGTTTGTTAGAGGACCTAAGATTCCGAGTTGGGGTGTGTGTATTATAGTTTGAAGGGATGGGCAGTAGTTTGCGTTATTTAATAATATGTGGGTGAGAGTAAGTTGGGAATAATATAGGTAATGATGGAGTTCAAACCAGTTTATAGTTTAGATAGCCAGGCAATGATGTGTGCGAGTGGGCATGTTGGAGACAGACTTAGCTACTTTATAGTAGCACAACTGCAGTTTGTTCAGGAGAGATGTGTTTAGGTTAGTGAACATGGGGCTTTTAGTAGACTCTTAGCTACTTTCACCTTGGTAGACTTGTCCAAATAGAGTTTATGCCTATAGAGCTTGCCAAGTTTAAAACTGGTCTTTTTGATTGTGTTGAGTATATGATTTTCAAAAGATAGTTTTTCAGAAATTGTGGCCAGGTAGTTTAGCTGTTTTTACAATTTCAATGGCTGTACTGTTTTGAGACACTATTTTAAAGTCTAGAGTTAAGAGGTTTGAATGAAAAAAGTAAGATTTTTGATCTTTTGGGATTAAGTAGCAGTTGAGCCTTGTTAATCCAGGATTTGATGGAAGTAAATGCATTTTGTGTTAGCTTTAGGAGATCTGAGAGATTGTCAGAGGATGTAATTATTGTCGAATCCTCAGTGTATTAAATGAGTGTACTTTGAGGGATGCTTTATGGAGATCATTAATATATATATATATATATATATATATATATATGGGTCTACCTGACAACACCGACACACCACAACACCGACAACGAAATCACCAACACCACATAACCGACAGTTCACAAACACGAAACCTCACATGCCCGACACACCATAATCCCGACAATCAACAAACAAAACAAAATCCTGTCTAAAAGCACACACACAACACAAGCACACCAAAATCCTTACAAACCCACACTAAACCTCACATACACAACTATCTACAACCTTAACCCAAACCCTAACCCAAAGACTATCACTATCGCACACTTACCTAACCCGTGCCCTAACCCTAACTCACTTAACCCACCCCTAACCCAAAGACTGTCACTATCACACACTCACCTAACCCGCGCCCTAACCCTAACTCACTTAACCCGCCCCTAACCCAAAGACTATCACTACCGCACACTTACCTAACCTGCGCCCTAACCCTAACTCACTTAACCCACCCCTATCCCTACAGACCATCAATATCCACACTTACCTTACTCGCACCCTAACGTCCGTCACTACCACATACTTACACAGCCTTTTCCCATGTCGGTGTTCTCAGCGTCGAGGTTTTCAACTGTCGGTCTTCTCAGTTGTCGATCTTCTGGCATCAGTGTTCTCATTGTCGGTGTTCTAAGCTGTCGACGTTGTCAGGTAGACCCATATATATATATATATATTTAAAAAGCAAGGGTCCAAGAACAGACCCTTGGGGAGTGTCTGTGTTGTTGACTAGGTAATCTGATTGCTTGCTTTGCCATCTAACAGATTGATTGTTTTATATTTTGTATATAGCTATGGAACCAGAATAGAGTGTGTGAGGAGCAGTTTATGGTCTCAAGTTGTAGAAGTAATTTAGAGTGGGACACTGCATCAAAAGCTTTTGATTGGTCTAGTAGGATAACTGATGTTAGTAGGCTGGCATCAAGAGCTTTGTATACAGTGTTGGTAAATGACAGTAAGGCTGTTGTTGTGCTGTGTACTGGCCGAAAACCATGTTAGGTGGGTCCAAGTAAGTTATTGTCTGTGAGATGTTTTAGCAGTTGAGAATGAATTCACTTTTCTAGGTTTTAGCTAGAGGGAAAAGTACAGATATGGGCCGATAGTTAGATAGATCACTGGTGTTGCTACCTTTGTAAAGGGGAGTAATAATTGAGTTTTTCCATAGTTGTGGGACATATCATTCTGAGATAGATCAGTTAATGAGAATGCTAACAGGTAGAGCTATAGAATCTGCTGCACGCTTTAGGTATTCAGCTGGGAGGATATCTGAAGAGGAGACCAGTTTGCACACTAGAGAGGCGGGTACAGGTTGGAATGTAAATAGAGGAGTGAATGGGATCTTGTTTGAATTGCAATTGTTGTGGGGGTAGTTGTGATGTGATAGATGGTTAGAGGGTCTGTTGTAGTTTATGTTGCCATTTATACTTTTGCTAGTTTATAGTGAGAAATCATTAACAAGTTTTTTGATAATTTCAATAAAATGAGAGTTGAAGGCTTGGGCAATTTCTTGAGGGATTTTGTCAGGAGATGGAGAAGGATGGTGTTGAGTACCAGGATTTAGGAGAGATGGAAAAGAGCTCAAGAGCTTTTTGTGTGTGTGTGTGTGTGTGTGTGTGTGTGTGTGTGTGTGTGTGTGTGTGTGTGTGTGTGTGTGTGTGTGTGTGTGTGTGTGTGTGTGTGTGTAGTGAGTTTAGTGGAGAAATAGCTTTTTTTATCATTGATGACTTGCTTTTTGGCATTGTTACAGACAATGCTGATATCTTCAAAGAGAGTTTTGGCACACAGGCCTACTATTAAATGCTGTTGGAACATGAAGTAATCTGACATGTATAATTAAAAACACACACTACTGTTTAAAGATGGTGAAAGGAGCAAAAGTAAGAATAATGAACAACAGATACTGTTTTAACAGAAGACAACATAAAACCCTCAGTCAGACATCAGTGATGTATTTGTTGGTGGAGTGGGGCTGAAGAAGCAGTATAAGAATGAAAGCAGCTGATCCTAAAATTAACCAATCACAGCTAAACAGTAATTGGCATAGATTGTCAGAGGCATTATGCCTGTGTGTGTGTGTGTGTGTGTGTGTGTGTGTGTGTGTGTGTGTGTGTGTGTGTGTGTGTGTGTGTGTGTGTGTGTGAACCGTATCACTCAGTTGTAGGACCCCAACTTTTCTCCTTATACATCAGTGATATATCTGATGATCTTCCCTCTTTAAACATTATTCTGTATGCTAACAATATACTCTTACTTCAAACTATTAATTGTGCCATCACTCTGAAAATGCATCTGCGACTGTCCTTCTGCTGTCTATACCAGTATTACTCAGCCAACAAACCTGCAATAAATAAAAGCACTAATGTAAAGCTATTTACATCCCCTCAGATATACCTTCAGTTACACACATGTACTGTGTCAGATAACCATAATAGGTTCATAGGTTCATAGGTTCATAGGTTCATACTAGGCTATCTGCCCAAGGGCATTTATCCCTTTAGTTTGAATAAAAACTATGCTATCATTTTTTCTGTGCCTCTGTCAAGCAGTGACACTGAAGTAATTTTTGTTCCACAGCATAGGGAGTCTGGGGGTGATGATCTCCTCCCCCAGCATGTTCTATTTATAAGTTATCCGTTTCTGTGAGGCCCTTCTGAGGATATCTGTGTCAGATGTGTTTTCACTATTGACATGGTGACTCTGTGGGTTCTGTCACTTAGCCAGTTTTTGCAACCATCTGTGATGTGTATGGGTTTATTCGATCCAAAGTCTGCAAGTTCCCTATGTCTTTATTTATGAGTTCCATTTATGATCCTCCATGGGCTTTGCAGATAAGGGACCACACCTTGAGTACGTTATCCTGAGGTGAGGCTAAGATTACAGCTGTGCCTAACTGTATAATAACATCACGACCACTGTTTCTGAACAAAAAACACCTACAGTAGGTCTTGAGTCTTCTCTCACCTTCTCAACCAACAAAGATGATATTGTGAATAAGGAAATTTCACAACTGAAATTATGCTACAGACTTTTAACCTTATAAGCTCTGCTGTTATGCTACCCTGGCTAAACTATTCTGATCCCTAAACTTGAATATATACCCTACCTTTCCTAACCTTATATTTCTGTGACAGAAAAAAAAAAACTTGAAGCTGCTTAATACAAAAATCTGCAAATTCACCCTTCTTGCTAACTCCTGCACTTATTACTGCTTTCATCTGCAGAAGCTTAATTGGCTCCCTGAAACTCAAAGGTTCACATAATGACTTATCTCTGTAATATTGAAAATATTAAATGAAAGACAGTGCCCCCCCCCAAATTGAAAAGATTTTTCCCCATCAAAGAACCAACCTACTCCTTAAGAAATTCTGAACCCGAATACATCTCTTTGCACAGACCTTCTTTATTGGCGAAAGGGCCTTTTCTAAACTTGGACCAGCCATATGGAACAATCTACCACATGACATAAGGGGCAAAGAAACTGTTAAAAGTTTTAAAAATGGTGTATCTGAGCAACTCCGGAATGATTCCACATGCACATGCTTTATAAATGTTAGCAATTCTGCTGTCTGCCTCATCAAATCTGTAATTTGTCATAAAAACAAAGTATATTGTATTTTTTTTGAAATGTCAAGATCTGCTCGACTGAGTCCTGAAACACTGAGACTGAATAGCCTTGAAATATTCTATTTTCTCAGAGGTATGGCAATCTCAAAGTTGCTACATACGTAAGTCTAGGAGATGTGAGAGCTTTCCCTTTGCAGACAGTATTTCTAGCACTGACATTTCAATAGGGAGCTGTATTTTTCTTTGTCTTAACTTACTTCGGTGCAATTTAAACTAGTACCTACTGTAAATATTAATGTATGTGATTGTATGTATATGTATATATATATATATATATATATATATATATATTGCATTTATTTTCAATGTATTTCTCTTTTTTCTTGTTTGTTCTCCTTTTTTTCTTGTTTGTTCTCCTGGGCCTGGACATTGATTGAAAATGGTTGTAGGACCTATCTACCCTCTTATCAAATAACAGTAAATAAACATGAACAGAAATGCTGTTGAGAAAAGTTGGCCTCATCTCAGTCTGTGAAACTACAATTCACAAGGAAGAATGTTGATAATATGATCAGATTTCAGAGGAGATCATTACACATGCATTATGGATCAACTATATGCTGTAACATATTTTTTACATTGATTTGGAAATATTTACCACATATGCAATACAACAGAGTTTAGTGAAGCTGTTAAGATCACTGTTTGTACAGTGGGCCTGTTATGTCTCTCCAAGTTCCCGAACCTGATGCACACTACTTTATGTACAACAGTACTGAAATAAACAATTTTTTTTTGTAAATACAAAATTAATATAACGGCAGAAGTAAACCCTGTCCAGAACCCCATGGCCATACTTTATTATTCACTCTGCAAATTCGGGTCTATATTAGAAGACCGAATGTTTAGGTGATCGAACACCTAAACATCGATCTTCTAATATTGAAAGCAAAAAACGGTAAATGGCCGATTTAACACAGGGAAAGATTTCCCTTGGCTGTTCGCCGGAGTTTGCTATTTCCCTACTGTTGAGGGATCTCGGAGTTGGTATATTTAGTTAGTGATGGTGTGGGGGGGCACAGCTCTCCACGTTGGCAGGTGTGGGGGGGTTAATCCCCCCACTTAATTTAGATGTAAAGTAATGTTTTTTGTGTTGTGGCTGAGGGACGTGTTTCCCTGGGGCGTTCGACATTGTGCAGTTCGATATTAGAAGATCAATGTTTAGGTGTTCGATCACCTAAACATTCGGTCTTCTAATATAGACCCGCAAATTCACTGTGGATCAGGGAAAGAGCAGTAATTTTAAACAAAATTAAAACACAACTTTTCCTCTAGAATGTTATAGTTTCAGAGACAGGATAACACAACCACATTGAGCTAACATGCATCACTACTATTTGTAGGGAGCAAACCTGCACAAGCAAAAAACACAATCCAGCACATCAACGCTAGTAAAATGAAGTGAACAACATACTTTAAATACATGACAGGAAATTCTATATAGCTAATAATAAAACATCTAGATTTTGCTGTGGAAGATACAGCATTTTACATGGTAGATATACATCTGTGCTAAAGGAAGTATCACATATTAAGGCTTTATGTTACTATCTATTTTTGGTAGCAGTGATGTATTAAACTGCATTCACATAGGTTCATAGTTTCATAGGTGTGTACTAGGCTAATGCCCCTGGAGACTTTACAAACCTAGACCATGGGATTACCCTGAAATCCTGCTACCTGACCTTAGTTCCCAGTGCCTCTGTCGAGAAGAGCCACTGGAGTGATCCCCGGGGTGAATTGTCTATTTCCCATCCACTCATCAAGATTTATCTTGAAGAGGGAGGTGCTCTGTTTGACATATATGGGAAGTCTATTCCATAGCATGGGCAGTCTCTGGGTTATGAACCTGTCCTTCCAGCTTGTTTTGTTGATTTTGGTAATGATCTTGAGGTCTCTGGAGCATGTGGTGCGGAGGGATTGCGATTTCTTTAGATGTAGCATTTCTAACAGTGCTGTGACAGACATGGATTTGTAAGTCAAGCAGAGACTGCCTCTAAGTAGGCAATATGAGACAGAGAAGAGTTGGAGCTTTTTTTGAGTCTGTCCATATAGAACAAGAGGTTAAGGCCTAGGATCCCCTGTGTGAGGTACTTTTGCGGCCTCTCCAGTTGTTGCAGGTGTCTAGTGATGTACATGCCAAATGGGGCATTATACTCAGTGACTGGCCTAATGAGGAAAGAGTAGCGGGAGACAATGACCTCTTTCTTCCTGGATGCAAAACCTTTAGTAATGAGATGTGCCAGATAGAAGGATTTTCTGACCACAGTGGCAATGTGGTGGTCAAAAGAGAGGTTGCTGTCAACCTGTGTTTCCAGATCTCCTAAAACTCCATCTGTATTCAGTGGACTACCATTGATGTGGTAATTCATGGGAACCAGGTTTTTCCCAAAGGGGACAATGACACATTTTTTGGCATTGAACTTAAGGCCATGGTTTTGATGCCATTTGTTAGTCTCAGTGAAGCCCTTCTGTAGGATATCAACATTACTTGGGGAGTTAATAATAGCTCCCAACTTGCAATTGTCTGCAAAATTTGTCAGCCAAAGTCAGTTTGTGTTGACCTGGAATTCAAAGAAGTAGATACCAAACAGGAGAGGACCCAGGACTGAACCCTGTGAGACGAATTCAAAGAAGTAGATACCAAACAGGAGAGGACCCAGGACTGAACCCTGTGAGACTCTACTCATGACAGGTCTGCAGTCTGACTTGGAATCAGCTACTTTCATACTGTGGATTCTATCTGTGAACCAGTTTGCAACCCATCTAGTGATATAGGGGTTGATGCCTAGCTTAGTGAGTTTTTCTATGATTCCTGAATGGGGAATGGTATCAAAGGCCTTGGCCAGATCAAGGTAGGTTGTATGAACCACCTTGCTTCCCTCTACAGCTCTGGTGACTGATTCAAGAAGTTCACCAGGTTGAGCAGGCATGATCTACCCTTCATAAAACCAAACTGTGTGGGATCCAGAGTTTGGAGATTCCCTATATCCTTGTTTATTAGGTCCATGATGATGCGTTCAATAGCTTTGCATATCAGACTCATCAGGCTAATGGGGAAATAGTTCCCATGGTTTGTAGTCACTCCTCCTTTGTGGAGAGGGATAACTGTAGCAGTGTGCCATTTGGAAGGGACAAAGCCTGAGGTCAGGCTGTGATTGAGCAGGGCACACAGGTGTGGTGCCAGTTCACTTTGTAGTTCATGTAGAACACAGCCAGAGATATTAACAGGTCCCATAAAAGCTATATTCTTGGCCTTGGACAGTGCTGTTTTAACCTGTGCAGCAGTAATACTGGGTGCCTGGCAATCTACTGGTATTGTGATTGGTCCTTTGGTGGGGTAGAGAGGGGTAAAGTTGGCACTGAATCTGTCGGCCATTATATTGGCAATATCTGTTGGCTTGGTGTATGAGGTAGAATTGTGCAGTAGCTCACAGCAAATCTAGGTATTGCCGTGGTAATTCTTTGCATAACTAAAGAAGACCTTGTGGGTGTCTTTACTATCTGCTACAATTCTGTTTTCGTAGCTAACTTTAGAGGATTTGATGAGGAATCTCAACTTTTTGTTGAGGCTGATAAGGGAGTTTTTCCAGTCTTGGGATTTTACTTTATTCCGCATTAGTTTCCTCCTTCTGTTGTAGTTTGTTTATGGCATGGGACCACCAAATTGGCTTCCTTTTTTTGGAGGAGAGCATCTTGGTTCTATTGGGTATGGCGAGATCCATGTATTTGTCTACTTGTTCATACAGTGCATTGGTGTATGATTTGGTGGTCATGCAACTATTCTCCATTTGCATGGGTGCCGTGAAATTAGCCACCTCTGTTTTTAGGAGCCCAAAGTTAGCTTTGGAGAAGTTTTTCATGGTGGTTACCTTTGCTGCAGGGAGGGGATGTAGATTTCCTAGGTAATTAGTTTGTGGTCGGATCTAACCAGGGAGGAGTTGACTATTGATGTAGAGCAATGATCGCCCATGTTAGTAATGACCAGGTCAAGGATGTTGCTACCTCTTGACAGGGTACGAACAAGCTGGTCCAGGGCATTGGAATTAATGAATTCCAGGAAACGTTGGGCAATTGTATTGGTACTTGAGTAGTTTTCCCAGTTAATGGAGGGGTAGTTGAAGTCGCCCAGTATGAGAGTGTTAGGTTGGATGCTAATATTCTCCAGAGTGCTTAGGAACATGGAGTGTGAGTCTTGGGACATGGTTGGGGACCTATAGCAGGGGATGACCTGAATCACTGTCTTGCCCAATGTTAGCTGCACCTGAAGTATCTCTGATGCGTTATGTTGGGCTATCAGTCTGGAGGTGCATGCATCCTTTAGAATATGGAAACAGCACCACCTTTGGAGCTTTGGTCCAAGTTCTGGGGCCAAAAATGAGTTATAGCCTGGTAATGCAGGGTTGCTTTCTGCTGCCTTGAACCAGGTCTCTGTTACAGTACAAATGTCAATGTTCTCCATTTTAAGGAGTGCTTCAAGCGAGTGCATTTTAAGATTTAGACTTCTAGCATTGAGCAGCATGACCCTCAGATATAATAATGTGTTATTCACCAATGCTATGTGACAATTTATTACTATTTGCTTTTAGTTATTACCATGGAAAAAAATCGTTTCTCCCCAGCTGGGCAAATACTTATTTGTTGCTATATATTTATGATGAGGAGATCATCTTTAACTTTGTTTGAGGATATGGTGTTACAGTTGTGAAGGTGAACTTCATCCATTGGCAGGGTTGTATTATTCTTAGTACAGAATGTCGCCCTGTAAGCTGAATGGCAGATATACACTTTTTTATATATGTATGTTAATAAATTATCAAATAAACAAATTCAATAAAAATAAACAAACTGCATTAGTTCCATTTCCTTAGTGGTCAAACCTTATCCTCCACTCAGGTGCATGCTCTTTCCTGTATATTATATTAAAATACATCACTCGCAGTTCTGCTGCAGCAAAATTTCGTCTTGTCTCCAGATGCAGAGTAATCTGAAGGTATGTTTGCAGATTTGATGGCTTACCTGGAACTCTCGTGGCAGTCCTCAGATATAATCTATACACATCCAACATGAAACTGCTCCCTTCTGGCACCATGCTTATGTAGGTCTCATTTAGGAAAAATACTAGGTGTCAGCAATGTTCCTATATGAAGAGAAAGAAAAACTAGTGAAATACAAGGATTTGGAATGAGGGCTTTACTGACAGCTGTGGAAAAGCTAAATAAGGATGGAACTATTCATACTGATATGTCTTTAATACTGCATATGCAAGATATACTTCTGTACCTGCAGCTGCTTTGAGGGAAAAAACTGACTGTCTGCACTTTTTATATCTCTGCAGAGGAGTGACATCTTTTAAGAGTGAATGGTCATTGATTACGCAGTCTAAGCATTACCAGTTACTATGATACCACATTGTCTAACACAGTGAGAACAGGACATTCTTCTTGGTGAGATTCATATCGTTTGGTTCCGAATATTGATTACAACTCAGCAAATATCAGAACCATTAGTGAGCCCATCGTGCAGACAAAACAAGAAATTATTGAATGAACTTATCTGACCAAAATAAAGAAAATAATACAGCTTCCTGATTAAAGGATTAGTTCACACTGCAGCTACTTTTCCTTTAAACAGCTTGAAAATGTATTTCTGTTGAGTTCTGCAAAATGGCAACATAAGCATGCATGAAGCAGAACATTTTTGATGAGATATAAGGATGAATGCAACATTTTAAGTACAGAGCCACAAATCCCTGTAACTTCTGAAAGCATATTCATGCAGCTACTGCTATGAAGTTCTTCTGAAGTTCTGAATTGTGATGGTGATAAAGACTAAACACATAAACACACTCCAACACTCACACATACATACATAGACACACACACACACACACACACACACACACACACACACACACACACACACACACACACACACACACACACACACACACACACACACACACACACACACACACACACACATACATGCAAGCACACCCTCATAAATATGTGCACACACAAATTCCCTGGGATTCAATAAAGTGTATGCTAAGTGTACACGGTTCTGAGTGAACAGACAACACAGGCATAACTCACACCTTCTTCCTCCTAATGTTTGTTTTCCTGCTGATATTCTTGCAGCTTTAAATATCAACAGGGATTCATAAAGGTCACAACAAAGTGTGGACTATAAATACACTCAGTGTAATCTTTCTGAGTGACTAGAATGCACAAAACATGTGCTAGGGTTGTTCTTGAATGCATATCATACACACTTAAAGTGCTTTTGAATGTGGCCCACAGTAAGTCTGTATTCATGTGAGGATCATTTATAAATGCAGAAGACAAATATCAAAAAGCAAAAAAGAATGTGATGCGTGAATGTTAACTGAATATTCTTTCAGGTAAGATGCACTATCAGATTGAAGTGAAGAGTTGAGGCTTTTTGTTCCTTTTAGAAATATTTGTAACCCAGTAATAATACTAAACCTCTTACTTTCCACTACCATATAACTGTGATTATGGTGCATTTCATTGCCACTAGAATCCATTTTACGTGTAGCTCAAAGTATGCAGGGATAGAGATTGCTATTTTCCTGTTGGAGAAGTAGCATCAGACCTCAGTATGGTCTCCTTTTGAACTACATCTTTGCAGCTACAGAATGTGAGGAAGTTAATGTATGCATATTAAGCTATGGGCACTATTCAGCTGACATAACATATGCCATCTGTCAATCAGCCTCCACAGTAGGAGAAACTGCAGCTGATTGCAAACTTATAGATGAGGTCTTGCAATACCTCAAGCAACACTTCTCTAATCTGTTGTTTACTTTTGCAATAGAATAGTTAAAATGCAGTGCTAAACCAAGAATAATACAATGTATATTAGATTTAAGTAAATGTTAAGATGGGTAGGAAAAGAAGTAACTAGAAAAAAATAGATAAAAAGTAATGCTTCTAGTGATGACAACATGGTGACAAGATACTTATCACTATCTAGTAATCTTGTTTCATGTCCATGCTTGTTTCATGAATAGCTCAGTGTTAATCAAGATCTGATAGACCTTGGAATTTTTTGAAAATTTTTTGCCAAAGAATTTAAAGTAAACTTCAGCTGTGACACTTTCTTCACAAAAAAATAACATCTTGCAAGGGACAGCTATACGAACTGAGTGCAAAACACCCAGTCACTGTACACTAAATGTTTTATAAGCCCTTTTTGAATTTAATGTGTAAACATATATTTTCTGTTCATGGGGATCAAGGTCTGGGCTAGAGCAGCTCCATATCACATTTTTATTATTCATGTTACTGACATTTGATTACTGGGAAAGTCCTACTGGGTAGGAGATCATTTTTAGTGAAGAACTGGGGAAAAAAGCTCCATAGAATTTAAAACATTTTAAGAAAAATAATTTAATAATTTTCAAAAATAATACACAAACAATTACAGTATACCAAATTAGACATAGTATGAAAATGTTAGTAAAGAATAGTTATGTGACAGTAATTTAATATTTACAGAAATTGTAGAAGTTATAGATAAATTTAAGGTAAATATAATACAAACAGGAATTGCAATATGAAGTAAGAAAAAAGCAAGCTTATTGTATATTTACAGAGAAAGCCAGGAGACAGAAAGTGATAATAGTAAGGAAGTTAATGAAGAGGGTTTAGTAAGGAGCTGTAAGGTGTGAATAGGTATTGTTCACATTTAGGTATATAGGTTATCCTGGTGTTGATGGGGTAGTTCTAACAAATTTGGGCTTTTTAGTGCTATAGAATGGTGGGGTCTGAAAGTGGTATTTGCTGCAGATTTTGCCCCTTTGTTACAGAATTGTTCAAGTTTTGATTTTTGTGATGCCTGGAGGTTAGTACGGATGGGAGTGCCATAAAGAAGTGAGAAGAGGAGATAAGTAGTGGCAAGTGTAGTTTTAGTTTTGCAGTGCTGTTGAGAAGGTTTATGGCTCTGTGAAACATCTCTTGTTTTTAATGAGCTTTTCTTACACAGTTTTATATATGCAGGTCAAATTTAAGATTATCATCCACTATCATCACTATTAATTTACTACAAGTAGTGACTTCAGTGGCTGTATTATCAAGCGAGAGGACTTCAAATGTTATTTCATGAGAGAAGGATTTGGGGAAAAAGTAGTGGTTTAGTGTTTTTTTAAGACTGAGTATGAATTGTGAGTTACACAGCCATACTTCAGTGACTATTAAAGTTGCCTGAGTATTTTTTGGAGGTGTGCCATGTTGTCAAATGTTCAAATGAGTGTGGAGTCATCTGTGTACTGTACTTGGGAGACCCGTTGTGTGGAAGTGTGGAGGCTGCTGTTGAAAATATTAAAGAGGAGTGGACCAAGGATAGAGCTCTGTGGTATACCAGAAGTACACCAGTGGTTACTGGGATGTATGGAGAGAGGGTGAAATGCCATTTTATTGACTGATTCCTATCTGATAGGTAGCTTTTGAACCATAGAAGGTTGGGCTGAGAGAGACATAATGAGGATATTTGAATTAGAAGTTTGCTGTGACAGACTGTGTTGAAGGATTTAAACAAGTCTAGAAATAAGGAGACTAGTTTGGTGTTATCTCTAGCTTTATTGATAGCACCCACATAGGTTAGAAGTGCAGCCTTACTATTATGGGAAGCCATGTTGTGTGGGGGATAGGAGTTCTTCCTGTAGGAGATAGTTTAGCAATTGTTTTTGGATTCACTTTTCAAGTCTTTTGCAGAGGGGGATAAGATTGCTATAGGTCTAAAGTTAGTAATGTCTTTGTGCAGAGGGATAATGTGTGACGTTTTCCAGAGAGAGAGCGAGAGAGAGAATGTGGGATTCCTGGACGGACATATTTATGAGGATTGAGACAGGATATGCAATTCCACTACCAACTCTTTTAAGGCACTCCGGTAGAGATGATCATCGGTTGAAGTACAGCAGAGTTTGGTTTTATTTCAGAGTAGTTTTATATAGGATATAAGCACAGGCGAAAGTGGATGTGGTGATATATGGCTGTTGGGCAGGATTAGGATTAGATGTAGGGGAATCCTTGGTTAAAGATGCTATTGCACTTCTGAGTAGTGAATTATTGGGACAAGGATTAGGATTGAATTTTTTGCTAGGATGCAAGATTTCTTCAATGGCTGTCCAGAATTGTTTAGGGTTGTATTTACTAATGTTCTGAAAGTTATTATAGTATTTTTTTGTCTTCGTGTTTTGCTTGTTAGTATGATTGCAATGTATTCTGACGTTTTGAAGATATTGTAGTGTTTTATATTTTACCATTCTTGTCATGTTTTTTCTCTATCCAGCATTAGCATTCAACCCTTTTTGAATAGAATCATTGCATTATTTGTGTTTAGTCTTCTCCTTCTAGTAGGTACAAGGCTATTTAGATTTTTTGGAAAGTTGTACTAAATTAATTTACAGCATCATCTAATGGGAGGATTTTTAGGATGTTCCAGTTAACAGATGACAGGATAGTAATGAATAGTTCTTGGTTAAACTTGGAAAGGTTGCTTGTTGCTTTTTTAAACATGCTGTTTAAGTGAACGCATTTAATGTCTGCCTTTTGTAATTTCTCCAAGTCTTTTGGGTTTATAATACTATGACACTAATGGACCCCATTCCTATGTCAAAGTATGATTAAAGTTCATGAAATCAGTATTGTTTTAATCTTTGATGTTATCTTAGCAGCACCTACAATTTAACCAGTAATAATTCCTTCTGCAATTTGTATGGAGTTACATGTATTAGTAACATATCTGATTATGATTGTACATTCTTTTTTATAAGACCAATTGCTACAGCTACTACTGGAACTGTCTGGGTAGCCTTCCTTCACAGTGCCCTTGTTTCTGCCTGCAAATCCAGGTATTTTATGACTTTGTGTCTATCTGTACGTAAGACACTATAGTCACAGGGTGCTGCAATTTCAGTGATCAATGCTACTTTTGTCTTCTTTTCATGGACTACTATATCTGGCTTTTTTGCATCTATTGTTTGAACCCTTGGTAATGGGTGAGCCAATGTGATATAAACTGCTTCATTTTCTATAATATTTGTTGCTCATGTTTCCAGTGTTTTTCAGCTACTTCAATATTATAATGTTTGCACAATCTCCCAATGCAAAAATCTTGCCACATCATTACGCCTTTCAGTATACAGTCCTACTGCCATTAGTATATCACAAACAGCAACAAGATGTGCAACTATTTCAAATTCTGTTTTACAAATCCTACATTTGTCTCTTTCTCCCACACATTCAATGGACTTTGTAAATCAATGAGTACATAGTCCACTATCTTGGGCCACACATATTAACCTTTCATCTTTTGGTTTAAATTCATCTCTCCTCAACCATTCCTGCATTTGATCCTGATCAACATGAGGTTGTTCCAAGAGTGTTCTATACTTGCAACTATATTTATGCATTTGTCACATTTCTTGCCTTCTCAGCTGATCCTTCACCTTATATTCTTTGTTTTGTTTTTTGGCACATTCAGTTGCTGCCTGAGATTTATAAACTTCTGGACTGATTTCCATTCCCACTTAAAGCCGATATGGTTCTGCAAAACCAAGCAGCAAAGTTATTGTAGACTTTTTCTCGTCATGCTTTAAAACTGTTACTGTGTTTGACTCTTGTGAGGTCAGCAGGTATGTATGCAGTTCTACAACTGCAGATTTATACATGTAATAAATTTTGAGGAGGCCCATACCTCCCTCGGAATGGGAAATATATAATCATGGTATGCACTGATTTTTATAAAGCATTTGATGAGCATGAAGCATTCTTTTTGTTTTCCTGTCCAACCTATCCAACACCTTCTGGGGCCAGTCAATCACTTCAAAACTATACATTAGGACAAGAAGAGCAAGTTGATTTCTAGCTTGGACTTTGTTCCTAGATGACAAACCTGTTTTCAATATTAATTTAAAGTCTTCTAAAATATTCCTTACTAACTTTTATTCACATTTTGTTCATGCTTTATTGTTGAAACTGCATCATATCCCAAATATTTATATACTCCCTCTTGCTCAAGTTGTTTAATAGGTTCATAGTTTCATAGGTTGGTACTAGGCTATCGGCCCTAGGGCCTATACAAGCCTAGCCATAACAATTCCCTAGCTATTTCTTCCGACAATATTTACTTCCCTGGATCAAACTAATGTTTTCTTGGTGCTGCAGCTTTCCAGCTTTAAAGGTTGCTTTTACAGATTTATCAAGACCAAATGACATTCTGATATCATCTAAAAAGATTTGGCCACTTGCAGTTGTGCTTTCATTTCATCATCTGATGAACCATACAGTTTTAAATTGTCCACAAAAAGAAGATGAGAAGTCTTTATACGTTGTTGTTTTCTGAGAGCAAAATTGTAGTCATGACCTAATATGTTAAGTAGACACCTTAATGGGTTAAGGGCAAGACAAAAGAGTAGTGGTGAAAGAGTTACCCTGGAATATCCCCCTTTAAATTTTTATCCCTGGAATAATAATTTGCCCTTTTTCATGGCTTAACTTAAAAGTGGTTTGCCATTGTTACATGGTCACTATAATGTAATCAATTAGAGTAGGGTGTACCTTATATATTTTTAAGTACTCTCTTATCCATGAATGTGGGATAGTGTCAAATGTTTTTTTTTTTTTTATATAATCTAACCATGCTATACTTAGATTCTTCCCCTTTTTACAGTTCTCCTTTATGACTTTATTTGACATGAAATGATCCTTTGTTCCAAATGACTTTCTTTTGTTACCCTTTTGTTCCATTGACATGATTGAGTTTTCTTCTAAATTACTTTAAATTCTGTCAGCATCAATTTCAGTGTATAGTGTATAAGTTATTGGAAGGCATGTTATTCACCTATAGTTTTAGGATAGCTTGCAGGTTCACTATAAAGTAGGAGCCTTCTTTTTCCTGTTGTTAACCAGGTTGGTGTCTGTTCAGGGTGAGCACACAAATAGTTCTTACTCATGGCTAAATCTTCATGTAAAGATGTTAATACTTTTAGCAAGAATGTAGGTACTGCATTTAGGCCTGGGTTTTCCAATTACTAGCTTTCCTTAACTTTGTTTCAGTCACTCTGGCTGTTACTTCATCCTGTATCAAATCGTGTACATTTGAACTTCTTAGTTTTTCTTTTACTTTGTCTATCCATTTATCATCTTGGTTATGTTCCACAGGATCTGCATAGATAATTCAACAAAATGTATCTTTTTGTTTTGGTGGTGTTTCAATTCCTTTTGGTTTGGTTCTGAATTCTCTATAAAACCTTTTTGGGTCATCAATAAATTGCTTATTTTGTACTTTTCCTTTATATTTATTTACATATCTTCTAAGTTTTTTTGCCTGTGCTGATATTTTTGGTTTACTATTTGTAATAGTGCACAATAGATCCTGGTATTTTCTAATACTGCACATTGCTTTCATAATATCTATCTTTCTGAGTATTTTTGTTGATCTGTCCCCTCTTCTATACTCTTCTAACTGTGACAATTCTTGTCTTAATTGCTTTATAATTTCCTATATTTGATACTTCCACAATGGCATTTTATTTATCCCCTAATTTTCCCTTCCTACCCTGTATTTTGGTGGTAAGACTTTATCTGTTATTAATTTAGTTGCACAGTAATATATCCTGTTTACTTCTGTTATGTCACATGGATTTCTGCGGACAGTCCTATTATTGTGTATGTTTGTTTTATCAAACTTCTAACTTTTGGGGTTTTATTGACTTTCTGTAATCTGTTTCTTTCACTGATCTTAATATGTCTGTCCATCTCTATTAAGTCAAGCAAATCTTGTCTTAGATCATTCTCTTCTAAACTGAGGGCATATTCTTTGTTCTCCATTTCCTGTGGGCATTCTCTAGGTAGTTCCACAGTGTCTTCTTGTGCCACGTTCTTTTCAGTTTCATTCTGTGTCATCCATTGCTCCTTCAAATGGGAATGCATTGGTATATCACTCCAAACAGTGGCTGAGTCAGAGTTGACATAGTTTCCTGTTCAAATGAATTGTTGTAGGAAGGAACGGATAAATGACACACTTGCGCTATCTTCTCTTGCAACAAAAAGAGGAAACGCAGTGTGTACAAAGCAAAAGAAATTTAATGAAAAACGGCTCACGATGACACACTCCACAAAAAATGTAGTTCTTTCATTTATACATGCAAAATTGCTTGAAATAAAAACGTTAGTTAAGCGCTTTCACCTAATCCTATAGGCTTCCTCAGAACTAACTGTATTACAAAACAAAACCATTTAAATAACCTTAATGGCGCGAAAACTCTTGCCATTATTTAAAGACATACTAACATATAAACAATAGTACTTTCATTACATACACTTTATAAACATTTTACTTGCTAAAAGTACTTTTTCTCAATCACTAATAGCTGTAGGTAGAATTCAATGCAACATACCTAATCATAATGACAAAAAAAGGGACTGATGGATATTTTATTCTATTTATCATGATAGTTATATATCTGTTCTGACAACACTTGCTGGTTTTCTGAATATATTTATTCTTAATGTCAATTAACTTAATATGGGTAATTGTTAAAAAACTATTAAAAAAACTGTTTAAAAAAACTATTGAAAAAAACTATTGAACAACTATTAAAATGCTCTTTGTTGTAGCTTCGACAATATTGTAAATATGTTAGAAAGGTAGGAAGATGTATGTATGTGTATAATTTGTAGATACATATAAAATTAAAAATACAAATAAAATTAACATGAAAAAAGAAGAAAATCTCATAGATAATACTAGAAATTTAAAAATAAGCATTTTATGAATGGATGAATATTTTGAGTCACATAGGAATGTACAAAATTTTTTAAAAAGAATGTATAAAATTAAAAAATCTTTAAAAAATTTTTTTATATATATAAAATGTTTTTTATATATATATAATTTATGATATCTTAATAATCAATTGAAATACAACTATTACTTGGTACGTTTGTTGTATTTAAATAATATTCAATTGACCCTAGAAGTATTGTCTTACTGGATAGACTATAAGGTTCTGTATAATATTAATAAATATTTTTAAAAACATGAATTAGTTATGTAATATTGATGTGTTAAAAAATGTGTTAAAAAGTGTTAAAAAATATTCTTGTTTTGATGTTGTATTCCTGTTATTGTTTTTGTTGTTTTTTTTTGGTTATGTTACCTATTGTTATTTTTATTTATGTTTTTATTTTTATTTTTGTTCTATCTTCAGAATTGTGTGTAGATGCCTTTTCTGGTAAAATGCCCTCCAATAATAACCTTTTATAGTCTTAATAAAGGTTTAACAGCTATCGATTCATTAAGACCTGGTGCTGTGGCTGCGTCAGTAAATAATTGCCACCAGATTTCCTTAAAACTCAACATCTCTTTGCGATTGTCTCCTCCCAACCTAGGCTTAATGTGTTCCAAAATTCCAAAAGAGAACACATGATCAACTCCCTCCTTCTCAACATGCCTGTATAATGCATTATTAGTATCCTTTTTTCTAATACAGTAGGTGTGATCATAAATTCTCTTTCTAAATGCTCTCTCCGTTTTTCCCACATAATATGCAGTACATGTCAAACATTTAGCCAAGTGAATCACATATGAAGTGTTACAATTGCCCGTTGTATACCTAATGACTGTCCTATTGATGTTGTTTAAAACAGTTTCTGATGTTCTTGTGATAAACTGACATTGGTTACAATTCTCACATTTTTTTGTTGTTTTGGGCATCCTATCTGTGTCCTTTCTTACAAAGTTGGACACTTTGGTATATTCAAGCATTTTCTTTAAATTATCTGCCATCTTATATACTGTGAGGGGTTTGCTACCCAATAACTTAGAGATCTGTGGGTCAATTTGGAAAATTTTCCAATGCTTCTCCAAAACACCTTGGATTGTACTAACATATGGTGTATAAGGGAGAATGCATGCTTTCTGATATCTCTTAGTACTAGTTTCTTCTTTGTCCTTAATGCCTGTGTCAGTCACACCTAGTAAAGGTGAATATAGTGTTCCCCATCTTGTTGTGACATACTGAGCTACTTCAATCAGCATTTTACTATTGTATTTCCTCTCTTTGAACATTTCTGTAATGAATTCAATTTCTTTTTCCATCTCTTCTTTTCTAGACGTCATTCTAACCGCCCTAATACATTGGCCTTTGAATATATTGTGCAGCATTTTTCTAGGATGGTGGCTGTTATACTGTAAATAGTCATTAGAAAAAGTATTTTTTCTATGTATGTTCGATTTGAACCCTTTCTCATCATGTGATACAAATGTGTCCAGATATGCTATCCCATTTTTGCTAACTGAATGTGTGAATTTGAGAAATTCACTACTCTTGTTGATGTAAGTAATGAATTCATTTAATTCATCAATATCACCTTTCCACAAAATGTATATGTCATCTAGAAATCTAGTGTAATGCACCACATGAGTAAAATGACTACTGTTGAATAGGCTATCTTCCTCCCAATTCAGCATCACTAAATTAAATTGGGGCACTGGCGAACCCATAGCGACACCCCTGCATTGTTTAAAATACTCGCCCTCGAATAGTATGTAGTTGTTTTCCAACACTAAAGTCATGCATTCCATGATGAGACAAATTTTGTCCCATTCAAAACTTGTGTGTCTCCTCATACTCTCACAAAACATATCCAGACCTTCTCTACATGAAAATAAGTCAATGACGTCTATTGTTACATAAAAGATGTTATCCGTGTTTAAGTGGATAGGAAATTTCCTGAGAAAATCCCAGGAATCCTTGAGCAAATGTGGGATACTGGAGTAAATGTCTTTTAACCACACATCAATTGCTTTTCCCAATGGAAAGGTCTTTGCCTTACTTCCAGAGACAATTGGGTCCTCACTGTTTTTATGAATCTTTGGGATCCCTACCAGAACGGCCATTTTAGGATTTGCCACTTTCAAAAAATTATAAATGTCATTGTTTATTCTGTTATCTATCCAAAACTCCTCCAGATATGAATTAATTCTCTGATACGCTATGTTAATCTCATTCAAAGAGACTGTCTCGTAGTTCCCAGTTTCAGTGAGTATAGCATTCAATTTGGCATTGTATTCCATTCGATCGTAAATGACAATCCCCCCTCCCTTGTCGGGTTTCATTATACGGATGTTGTGGTTATTTCTTAGATTTCTGAGTTCTTCTCTCTCCCCCTTAGTTAGATTGTCTGGAAATTTACTGTTCCTAACTTTGTTGGTAAACCCATATAGGTCTCTATGTACCTGCTTCTCAAAACAATCCACCAAAGGATGCATTAATGGTACAAATGTACTTTTGTTTTTTAGTACTGTTTCACACTTGGTCTGTTCAACAGGTGTCTTTTCATTCTTGTTCTGATACATAATAGACAAGTTCAATTTACGTGTAAACAACTTTGTTTCAATTAAATGATCAACTAAATTGAATTTCGGAGTTGGAATGAATTTCATTCCTTTTGATAGAAGTCTAAAATGTGTGTCCTCCACTTTAAAGTTGGTGTAGTTGTATATTTTGAAATTGTCTAAACTATGTACCACTCCATCTTTTTGTATATATTTGTCCTCAGCTGTTACATTTCTACCTTCATTTTCTACCAATCTGACCAAATCTCTTCCTGATGTCTTGTTAGTCTCTGGTTGTAATCCCCGTATTGATTCCCTTTCTTTGTCCTTGTTTTTTCTTTCCAATACTGGGGGTTCCAGTTCCTCTGAAAATTTTGATTGTACCCACCTTTTTCACCACCATCTTCCTCATAATTATCGTGTGTAATAATGCCTTTCTCCTTATAACTTTGATTTCTACCAAATCTGCTGAAAAGGCATCTACACACAATTCTGAAGATAGAACAAAAATAAAAATAAAAACATAAATAAAAATAACAATAGGTAACATAACCAAAAAAACAACAAAAACAATAACAGGAATACAACATCAAAACAAGAATATTTTTTAACACTTTTTAACACATTTTTTAACACATCAATATTACATAACTAATTCATGTTTTTAAAAATATTTATTAATATTATACAGAACCTTATAGTCTATCCAGTAAGACAATACTTCTAGGGTCAATTGAATATTATTTAAATACAACAAACGTACCAAGTAATAGTTGTATTTCAATTGATTATTAAGATATCATAAATTATATATATATAAAAAACATTTTATATATATAAAAAATTTTTTTAAAGATTTTTTAATTTTATACATTCTTTTTAAAAAATTTTGTACATTCCTATGTGACTCAAAATATTCATCCATTCATAAAATGCTTATTTTTAAATTTCTAGTATTATCTATTTCTTTTTTCATGTTAATTTTATTTGTATTTTTAATTTTATATGTATCTACAAATTATACACATACATACATCTTCCTACCTTTCTAACATATTTACAATATTGTCCAAGCTACAACAAAGAGCATTTTAATAGTTGTTCAATAGTTTTTTTCAATAGTTTTTTTAAATAGTTTTTTTAATAGTTTTTTAACAATTACCCATATTAAGTTAATTGACATTAAGAATAAATATATTCAGAAAACCAGTCAGAACAGATATATAACTATCATGATAAATAGAATAAAATATCCATCAGTCCCTTTTTGTCATTATGATTTGGTATGTTGCATTGAATTCTACCTACAGCTATTAGTGATTGAGAAAAAGTACTTTTAGCAAGTAAAATGTTTATAAAGTGTATGTAATGAAAGTACTATTGTTTATATGTTAGTATGTCTTTAAATAATGGCAAGAGTTTTGTTATTTAAATGGTTTTGTTTTGTAATACAGTTAGTTCTGAGGAAGCCTATAGGATTAGGTGAAAGCGCTTTAAACTTTTTATTTCAAGCAATTTTGCATGTATAAATGAAAGAACTACATTTTTTGTGGAGTGTGTCATCGTGAGCCGTTTTTCATTAAATTTCTTTTGCTTTGTACACACAGATTTATAGTTTCCTGTTCCCTTGCTGTGCAACTCCAACTGGACATTTGCATTGGTTTACTATGGAACACTCCAAAGTATCTTCATCTGGCAGCTGATCAGATGTTTCCTGCTCCCCTGGTTTCACCTAAATTTGGGGATCCATTGCTCTATCCTGCTGTGATGTTTTCTGAGTTAGATTTTCTAAACTGAATCCTTCACTTTGCAGCTAATCCATAAGATCAGTTTCTATTTCTTTGACTTTTACATTACTAATCCTCTTTTCTGCTTTTATTCTTTGTTTACTTATTTGCTGAATTGTAAAATTTTCCATATCTCAATGTCTTTGCCTATATTTCTGTTCAAATATCTTTGGTACTGCTCTTTTTGTTTTATGTTTGCTTTCTCCTTTGCATAAATATTGCACCATATTAAATCCTCTTTTCTTCCCCATGTCTATATTTCTTCTTCAGATGTCTCCTGATCCTCCTGTTTCTCCTTATTTTGGGGACTCGTTGTTCTAGCATACTGTAATGTAACCTATGTTAAACTTGCTATACTAATTCCTTTGCTTTGCAAGTGCTCCATAACTTTAACTTATTTTTTTTTAACTTCTAGTTTCCTAATCTTCTGTTCTACATTCCCTCTTTGTGATCTTATTTCTTTTTATTGTGAAATTTTCTATATCTTGATGACCTTGCCTATATTTCTCTTTGAATATCTTTGGGGTTTCTTTTTTGTGTTAATTAGTTTGATTTTCTCTTTTGCATAAATATTGCACCAGATCAAGTGTCTCTTTCATTTCCATGTCCATATTTCTTTTTTATATATTTCAACAGTCTCTAGATTTTGTTCTTTATATTTTCACAGTTCCTCAGTTGCTTCTTTTTCTAAACAGACCAAGGTTTCTTGGTCTATATAACGTTTGTCATAAATCTGCTGTATTAATGCACACAACTTTTAATTTGAGGCTTCTGACAGTTTTTCTTGAGGAAGTATTTTTCTTTCCTCTAATTTTTCTCTTAATCGTTTTGTTTATCTTCTGTCTGGAAATTCTGGGCTTCTTGCATAATAGTAACAATACATAATTTCTTTTGTATCATTAATAGTCCTCTCTATCATCTTTATGGCTTTTCTTTGGCCTGTCAGTTTCTTGTCATTTTTGTGAACTGTTACTTCCTTCTACAAGGGGTGCTATCCTCTCCTCTGTCTGTATAGACTGGGAGATGATCACTGAGAGAGTCTGACATTGTAACTGTGGTGGTTTATTTGCTAGGGTCTGATACTAGGATCCATTCTAATAGGGAATTTGATGCCTTGCTATAATGTGTTGTGTGAAAGCATAGACGTCCATGCTAGATATAGTGGTTAGAGTTTATCCCCAAACAACCGACATTCACATTACCTAGTAGTAATTTTTCTTGTGGAATTGTTATGGATATCCAGTGTAGGTTATCTGCCAGTATAGCTGTACTCTTGCCAGGAGGGATGTAAAAGGCAGTAATGCATATTTGTTTTATAATTATTTAATTTCAGGAAAGTAATGGGAAGCTCTGCTGAATTGAATTTTGGCATTAAATTTGTTGTAAGGGGAAATGTGGTAGTTGTTGCAAAAATATTAAATCAGTGCCACCACCTTTCCTTTTTATATTGTCATTACAGATGACATTATATCTGGGATATTTATTTTTAGAGTTGTTAATGTTGGGTTTAAGCCAAGATTCAGTTACAGTGAGACTATCAGGCCTATGTTGAGTAATCCAGGTATATAGTACTTCAGGAATTTTATTTGTAATGCTTCTAACATTTATGGCAGCAAAAGGTAAATTACTGGGATTTGGGAGTGACTATATTATATAGGAAGCATTTAGAAGACAGTTGTCTTGATGTTTGATTTTTGATTAAAAAATTCATTCTAGTAATGTTACTCAAAGTTTATGGCTTGGAGAACAGACATTGACATTTAAATGCTTGATTATCTGTGGTACTTAAAGCACTCTGAAAGATAAAGTGTTTCAGTTTTTGCAGGACTAGCTTCCATGATTTCCCCAAGAAATATAAAAGTAATACAAATTTAGGTCCTTCACTCTTGCAGCCTTATCTCACATACAGGTCAGTAACAAAACACATCTTATTTTATTGTTGTCAGAAGGAGGAAGTTCTACGAAAAGATATGGTTAGCTCTTGTTTGCTTTAGCACAGGAAGATGTCAGTGGATAATAACATTGCCCTGTATTTTACTGAGTAGTATAATTTTTCATTTATTTGTTTATTTATTTTTACTGCAACCACGATGAAGAAATTACTGAAATGCCATCTTCATTTTCCCCTTCCCCTTTCCCCTAGTGCATGATGTGCCAAATGAATGCCAAGTATTTACTAGCCAGCTAGCTCTATTATATACAGGGATAATGTCCTGACTTCAGCCTGACTAACTCAAGCTTTAGCAGTGGGTTAGGCACTGAGGAGTTGGCTGTGATCAGAGAAGACAGAAGAAATGTTTTCTGCTAGCTTTCCTTGAGGGGAATTGTAAGTGGCACATACACATAAAATCATAACCATTTGATCTCTGATATATTCCAGTGATCATTAACAAGCACATTGCAATCACCAAAGTAGAAGGAAGGCAGGAAGGGAGGGATGGGAAGTTTGAGAGCTGGGTCACCACAAACACAAAGCATGCTTACAAGAATGTCCATTGCACATGGTGTACTAAACATCTGAGGGAAACTAGGGCTTCACCTTCATCAAATTCATCTCAGCTTTATTCCGCAGAGGCAACACTGATAACACTGCAGATAAGACTTACAGTTCTGCCTGTTAGATCGAATGGCTCAGCTGGCTGACATTTTCCTGTTGCAATGTCTCTAAGTCTTTTAGGTTTCTAATACCATGACAGAAGTGGTCCCATTCCTAAGACAAAGTATGATTAAAATTCATGAAATTTAGCATTGTTTCAATCTTAGATGTTAGCTGGACGTGATCTTCACAGCACCTACAATGTGCCTAGCAATGCCTCCTTTTGCAATTCATACAGATTTACATGTATTGGTAATATATCTAAGTATGACTGTAAATTCTGTTTTACAAAACCCATTGTTCCTACTATTACTGGAACTGATTGGGTATCTTTTGTCCACACTGCACTCATTTCTGCCTGCATATCCTGGTATTATATGACATTGTGTCTCTCTGTATGCAAGGCAGTGAAGTCAATGGGTGTAGCAATTTCAATGATCAATGCTACTTTGGTCTTTTTTTCATGGACCACTATATCTGGTTTTCTCACATTAATTTTTTGACCTGTTGGTAATGGGTGCTCCCATCTAATATAAACTGTATAACTTTCTCTGATACTTTGTGGCTCATGTTTCCAGTGTTTCTCAGCTACTTCAATATTATAATGTCCGTATGAACCCCAATGCAACAGTGTTGCACATTGTGAAGACTGGTAGAGAAGGGTGAAGGCTGCCAGCCTAGTCAAATAGAATTTGATACATAATCCTGGCATTTGTAAATATAAATGTAAAATACAGACGTGTGTCTTAAATGTAAAGAAATGCTGTTTCAACAATGTGGTGACATTGCCATCTGCTGAAGGAAAACTAAGTCAAGCATTTCTTATTGGTCCTTTGAAGCTGAAAGTACTTTATGTCTATTCCTTTGAAGTTAGAATTTGGAGTCAATGAGTCTGGAGTAAGCATCCTGCCTATTGTTTTAAGGCTAATGTTAATGGCCAGAATTTATATGTAGAATGTCCTTTATTGCAATAAGTGTAAAAGAATGTAAATGCAGTTAATGTGTAGCCTGGGTACTCCATGAAGTGTAAAAAGATGATGTAATGTTTTATCAGAACTGCAATAGCAATTTAAACAGTGAGAACTAGTGACTATTGAGCATTTTGTCTTGATATCCAACCTCAGCGCTGCCTGTGTCTTAATTAAGTTACTTTAGAAGTATGTTTTCTTGTAGAAATAGCTAGGACTATAAAGATTAGACTAAGTGTTTTTTTTTTTTGTTATGTCAGAACTGTACTACGGAATTATTTTAAGTTTCTGTGTGATCTCTGAACTCTTGAATGGCACTGTGATGTAGTAATATTGTCTTGTGTTTTTAGTATTTATTATCAAATATTTTAAAAACCTTTTACCTGTGGCTGATTTATATAGAGATAAGTTAATCTCTAGGGTACATTGCATATTTATAAAGTTTCCTGTCTAAGCCATTTCTATAGCATTCACCCTGGGCTATACTGCCAATTGGATAATAATATTGCACAGTGATAATTGGACACCCTTTTAAGGGCCTTTCAGTAGCTGATTATTAGCTGGGGGTGGCAGCAATTACTACAATATAGTCTGGGTAAAGGGGCACAGCTGGAGAATCTGTGTCAGCCTTTCCCAGGAGTGTCTGTGAAGTTGTTTAAAAACTTATATCAAAGTGTGTGTGTGTCAGATACTTGGGCAGAGAGACAAAGCACTGGTTGGACAGAGAGGGTACTGGAGGTTAGCTTGCCAGCTAGGCTGAGATCTGGACCCTATAGCTGTGCCAGTGGGGAGTCTTACTGGAGACCTGGAGAGCAAGGGAGCAACCAGACCCAGACTGACTGTGATCTCTGTGTGCACTTAAGGGAAATTGTACTTTACCGTGAGTATTTTTTATCCTTTCCTCTTATATGAGACACCCTCTCTGGTGTTAGTGGTGAGGATTGAGGCTCTTTGATTACTGGGCCAGGGCATGGTGTCACATGTGGTGGCAGTGATGGGATCCACTTCACAACTGTGCTGGTGGCGGATATCCACATCATATATTAATTAGTTGGCATATACTAATTGTCTTGTAGTGGTGTGGGTATAGTGAATCCTGTAGCTTATGTACAGTGATCTCTGAAGGTGTTTTTGTACTCTAAATCAGCCATGCAGTGAATACTCAGAGTTCAGATCACAATTGTTTTATTTCTTTTGTTAGCTTAGTTAGTCAGGGTGAACAGGCAGCATGTCAGCCATGGAGTATGGAAAGCTGACATGGACCCTTCTGGTGGAGATGTGCCTGGCTAGGGGACAGGTGCATGGAAACCTGACTAAGGCAGACCTGATTGCTGCCTTGGTTACAGCTGCATCAGAAAACAGCATCCAGGAGGACAATCAGACTGGCAGTGGATATACAATATCCTCGGAGAATGGACAACAATATCCTCGGAGAATCGACAGCTCCACCTTTTTGCAGTGGACTTAAAAATCCATCTGTAGCTAAAGAGACTTGAGTTGGAGGCCAGGCGTTTGGAGATAGAAGCCAAAGAAAAGGAGCATCAGAGAGGCTTGAGAGGGAAATGCTGACTCTTCGCCAGAGTCATGGAGGTAATAGGGAAGGGAGTAACTGGACCCCAGAAGCACAACAGGTCAGTAGATTTCTTCAGCAATTTAAAGAGGGGGATAATTTTTATAGTTTCATTCATATGTTTGAGAGGGTATGCAAACAGTATAGTGTTGACAAATGCTCTGGGTATGGTTCCTGACCCCCTTACTCCATGGGAAAGCTGTAACTTTTTTATCAAAAATGCTTGACTCTGTCTGTTTTGATTATACTGCTATAAAAATGTATTTTAGATTGTTTTAAGCTAACACCTGAAATGCATAGGAAAAAGTTTTGTGAGCATAGACACAAGGCAGATGAAAGAGTGTATGAATATGCTGCTGAACTGAGCACTTAGTTTCATGGTTGGGTGAGTGGATGTCAGGTCATCACTTTTCAAGGGCTGGCAGACCTTTTGGTGAGGGAACAAGCCCTTAGCATTTTGCCTGAGGACATGAGGATCTGGTTAGCTGATAGACAATGTGCTACTTCAGATGAGTTGGGGAAGGAGGGAGACCTATACCTGGCCAGCAGGGCAGCCCTGCAAAGAAAGGGAACCCCCTCGCACTACTCATGGGGCTAAAGGAACTCATGGTGGGCAGCACAGACTGCCACAACAGAATCTGTCAGTAGCAGGGGAAGCCACTAGTCCAGGTACACATCCAGGAGCTAGTGTTAAATGTTTTGAATGCAACCAGTGGGGCCATGTGGCATTGGAGACAAACATGTCGGTCTGGTAGCCTTGGGGAGACCCAGACAGACTGCATACTTGCAGCCAGGACTGGTGAGGTGGTTACTTCAGGGAGTGAGCTCCGCTATAGCAGTGAGACTGAAGGTGAGCTACAGTGGCTTGTAGGTACTGATGGTCCCTTGGACAGAGTGACTGCAAAGGTAGAGGTGAGTAGTAGTACCCAGGCAGACAGTGGGGCACCACTGTCAGAGGATGCCAGACTTCCTGTGGAAGGGGAGCTGGGAAGGGTTACAAAGAGAGAGTTGAGATAGGCTCAGCTCTTAGACCCTACATTGTAAGGCCTAAGGCAGGTAGCTAGGGAGGCAACTGATTCTCAAAAGAAGAGGAAATCTGTATGTTGGGACAAAGGGTTACTATACAGAGAGTGGACCCCTGAGGGAGGGCTAGAAGGTGAGAGAGTGCAGCAGTTGGTATTGCCTAGAGCTTACCCTCTGGCACTTCTTGCCATAGCCCATGATATTACCTTTGCAGGTCATATGGGCATAAAATGTACAAAGAGACATATTATGCAGAACTTCTATTGGCCTGGAATTTCCAGAGATGTAACAGGGTACTGCAGGACCTGTAAGCAGTGCCAAAAGGTAGGTAATGCAGGAGGCAAGGTGAGAGCTCCTTTGATGCCTTTGCCTGTGATTGAAGAGCCATTTTAGAGGGTAGCTTTGGATATTGTGGGTCCTCTGAGTACCCCAAGTTCCACAAGAAAAAGTATATCCTAGTGGTAGTGGATTATGCTACACGATACCCTGAGGCAGTGGCTTTATCCTCCATTGAGGCAGAGAAGGTGGCAAATGCTTTGTTAGAGATTTTCAGCAGGGTAGGTTTCCCAAAAGAAATACTGACTGACCAAGGTGCTAATTTTATGTCAAACCTGCTGGCTTGTCTGTGGAAGTCCTGAGGGGTGAAACACATGAAGAGCACCCCCTACCATCCCCAGACTAATGGTCTTGTTGAGAGCTTAAACTCTACAATCAAGTCCATGCTATGGGCATTTGCAGATCAGTTTAAGAGGGAGTGGGACAAATATTTGCCCCATCTGTTGTTTGCTTACAGGGAGGTTCTCCAGGAATCCCCAGGTTTTTCACCCTTTGAGTTGCTGTATGGACATAGGGTGAGGGGACCTCTAGATTTAATTTGAGATAAGTTGGAAGGGGAATGTGAGTCTCACAAGGAACCTGTTGTGTTATATGTCCTAAACCTCAGCACAAGGCTCAGGGAAGTCATGGAGAACCTGATAGAAGCCCAACAACAGAAAAAGGTGTGGTATGACAGGAATGCTCAAGCTAGAGAGTATGCTGTGGGGCAGCAGGTAATGGTTCTTATTCCTGTCAGACACAACAAGCTCCAAGAAGCTTGGGAGCATTCCTACAAGGTGGTAAGGAAGCTAAGTGATGTTAACTACATGGTGGAACTGCTAGGCAGATGGCAGGGGCACAAATTGTACCATGTTAACATGATAGGGAGGCCCTTGTGCTGAGCATTTGCAGTGGATTGCAGGAGGAGTCTGAGGGTGATCTGGGGACTGATCTCCTCAGTGAGGCTCGGGCTGACACCTCAGTAGAAGGGGTAGCAATGTCCCAGTGGCTATCTGCTACCCAGGTTCGAGAAATCTGAGCAGTGTTGCAGGGATTTGGGGACATGTCAACTGGGAAACCAGGGTACACCACCTGGTGTAGCACCAGGTGGATACAGGACCCCAAAGGCCTATTAGGCAGGCCCCTTATATGCTGCCTAAGAGTGTCAGACAGACTCTGAGGGACGAGGTAAAGGAGATGTTGGAACTAGGGGTGATTCAAGAGTCCAACAGTTCCTGGGCCTCCCCAGTGGTGCTGGTGCCAAAGAAGGATAGCAGCACCAGGTTTTGTGTGGATTACAGGAAATTAAATAGTCACACAGAGTCGGATGCTTACCCCATTCCTAGGATGGATGAGGCCCTAGAACAGCTGGGTGGGGCTAAGTATCTTACAACCATTGATCTTACCAAGGGTTACTGGCAGGTGCCCTTGACTCCCAGTGCTAGAGAGAAGTCAGACTTTGTGACTCCTTTTGGCTTGTATGAGTTCACAAAGATGCCCTTTGGGATGAAGAATGCCTCAGCAACTTTTCAGAGGCTGATAGATAATATCCTAGCAGGAGGAGGAGGGGTTGCCCTTGCTTACCAAGATGATATTGCCATCTACAGCAATTCCTGCTGAGAGCACCCTCAGCATGTCAGGGAGATGCTGGGCAGACTACAGAGGGCAGGGTTGACCATTAAGCCGAGCAAATGTCAGGTGGGTATAGCAGAGGTCTCCTACCTAGGACATAGAGTGGTGAGTGGTAAGATAAGGCCAGAACCTGTCAAAGTGGAAGCCATTCAGGCATGGCCTGCACCTGTTACTAAAAAGCAGGTGAGGGCATTCTTAGGGACAGCAGGTTACTACAGAAAGTTTGTCCCTAGTTATAGAACCATAGCTGCTCCCCTCACAGATCTGACAAGGAAGAACAGGCCAGATAAGGTAGTGCGGACCCCAGCATGTGAGCAGGCATTCCAGAAGCTTAAAGAAGCTTTGGGAGGACCCCCTGTGTTAGCCAGTTCAGATTACAGCAAAGAATTTGTTGTGCAAGTGGATGCTTGGAACCATGGGGTGGGGGCTGTACTTATCCAGATTTCTTCAAAGGGGGAAAAGTACCCAGTGGTTTATCTCAGTTGGAGGCTCCAAACCAGGGAGGAATGCTATGCAGCGGTAGAAAAGGAATGTCTAGCCATATTGTGGGCACTGCAGAAACTTCAGCCTTATGTGTATGGAATAAAATTCACTGTTATGACAGACTGCAACCCTCTAACATGGTTAAACAGTGCAAGTTAGCAAACGGCTAAGTTGCTAAGATGGAGCCTGGGATATCATGCATATGATATATCAGTGCAGCACCACAGTGGGATTAGCAATGCCAATGCAGTTGGGCTCTCAAGACTGGGAATGGGGTGAGGTACACTCAGATAGACCTAACCCTCTCAAGCGGCGTTTCTCAAGTGACACTTGAAAAACAAGCCCCATGGGGGTGAGATGTGTAGACTGGTAGAGAAGGGTGAAGGCTGCCAGCCTTGTCAAATAGAATTTGATACATAATTCTGGCAGTTGTAAATATTAATGTAAAATACAGGCTTGTGTCTTAAATGTAAAGAAATGTTGCTTCAACAATGTGGCAACATTGCCATCTGCTGCAAGGAAAAATAAGTCAGGCATTTTTTATTGGTCCCTTGAAGTTGAAATTACTTTATGTCTATTCTTTTGAAGTTAGAATTTGGAGTCAATGAGTCTGGAGTAAGCATCCTGCCTATTGTTTACGGCTAAAGTTAATGACCAGAATTTACATATGGAATGTCCTTTATTGCTCTAAGTGTAAAAGAATGTAAATGCAGTTAATGTGTAGTCTGGGAACTCCAGGAAGTGTAAAAAGATGATTTAATGTTTTATCAGAACTGCAATAGCAATTTAAACAGGGAAGTCATGGAGAACCTGATAGAAACCCAACAACAGAAAAAGGTGTGGTATGACAGGAGCGTGTGTCTTAAGTAAGTTACTTTAGAAGTATGTTTTCTTGTAGAAATAGCTAGGACTATAAAGATTAGACTAAGTGTTTTTTTTTTCTGTTATGTCAGGATTGTACTACGGAATTATTTTAAGTTTCTGTGTGATCTCTGAACTCTTGAATGGCACTGTGGTGTAGTAGTATTGTCTTGTGTTTTTAGTATGTATTATTAAATATTTTAAAATCCTTTTACCTGTGGCTGATTTATGTAGAGATAAGTTAATCGCTAGGGTACATTGCATATTTATAGAGTTTACTGTCTAAGCCACTCCTATAGCTTTAACCCTGGGCTATACTACCAACTGGATAATAATATTGCACAGTAATAATTGGACACCCTTTTAAGGGCCGTTGGGTAGCTGATAATTATTAGCTGGTGGTGGCAGTAATTAGTATTTTATTGTCTGGGTAAAGGGGCACAGCTGGAGAAGCTGTGTCATCCTTTCCCGTGAGTGTCTGTGAAGTTGTATAAATACTTATCTCAAAGTGTGTGTGTCTCAGCTACTTGGCCAGGGACATGAAGCACTGGTTGGACAGAGAGGGTACTGGAGGTTAGCTTACCAGCTAGGCTGAGATCTGGACCCTGTAGCTGTGCCAGTGGGGAGTCTTATTGGGGACCTGGAGAGCAAGGGAGCAACCAACCCCAGACTGACTGTGATCTCTGTGTGCAATTAAGGGAAATTGTACTTTACTGCGTGTATTTGTTATCCGTTCCTCTTATATGAGATGCCCTCTTTGGTGTTAGTGGTGAGGATTGAGGCTCCTTGATTGCTGGGCCAGGGTGGGGGCATCACACACCTTATCATGCCTTTCAGTATGCAGTCCTTTAGCCATTAGTATATTACAATAAACAACAAGATGTGCGACTGTTTCCAATTCTGTTTTACAAAATCTACATTTGTCTGTTTCTCTCACATGTTCAATGGTCTTTGTAAATCAATGAGTACATAGTCCACTGTCTTGGGCCACAAATATTAACCTTTCATATTTTGGTTTTAATTCACCTCTCCTCAACCATTCCTGCATTCGATCCTGAACAGCATGAGGTTGTTCCAAGAGTTTTCTATACTTGCAACTATGTTTGTGCATTTTCCACATTTCTTGCCTTCTCATCTGCTCCTTCACCTTATATTCATTCTTTTGTTTTTTGGCACATTCAGTTGCTGCTTGATTTTTACCTACTTCTGGTTTGATTTCCATTCCGTCCTGACACCAATATGCTTCTGCTGAACTAAGCAGGGAAGTCATCTTAGACTTATTTTCCTCATGCTTCAAAACTTTCACTATGTTTGAATCTTGTAAGGTCAGCAGATATGTATGCAGTCCCACAACTGAAGATCTATACATGTAATCAAATTCGAGGAGGCCCATACCTCCTTCAGAATGGGGAATATATAATCTTGGCATACGCTGATTTTTTTGTAAATCATTTGATGAGTATGAAGCATCCTTACTGTTTTCCATTCCAAACTACCCAACACCTTTTGGGGCCAATCAAACACTCCCAAACTGTAAGTTTGGACAGGAAGAGCAAATTGGTTTATTGCCAGGACTTTGCTCCCAGATGTCAACACTGTTTACAGTATTCATTTAAGTCTTCTAAAATGTTTCTTACTAAGTTTTATTTGCATTTTTTTATGTTTTATTGTTGATCCTTCATCAATTCCAAAATAGTTCTACACTCCCTCTTGTTCAAGTTCTTTTATATCACATACCTGTCTCAAAATGATGTTTTCTTGATGCAACTTTCCTGCTTTAAAGGTTGTGTTTGCACAGTTATCAAGACTAAATTACATTTTTATATCATCTGAAAAAGTTTTGACAACTTGCAGTTGGGCTTTCAGTTCCTCATCTGATGAAATATATAGTTTTACATTATCTACAAAAAGAAGATGGGAAGTCTTTACACATTGTTTTCTGTGAGCCAAATTGTAGCGATTATATACTCTGTTAAGTAGACAACTTAATGGATTAAAGGGAAGACAAAATAGCAGCAGTGAAAGACAGTCACCTTGGAATGTCCCCCTTTGAATTTTTATCCCTGGAATAATAATTTGTCCTTTATCATGGCTTAACTGCAAAGGGATTTGCCACTGTTTCACGGTAGCTGTAATGTAATCATCCAGTGTCATGTGTATCTTATACATGTTTAAGCATTCTTTTTTCCATGAATGCGGGATATTATCTAATGCTTTTTTGTAGTCAATCCATGCCATACTTAGATTCTTCCCCTTTTTACAGTTCTCCCTTATGACTTTATTTAACAGCAAATGATCCTTTGTTCCAAATGACTTTATTTTATTACCCTTTTGTTCTATTGCCATAATTGAATTTTCTATTAAATGATGACAAAATCTGTTAGCATCAGTTCCAGTGTACTGTTGATATGTCATTAGAAGGCAAGTTTTTTTTTTCTATAATTTTTAAGATAGCTTGCAGGTTGTAAACCAAGCTGTCACTTGTATGGGGTTCACATACAAATAGTTCTTACTCATGGTTAAATTGTCATGTGAAGATATTAATACTTTCAGCCAGAATTTAGGTATTGCTTCTGGGCTTGAGGTTTTCAGTTAGGAACTTTTCTTAACTTTGTTTCAATCTCTCTGGCTGTTACTTCATCCCATTTCATATCCTGTATATTTGAACTTATTATTCTTTCTTATACTTCTTCCATCCATTTATCATCTTTGTTATGTTCCACAGGACCTTCATAGATATTTCTCCAAATGTATCTGTTTCTTCTTTTTTTTTTTTTTTTTGGGGGGGGGGGAGTGGTTTCAATTCCTTTTCTCTTGTTTCCCAATTCTATATAAAATTTTTTTGGGTCATCAATAAATTGCTTATTTTATACTTTTCCTTTATATGTATCTGCATATGTTCTATGTTTTTCTGCCTGTGCTGATATTTTTAGTTTATTATTTGTGAAAGTGTACAATAGATTTTGAGCTGTTCTGATACTCAACATTTCCTTTATCACGTCTATCTTTCTAAGTATTTTTTGATCAGTTCCCTTTTCTATACTCTTCAAACAGTGACACCTCTTGTCAATTGCTTTATAGTTTTCTCTATTCGCTACTTCCATGATGCCATTTGATTTCTCTCCTTTCCTTTCCCTCACTACCCTGTGTTTCCCTGGTAAGACTTTATCGGTTATTAATTTAGTTGCACAGTAAAATATCCTCTTTACTTCTGTTATATTGCATGAATCTTTCTGAACAGTCCTAATTAATGTGTTCATTTGCTTTATCAAGCTTCTAACTTTTTGGGCTTTATTGACTTTGTGTAGTATGTTTCTTTTATTGATCATAATATGCCTGTCTGTCTCTATTAAATCAAGCAACTCTTCTCTTAGATCTATTTCTTTTAAACTGAGGGCATATTCTTTGTTCTCCATTTCATGTGGACATTCTATATAAAGTTCCAGACAGTCTTCCTGTGCCACGTTCTCTTCAGTTTCATCCTGTGCATTCGTTGTTCTTACATATGAGAACTCGGTGCCTTATCACTCCACAGCACTGACTATGTTAGAGTTGCTTTTCCTGTTCCTTCCCTTGCTGTCCAACTCCAACTGAACTTTTGCACTGGTTTCTTATGGAAGGCTTTAAAGTATTTTTATCTGGCAAATGATCAGATGTTTTTTGCTCCACTTGTGGTAATCCATACCCTCAGTATCTATTTCTTTAACTTCTCTGTTGCTAATCATCTTTTCTGATTTTCCTCTTTTTCTTCTTCATTTTGTATTGTAAAGTTTTCTATGCCTGAATTCCTTTGCCTGTATTTCTCTTCAAGTATCTTTGGTGCTGCTCTTTTTGTATTAATTACTTTTGCTTTCTGCTTTGCATAAATATTGCACATATTAAATCTCTTTCTCTTTCCCGTGGCAGTATTTCTTCTTCAGATGTCTCCTGCTTCTCCTGTTTCTCCTTTCTTGTGCTTCTCTTGTTTCTCATTACTTGGGAGTCATTGTTCCATCATGCTGTGAAATAACCTGTCTTAGACTTTCTACACTAAATCCTTCACTTCAAAGGTATTCTGTAATTTCAGCTTCTATCTCATTAACCTCTACCTTATTAATCTTCTGTTCTACATTCCCTCTTTGCAATCTTATTTCTTATATTGTGAATTGTTTTCATATCTGGATGCCTTTGCCTGTATTACTCTTTGAATATCTTTGAGACTGTTTTTTTTGTATTGATTAATTTGGCTTTTTCCTTGATAACACTGTATATCTGCTTCCTAGCCTGAATGGCTCAGCTGACTGACTGTCCAGTATAGCATGGTTTGAGTCTGGTTAAACCAGACAGGCAGAGTGATCGGGGTACACTACCAAATTGGCTGGAATGAGTACTGATGGAAAATGCCATACTGCCACCATGAGGACACCCTTCAAACTTCCAAGAGCCTTTTATCTGATACAATAAACAAACAAGCAAATAAATGATCAAATAAAAAAAGAGTTTGAAGTATTCCCTTGTATGTGTTAGGGTAACGAAGTGTCAGGCAAAGTGTTTTGAGAAGATTTAGACATAACTTTTAATGTATAATAATAAGCATTCAATTTATACATTTTTGATGTTTTTATGATGAAAGAATTAGTTTGCAGTTGTTGTAGCCTTAAAGGTTATATACTTATATGTTCTTACCATTTTTAAAATGAATCATGTGGTACCTTGAGTCTAACAACCAATGAGAAGCAAGGTAAAGTTTTAAAAAGGTTTTATTCATTGTCGTTATTTGTAATATGAGTCCGAAGAAGCCCTTTGGCGAAAGCGCTTACTCTGTGGAATAAAAGCTTTGTTGGTTTTACTTGAACGGATTGCCGTGTCTTGAATTTGGTTGTATCTAGCGTTCCATAGCCATCAGAGGTTCACGCGATTGCTGTTTGGTTTGTGCACATTTTTTAAGCGTGACATCCTCGTCTACACTGAGAGCTGCACTGCTTTGGGATTGTGTGATTATTATTTTTACTTGTCGGTGCTGCAGGAAGTGAGGATGGCGAACGAAGGCAACTTGAGTATTGAATTACCGTACGTTCCCTCTGTGTTGGGATGCACAAGCAGCGTCATGGAGAGATTTAAGGTCTGTGTGACTGGGGACACTAATTTTCTTATGGATTTTAACCCTGTCGTTGAAGGAGGCATGAACACTGTGTCGGAAGTAAGTAACTCTGACGCATTTAAAGATTTACAAGAGCTAGAGACTGTATTCATTAAGCTCATTAAGTTACAGGTCCAGAGACATTATTTTGAGGTTTGCTTAAGCAAACGAATTATACCATGTGGACTACGAGTGTTGAAAATGCCCACGACTGGTAGTTCACTACCGGACCTTCTTTACCGATGGCAACAGCTCAATTTGGAGCTTAGCTTCAACTATATGAAGCTTCTAATCGAATATCATTCACCAGAGGAAAACCGTTTAAGGCTGACTGTAAACAGACTGTTTAATGACTTTAAAAATAAATATATTGACAATGTGTATGTAGAGAGACTGGGAAGGGTCATAGAAGATGTACTGTTCCTGGAGAAACGTTTACTAGATCAAAAGAAAGTTAAAATTACAAGGGATTTACGTGATTTTAATAACAATCACGTCTTCACATGGCCTAGGGAGAGGATTACACCTCAACAATTTAATAATGGGCTAGGCTCAACGCAAAGGTTAATAGGAGGAACAAGTAGAGTTAAAGTACATGAAGGTTTGGATTCAACAGCATTCAATATTGAGAGGGCACAGAGTACCACGACACATGAGAGTGTGGTAATTGATCCATCAGTGTTAAGTAACAGGCCCACTGACACTTCCCATGTCACCGAATCAAATATAAATACTGGGAACAAGCAACAAGAGGCAGCACAGTTAGGCACTGCAACAGGGGTTGAGAGTCCAGTACGGTTGCAGGGGAATGGTAGCGCCAGTAACCCTGATCCAGGAGAGAGTCTAGTGGGTGGTATCACCGATGTACAAAGGTCAGGGGCAGCAGTAGTCCGACCCAAGTCAAATAGTGTGGTATCCACCTTGAACAGGTTACCTGCCCCCCTCCCTATAGCCCAAAATTCTTTTTTGGACAAAAGAAGGTCGACCAGCAGGGGGAGGCAGAAGAGGAAAGGGTCAGTAGAGGAGCAACAACAGCAAGGGCCCACCCTAAAGAAGATGTGGGGGAGACAAAATCATTAGTTGTTAACCTGTCAGGGAGAGTGTTGAATGTATATGAGGAGCAGGTCTTGAATAAGGGACTTGGTTTCATTCCCACCAAGGAAAGCGACCTGGTGGACACTATTATAGATACGAAGTTGTTTATACGTAATTTACAGTTAAGGTTAGACTTTGGATCACACGATGGCCATTTAGTACAAAATAAGCACCGTCAAAATAGTACTTATGTTCCACAATTGCATCCTACCATTGAAGTATTTGGGAATGTCTTGGAGGATGATATATATAGGTGTTTTCAGGAGAAAACTTCATCTAGACACAGACATAACCTGAATTACAACCAAAGGCAAGCGTTAAAATCTCTAAAGGATGACTGTTCAATCATAATAAGACCAGCTGACAAGGGAGGGCCTGTGGTTGTAATGGACTATCCCCATTATGTGAGTAAGATGACTCAATTGCTTGATGACAGACAAACCTATATGAAGGTAACATCTGATATTTTAGTTGAGATGGTCTTTGGTGTTTACAACATCTTAGATGACCTTATTATGTCATTTGATATAACACAACAACTTTACGATTATTTCAAGGTGAAGAACCCCATTATACCAATTATCCAGGGACTTCCTAAAGTTCATAAAAATTATACAGACCCGCCACTAAGACCAATTGTGGCAGGTCAAGGGTGGGTGACTGAACCTTTGTCGATCTATTTGGAGAATGTATTGAGACCTATAGTAAGTGAAAATATGAAAATTTTGAAAGATAGTAAACAGTTTCTTCTAGACCTTTACTCCCAGACACGTCTTTTGGACATAGAACAAAACTATTTTTTAGTGACCTTAGACGTGGTCAGTCTTTTTACAGTCATTCCCAACGAGACAGGCATGAAACTTATAACTGAGTATTTAAAAATACACTCGGATTTTTCTGATAAGAAAATAGATCTTATCATGTTACTACTTGAAACAGTACTGACAAACAACGTTTTTGCCTTCCAAGAAGAAGTCTACCTGCAGAGAGATGGCGTAGCTATGGGCACATCTTGTGCGAATAGCTACGCCAATCTTGTTATGGCTAGGTGGGAAGAGTTATATCTCTATAATAATCCACTTTTTATTGAATATGTTGGCATGTATTGCCGTTTCGTGGATGACCTCTTCTTCTTATGGTTGGGAGATGAGTACTCCCTTAGGGATTTTGTATCTTATTTAGACACAACCACGGAATTTTTAAAATTCACTATGAATTTTTCCGATAGGAGCATACCGTTCTTGGACGTCGAAGTGTTCAGGATGCCCAATGGTATGCTCAACACGACTATACATAGGAAGGGGTGCCAAAGGAACAACCTTTTACATAGACAAAGCATGCATCCCCAGCATGTTTTTGACAATGTCCTTAAAGGGCAATTCATGAGAGTGTCCAGACTCAATTTAGAACAGGAAAACTATGATGTTGGAGTGGAGGAAATGAGAGTCAGATTCCTTGAGAGAGGATATAAGGACAAAGAAATTTCAGAAACCATTCAATTAGTGGATTCATTAAGGGATAGTAGTGCAAGACCTTATTTCATGGAACAAATGGCACAAACCACTAGTGCTGTTTCATCTACAACAGAAGTTAGGGCAAATCTTGCTTTTAGTAAGATGAGCTTGGAAGTGAGAAAAGCCATGAATAAGCATTGGGGAATTTTGAAGTCAAACAGGGAGGTCAGTGATATAGTTGGTTCGGTACCACGTATAGCTTATAAGAACCATCCTAATCTAAAGAGTATTCTATGTAGACCCAGATATCCTACACAGGATAAGAATATAGAGAATAGGAACACAGTACCTTGTGGACATTGTAATCAATGTGGTTTTATAAATAAAGATATGTCCTTTCAGCACCCCGTTACAGGACGGATTTTTAGTTTTAGCACCAACACAAGTTGTGAGAGTAGGAATGTGGTATACATGGCCACATGTAATTCATGCACAGCCTACTATATAGGGAAGACTAACCGCTCACTCAAGGAGCGTGTTAGAGAGCATATGTATCACATCAGAGTAGGATCGGAAGTTAATGCCTTGGCCAGGCATAACAAGGTGGCGGGTACAGATCATACTTTTAGATTTCGAGTAATTCAATACATATCACAAGGTTTTAGAGGAGGCGACATAATCAACCGCACTCTAGAACATGAGACCAGGTGGATTATTAGATTGCGGTCAGATGCACCACCTGGCCTCAATGATAAAGTACAGATTAAGCCCTTCTTGAAAAGTAGACGTTTACACAGAGCACGTTAGAGCCTCCCTTTCTTCGTCACTCATGTAGTTTAATGTGAATGGGGAAGTGGATGAGGCGTTTTTTAAAAGTAGAAGAATACCTATGTCATATGTAGTTATGTATTATTTTGTTGTCCTTGTGTGTTTTTTATGTTTACCCTCTAATATGTCGCCAGTTGCCTTACATCTGGATTTATCTTCATTTGGTTCTATGTGTCACATATTTGGGTTTTGTTTCCTTCTTTCATGGTTAATGAAAAATTTTTTATGTACAAAGAGTTTGAAGTATTCCCTTGTATGTGTTAGGGTAACGAAGTGTCAGGCAAAGTGTTTTGAGAAGATTTAGACATAACTTTTAATGTATAATAATAAGCATTCAATTTATATATTTTTGATGTTTTTATGTTGAAAGAATTAGTTTGCAGTTGTTGTAGCCTTAAAGGTTATATACTTATATGTTCTTACCATTTTTAAAATGAATCATGTGGTACCTTGAGTCTAATAACCAATGAGAAGCAAGGTAAAGTTTTAAAAAGGTTTTATTCATTGTCGTTATTTGTAATATGAGTCCGAAGAAGCCCTTTGGCGAAAGCGCTTACTCTGTGGAATAAAAGCTTTGTTGGTTTTACTTGAACGGATTGCCGTGTCTTGAATTTGGTTGTATCTAGCGTTCCATAGCCATCAGAGGTTCACGCGATTGCTGTTTGGTTTATCGGTTATTAATTTAGTTGCACAGTAAAATATCCTCTTTACTTCTGTTATATTGCATGAATCTTTCTGAACAGTCCTAATTAATGTGTTCATTTGCTTTATCAAGCTTCTAACTTTTTGGGCTTTATTGACTTTGTGTAGTATGTTTCTTTTATTGATCATAATATGCCTGTCTGTCTCTATTAAATCAAGCAACTCTTCTCTTAGATCTATTTCTTTTAAACTGAGGGCATATTCTTTGTTCTCCATTTCATGTGGACATTCTATATAAAGTTCCAGACAGTCTTCCTGTGCCACGTTCTCTTCAGTTTCATCCTGTGCATTCGTTGTTCTTACATATGAGAACTCGGTGCCTTATCACTCCACAGCACTGACTATGTTAGAGTTGCTTTTCCTGTTCCTTCCCTTGCTGTCCAACTCCAACTGAACTTTTGCACTGGTTTCTTATGGAAGGCTTTAAAGTATTTTTATCTGGCAAATGATCAGATGTTTTTTGCTCCACTTGTGGTAATCCATACCCTCAGTATCTATTTCTTTAACTTCTCTGTTGCTAATCATCTTTTCTGATTTTCCTCTTTTTCTTCTTCATTTTGTATTGTAAAGTTTTCTATGCCTGAATTCCTTTGCCTGTATTTCTCTTCAAGTATCTTTGGTGCTGCTCTTTTTGTATTAATTACTTTTGCTTTCTGCTTTGCATAAATATTGCACATATTAAATCTCTTTCTCTTTCCCGTGGCAGTATTTCTTCTTCAGATGTCTCCTGCTTCTCCTGTTTCTCCTTTCTTGTGCTTCTCTTGTTTCTCATTACTTGGGGGAGTCATTGTTCCATCATGCTGTGAAATAACCTGTCTTAGACTTTCTACACTAAATCCTTCACTTCAAAGGTATTCTGTAATTTCAGCTTCTATCTCATTAACCTCTACCTTATTAATCTTCTGTTCTACATTCCCTCTTTGCAATCTTATTTCTTATATTGTGAATTGTTTTCATATCTGGATGCCTTTGCCTGTATTACTCTTTGAATATCTTTGAGACTGTTTTTTTTGTATTGATTAATTTGGCTTTTTCCTTGATAACACTGTATATCTGCTTCCTAGCCTGAATGGCTCAGCTGACTGACTGTCCAGTATAGCATGGTTTGAGTCTGGTTAAACCAGACAGGCAGAGTGATCGGGGTACACTACCAAATTGGCTGGAATGAGTACTGATGGAAAATGCCATACTGCCACCATGAGGACACCCTTCAAACTTCCAAGAGCCTTTTATCTGATACAATAAACAAACAAGCAAATAAATGATTAAATATTTTTTCATTCATTTATTCATTTATTATTCTATTTATTTTTCATTCTAGAGTTTATTGATCCAGAAGCTGCTTAGCTAGAACTTACTACTAAAGTATGACTGTTGACTAAATAGGAAGTGGGTAAAACAAATGAGACTAGCTTGTGTACATAATCTTTTGTTCCCTTCAAACTTAAAAAAGTCAAGGAAGACCTCCACAGACTGCAGTATATATCTTTATTTACTTATTGCTTTTGTTGACCTAAGAGAGTCCATCTGTTCATACAGCCCCTTGTCAGCGGAGACCTGGGGAGAAAAGCTCTAGAATTATTTATTTAACATTTGTTTACCAGGAAGGTCTGAATTGGAACAAAGCCAATTTTCAGCAGAGGCCTGTGGAAAAGCACTCCAGACATAAGTATTTGTAATGTGGGAGGAAACCCACACAAACACAGGGAGGACATGCAGAGTCTGCTCAGAAGGCACCGCAGCCAAGAATTGAACTTGAGAACCTCTAGTTGTAAGGCAACAACACAACCACTGCACCATGTAAGTTTCTAGAACTGTGATTTCTTGTAGGAATAGTTAAAGCTAGTAAAGATTAATTAGGTATTTTTCTTTCAAATCAGACCTGTCCTACTGCATTATTTTAAGTTTCTGTGTGATCTTTGAACTCTTAGATATCTCTGTGGTGTAGTAGTTTTGTCTTGTGTTTTAATTATTTATTATTAAATATTTTTAAAACCTTCTACCTGTGGCTGGTTTGTGTAGAGTTAAGCTCTAGAGTACATTGCATATTTATAGAGTTTATTGTAATAGGCCACTCTAGGGCATCCACAGTGGTGCAGGGGTTAGCATTGTCACCTCACAACAAGAGGTTCTCTGGTTTGATTCTCAGCTGGGGTGCCTTCTGTGTGGAGTCTGCATGTCCTCTCTGTGGTCGCATGGGTTTTCTCCGGGTGCTCCGGTTTCCTCCCACATCCCAAAGACATGCAGTAGGTGGATTGGATACTCTAAATTGGCCCTAGGTGTGAGTGTGTGCCTTCTGTGGAAGGTTGGGCACCAGGCTGGCAACTCAGCACTGTAAACCTCCACTGCCAATCATGAGCAGACAGATGATCCACTGTGGTGACCCCTAACTGGGAAAAGCCGAAAGAAGAAGAAGATTGTAATAGGCCACTCTAATAAGCCTTAGACCATATAGTTACATTACCACTGGATAATAATATTGCACAGTAATAATTGGACACTCTTTTAAGGGCCTTTTATTAGCTGATATTATTAGATGGGTGGTGTCAGTAATTACTACCATATAGTCTGGGTAAAGGGGCACAGCTAGAGAATCTGTGTCAGCCTTTCCCAGAAGTGTCTGTGAAGTTGTATACTTATCTCAAAGTGTGTGTGTGTTGTGTCAGCTACTTGGCAGGGACACAAAGCACTGGTTCGTCCCTATAGCTGTGCCAGTGGGGAGTCTTATTGAGGACCTGGTGAGCAAGGGAGCAACCAGCCCCAGACTGACTGCGATCTCTGTGTGCACTTAAGGGAAATTGTACTTTACTGTGTGTATTAGCTATCCTTTCCTCTCTTCTATGAGACAACCTCCCTGGTGTTAGTGGTGAGGATTGAGGCTCCTTGATTGCTGGGCAAGGGCGTGGTTGTCACAAGTGTTTGGCAGTGGTGGGATCTACTTCACACACTAATTGGCTTGTAGTGGTGTGGGTAGAGCGAATTCCTGTAGCTTATGTACAGTGATTTCTGAATGTGTTTTGTACTCTAAAACAGCCATGCAGTGTATACTCAGAGTTCAGATCACAATTGTTTTATTTCTTTTGTTAGCTTAGTGTTAGTAAGGGTGAGCAGGCAGCATGTCAGCAGAGGAGTATTGAAAGCTGACAAGGAGCCAGCTGGTGGAGATGTGCCAGGCAAGGGGGCTGGTGCATGGAAACCTGATTAAGGCAGACCTGATTGCAGCCTTGGTTACAGCTGCATCAGAAAACAGCAGCCTGGAGGACAATCAGACTGACAGTGGAGATACAATATCCTCAGAGAATGGACAGCTCAACCTTTCTGCAGTGGACGTAAAATTCCAGCTAGAGCTAAAGAAACTTGAGTTGGAGGCCAGGTGTATGGAACTAGAAGCAGCTGAGAAAATGGGGAGTCTACAAGCTGAGGAAAATGAATGGCAGAGGAGGCATGAGAGGGAAATGCTGACTCTTCGCCAGAATCAATGAGGTAATGGGGAAGGGAGTAACCAGATCCCAGAAGCACAAAAGGTCAGTAAATTTCTTCTGCTGTTTACAGAGTGGGATAATTTTTATAGCTTCATTCATATGTTTGAGCTGGTATGTAAACAGTATGAAGTTGACCAAGGGCTCTGGGTACGGTTCCTGACCCCCTTTCTCCATGCTAATACTGTAACTTCTTTAGCAAAAATGCATGACACTAACTGTTTTGATTATACTACTGTAAAAAGACACTTGTTGGAATGTTGTAAGCTAACACCTGAAATGTATAAGAAAAAGTTTTGTGAGTATAGACGCAAGGCAGATGAAAATGTATGTGAATATGTTGCTGAACTGAGCACTTATTTTCATAGGTGGGTGAGTGGATGTCAGGTCACCACTTTTGAAGGGCTGGCAGACCTTTTGGTAAGGGAACAAGCCCTTACCACTTTGCCTGAAGACATGAGGATCTAGTTAGCTGATAGACAGTGTGCTACTTCAGAGAAGTTCGGGAAGAAGGGAGACATATACCTAGCAAGCAGGGCAGCCCTGCACAGGAAAGGGACCCCCAGTACTGTTCATGGGACTAAAGGAACCCATGGTGGGCAGCACAAACTGCCCCAACAGAATCTGCCAGTAGCAGGGGAAGCCACTAGTCCAGGTACACATTCAGGAGCTAGGGTGAAATGTTTTGAATGCAACCAGTGGGTCCATGTGGCATACAGGTGAGGGAGCCACTAAGTGGGAAAGACAAAATGCCAACAGTAGGTTGTCTTGAGACAACAGGGGTATGGAACTACCATCCTGTAGATGTCCTGAGAGGGAAGGATTTGGATGAGGCAATACTATGTACTTATGCAGTTACATGCAGTGAGACTATGAGACAAGCATGTGGGTCTGGTAGCCTGGGGGAGACCCAGGCAGACTCCATACTTGCAGCCAGGACTGCTGAGGTGGTTACTTCAGGGAGTGAACTATGCTGTAGCAGTGAGACTGAATGTGAGCCATAGCTTCTTGTGGGTACTTATGTTCCCTTGGACAGGGTAACTGCAAAGGTAGAGGTGAGTAGTAGTACCCAGGCTGTCAGTGAGGCACCACTGTCAGAGAATGCCAGACTTCCTGTGGAAGGGGAGCTGGGAAGGGTTACAAGGAGAGACTTGAGACAGGCTCAGCTCTCAGACCCTACATTGCAAGCCTGAGGCTGGAAGCTTAGGAGGCACCTGATTCTCAAGGGAAGGGGGAATCTGTATACTGGAACAAAGGGTTACTGTACAGAGAATGGACCCCTGAGGGAGGGTTAGAAGGTGAGAGAGTACAGCAGTTAGTAGTGCCTAGAGCTTACTGTCTGGCGCTTCTAGCCATAGCCCATGATATTCCCTTTGCAGGTCATATGGGCATAAAATGTACAAAGAGGCATATTATGCAGAACGTCTATTGGCCTGGAATTTTCAGAGATGTAACAGGGTACTGCAGGACCTATGAGTGGTGCCAAAAGGTAGGTAAGGCAGGAGACTAGATGAGAGCTCCTTTGATGCCTTTGTCTGTGATTGAGGAGCCATTTCAGAGGGTAGCTATGGATATTGTGGGTCCACTGAGTACCCCAATTTCATAGGGAAAAAGTATATCCTAGTGATTGTAGATTATGCTACATGATACCCTGAGGTAGTGGCTTTGTCCTCCATTGAGGCTGAGAAGGTATCAAATACTTTGCTAGAGATTTTCAGCAGGGTAGGTTTCCCAAAAGAAACACTGTCTGACAGAGGTACCAATTTTATGTCAGACCTGCTGGCTTGTCTGTGGAAGTCCTGTGGGGTGAAGAACATGAAGACCACCCCTACAATACCCAGACTAATGGTCTTGTTGACAGCTTAAACTCTACAATCAAGTCCATGCTACAGACATTTGCAGATCAGTTTAAGAGGGAGTGGGACAAATATTTTCCCCATCTGTTGTGTGCTTACAGAGAGGCTCCCCAGGAATCCACAGGTTTTTCACACTTTGAGTTGTTGTATGGGCATAGGGTGAGATTACCTCTAGATTTAATTTGAGATGAGTGGGAAGGTGAGTATGAGTCTCAAAAGGAGTCTGTTGTGGCATATGCCCTGAACCTTAGGACAAGGCTCAGGTAACTCATGGGCCTGGCCCAGGAGAACCTGGCAGAAGCCCAACAACAGAAAAAGGTGTGGTATGATAGGAATGCTCAAGCTAGAGAGTATGTTGTAGGGCAGCAGATGATGGTTCTCATTCCTGTCAGACACAATAAGTTGCAGGCAGCTTGGGAGGGACCCTACAAGGTGGTAAGAGAGGTAAGTAATGTTAACTACATGGTGGAAGTGCTAGGCAGATGGCAGGGGCACAAATTGTGCCATGTTAATATAACAAAACCTTACCATGATAGGGAGGCCCTTGTGCTGAGCATTTGTATAGATTGCAGGAGGAGTCTGAGAGAGATTTTGTGACTGATCTCCTCAGTGAGGCTCGGGCTGGCACCTCGATGGAAGGGGTAGCGATGTCCCAGCAGCTATCTCCTAATCAAGTTCAAGAAATCCAAGCAGTGTTGCAGGAGTTTGGGGGCATGTTCACCAGGAAACCAGGGATCACCCACCTGGTGCAGCACCAGGTGGATACAGGACCCTAAAGGCCTATCAGGCAGGGCCCCTTATAGGGTGCCTTAGAGTGTCAGACAGACTCTGAGGGAGGAGGTACAGGAGATGTTGGAACTAGGGGTGATTCAAGAGTTCAACTGTCCCTGGGCCTCACCAGTGGTGTTGGTGCCAAAGAAGGATGGCAACACCAGTTTCTGTGTGGATTACAGGAAATTAAATAGTCACACAGAATCAGATGCTTACCCCATGCCTAGGACAGATGAGGCCATAGAGCAGCTGGGTGGGGCTAAGTATCTTACAACCATTGATTTTACCAAGGGTTACTGGCAGGTGCCCTTGACTCCCAGTGCTAGAGAGAAGTCAGACTTTGTAACTCCTTTTGGCTTGTATGAATTCACAAAGAAGCCCTTTGGGATGAAGAATGCCCCAGTGACTTTTAAGAGGCTGGTAGATCATATCTTAGCAGGAACAGGAGGGTTTGCCCTTGCATACATGGATGATATTGGTAACTACAGCCATTCCTGGTAAGAGCACCTTCAGCTTGTCAGGGAGGTGCTGGGCAGACTACAGTGGGCAGGGTTGACCATTAAGCCGAGCAATTGTTAGGTGGGTATGGCAGAGGTCTCCTACCTAGGACATACAGTGGGGAGTGGTAAGATAAGGCCAGGACCTGACAAAGTAGAAGCCATTCAGGCATGGCCTGCACCTGTTACCAAAAAGCAGGTGAGGGCATTCTTGGGGACAGCAGGGTACTACAGAAAGTTTTTTTCCCAATTATAGTACCATAGCTGCTCCCCTCACAGACCTGACAAGGAAGAACAGGCCAGATAAGGTAGTGTGGACCTCAGCATGTGAGCAGGCATTTCAGAAGCTTAAGAAAGCTTTGGGAGGATCCCCTGTGTTAGCCAGTCTAGACTATAGCAAAGAATTTGTGCAGGTGGATGCTTTAAACTATGGGATGGGGGCTGTACTTAGTCAGATTTCTTCAGTGAGAGAAGAGCACCTAGTGGTTTATCTCAGTTGTAGGCTCCAACCCAGGGAGGAGTGCTATGCAGCGGTAGAGAAAGAATGTGTAGCCATAGTGTGGGCACTACAAAAACTTCAACCTTATCTGTATGGAAGAAAATTATTAAACAGAGCCAGTCAGCAAAATGCCAAGTTGCTAAGATGGAGTCTGGGGTTGCAAGCATATGATATGTCAGTGTAGCACCACAGTGGGAGTAGCAATGCTAATGCAGGTGGGCTCTCAAGACAGGGAATGGGTTGAGGTACACCCAGATAGACCTCACATTCTCAAGCAATGTTTCTCAAGGGGCACTTAAAAAACTTGCTTGCGTTCCCCGGGGGGAAGAGATGTGATGATTGGGGAGAGATGGGCAAAGGCTGCCAGCCTAGTCAAATAGAATTTGATATATAATTCTGACATTTGTAAATAAATGTAAAATACTGGCATGTTTTCTTGAATGTAAAAGAATACTGTGAAATGTGGAACTGCAAAATATGTGACAACATTGCACTCTAATGGCCCGTGAAGTATGTTGTGACCCTTTCATGTTAGAATTTGGCTCCAGTGCATCTGGATGAAGGTTTCATGCCCATTGTTTTAAGGCTAAAGTTTATGACCAGAATTTATATGTAGTTGGGGCTTTACTGCTCTGGTTTCTGTTAGAATATACATGTGAAATGTCTTCTAGTGTTGTAAGTTTCTGAGCAGGTGTTAGATTGCTAACTAATGCAGTTTGTTTTCCTGGAAAACCTAAGTGTCAACATGATGTAATTTGGGAGGGACCCAGCATACATGTCTGTTAGTAATGTTTAAATACTATTTCTCACAAGAGACTAGAGGCATTTTGATCTTGGATATCTAACTCAGCACTCTGCCCAAGTTCACATGTAAGTTTCTAACACTGTGATTTCTTGTAGGAATAGTTAAAGCTAATAAAGATTAATTAGGTATTTTTCTTTGAAATCAGACCTGTCCTACTGTATTATTTTAAGGTTCTGTGTGATCTCTGAACTCTTAGATATCTCTGTGGTGTAGTAGTTTTGTCTTGTGTTTTAATTATTTATTATTAAATATTTTTAAAACCTTCTACCTATGGCTGGTTTGTGTAGAGATAAGCTCTAGAGTACATTGCATATTTATAGAGTTTGTTGTAACAGGCCACTCTAATAAGCTTTAGACTGTATAGTCACATTACCATTGGATAATAATATTGCACAGTAATAATTGGACACCCTTTTAAGGGCATTTTAGTAGCTGATATTATTAGCTGGATGGTGGCAGTAATTACTACCGTATAGTCTGGGTAAAGGGGCACATCTGGAGAATCTGTGTCAGCCTTTCCCATGAGTGTCTGTGAAGTTGTATAAATACTTATCTCAAAGTGTGTGTGTGTGTTGTGTCAGCTACTTGGCAGGGACATGAAGAACTGTTTGGACCCTATAGCTGTGCCAGTGGGGAGTCTTATTGGGGACCTGGTGAGCAAGGGAGCAACCAGCCCCAGACTGACTGTGATCTCTGTGTGCACTTAAGGGAAATTGTACTTTACTGTGTGTATTAGCTATCCTTTCCTCTCTTCTATGAGACAACCTCCCTGGTGTTAGTGGTGAGGATTGAGGCTCCTTGATTGCTGGACCAGGGCACAGTCATCACAGAGACTAGGATCTTATCCATTGCATCTGTGTTGAAGGCTGAGCATTATCATACATATTCATGTTACCTGGTGTCAGAGTAGAGTATTATAAAGGAAGAAATTAGTGGGCAGAGTTAGCTACTAATATTGAAGCAGCTTCACTTATAAACCAGGCTGCTTTTTCTGTCAGTCCTTGACCAAGTTGCTTGAAGCACTGGCAACAAACCTAGCAATTCATGATGAAAATAGCTTGCTCTGACACATGTGTGCAGTAGACATTGTTTCTTTTCTCTCAGGACATCCCATCAGTGAAGACATCCTTCACACCAAACATGAACAAAAACATCTAGTCTCCCAAGTCTTTTTTAGACACAGAAGAGAGTATGGCAGTGACAGTTCAGTATTGAACTATGGCCTCAAAGACTGGGTTCCTTGTGACTACAACCTTAATGTGGGCCACTGCCATCTATGGAATGTATGTGGTATTGCAGGACAAATGTGAAAATCCATGCTCTACAGCAAAGGTTGGATGGAATTTAAAATAATTCAAGGAGAAGCAATGTATGTCAATAGGCCTGAATGAAGAAGGTAAAGTTGAAAGGTCTGCTGTTTTGGAAAAGCACTTTCCAGAATTTCTGTAGCTGAGAATCCTGGCTGATAGGTTCAGTGCTAACTTTTCCCCCCTCTCACCCCCTAAAGGGCCCATCTCTATACCGGAAAAATGCAAAGTTCCTGTAATCACGACTGTACAGGTAAAAACCACACTCTCCAAAGCAAAGTACACAGTATCCATGGGACCTGACAACATCCCAGACTGCATTCTGCATGAACTACAGAACAAACTGACACCTCACCTAAGTACCATGTTCAGTCATAGCCTCACCTCAGGGTTTGTGCCCACTGAATGGCACACAGCCACGGTTATCCCACTCCACAAAGGGGAAGCCACCACGGACCCTGAGAACTACCAACCCGTTAGCCTGATGAGCCTGGTCTGCAAGGCTATGGAATTTATCATCATGAAACTTATAAACAATGACATTGGTAATCTCCAAAATCTTGACCCCACCCAGTTCATGTTTGTAAAAGGCAGATCATGTCTCCTAAACCTGATAGACTTCTTTGAAGCAGTCACCAAAGCGTAGATGAGGGTAAGATGTTTAACACAGCTTATCTAGATCTTGCCAAGGCTTTCAGCACCACCCCCACTCTGGAATTATAGACAAACTCACTAAACTAGGTATAAATCCCTATGTCACAAGATGGGTTGTCAACTGGCTCACTAACAGAACCCACACTGTGAAAGTAGCAGATTCCAAATCCGACTTCAGACCAGTGACAAGTGGAGCACCACAGGGTTCAGTCCTGTGCCCTCTCCTGTTTGGTATCTACTTCTCTGAAGTGCAGGCTAACACAGAAGATGTTTGGCTAATGAAGTTCGCAGATGACTGCAAACTAGGAGCCATAATCAGAAATCCTAACGATGTGGACATCCTACAAAATGGCCTCACTGAAACAGATGCCTGGTGTCAAAGCCATGGCCTCAATCTCAATGCCAAAAAGTGCATTGTCATCCCTTTTGGTAAAAACTATGTACCCATGAACTACCACATAGGCGGTAGTCTACTTAATACCGAAAGTGTGATAAGAGGCCTTGGGACACTGGTGGACAGTAGTCTCTCCTTTGGTAATCACATCGCCACAGTAGTCAGGAAATCCTTCTACGTGGAACACCTCATCACAAAAGGTTTCTCATCCAGGAAAAAAGAGGTCACTGTTCCCCTCTACTCATCACTAATTAGACCCATTATAGAGTACAACGTCCCTTTTGGTATGTACCTCACAAGATATCTACAACAACTAGAAAGGTCACAGAACTACCTCACAAAGTGGATTACAGGCCTAAAACAGATGCTCTACGCAGACCATCTCAAAAAACCTCAGCTTAACTCTGTCGCATATCGCCTACTCGGAGGCAATCTCAGCTTAACATACAAAGCTATGTCAAACCCAGACCTGTTTGGCATGCTCCATGTAAAGAAATCGCAATCCATCTGAGCTACATGCTCTAGGGACCTAAACCTTGTCACCACAATAAACAGAACATGCTGGAGGGATAGATTCCTGTCCCAGAGACTTCCCATACCCTGGAACAAACTACCTATCTATATCAAACAAAGCTCCTCATTAGCACTCTTCAAGAAAAATCTTGATGATTCAATGGGAGATAGGAAATTCACCTTGGGGATCACTTCTGTGGCTCTGCTCGACAGGGGCACAGAAAAATAATTTTCTTGGGTGGCGAAAGCCAGGGCACCTTTTTGGCTAGGCTTATATAGGCCCTAGGTCTAATAGCTTAGTACCTACCTATGAACCTATGAACCTATGAGAACACTTGTGATTGTTATTGGTATGGCATATAGAGCTCTGAAGCCTCCCAATTCCTCTGTTTCTATTGTGACAAGTTCATTTCAAATTGCTGAATTAAAGGGACACAATTTATTTTCTGGATTCAGCCAAAGAAGGAAAAAGATTTAATATTTTGCATCTACAGTTGGACTGAACCTAGTTTTCTCTGCTGAACAGTTTGTCTGATATAAGCGCACACTGAGTGACAATTATGTCACAAAAACTGCAATACAACAATGGTAAAGTATCCTGTGAAACTAGGAATTACAAAGACAGTCCTGATGGCACATAGTCATTTCTTTAAAGGAACATGATGAACACTACAGCAGACAATGCTTCAGCTGGCAACAGCTGTAATTCATAGAAAAATATCAAAACATAACAAAACATAAACAATCAAACATGTATTTGACCTAAAATTGTCATGTATATATGTTAGACTTTTATTACAATACTGACATTCAACCCCACCTGGCTGGCAGCTTGACACCATAAAAACACTGCCAATCAATCTGCAGACCAGTGATCTGCTGTGGCAGCCCCTAATGGGAGTAGCCGAAAGACATTTCTTACTGGCATTCAACCTCCATTCTTTTTCTTCCATCCCCATTGTTGTAGTGTTGCTCATTGCATTGCTCAAATGTGTTTAAATACTTTTATTCCACTCATTTAAATAACCTGTTTAATTTTTGTTTCACACATTTCTGTGTTTCATTGAGTATTCCCTCTGAAAATGCAATTTCTTTAACTCTAGTCTTAGCTGTGATTCTCCGTCTTACTCTAATGAATTGTTCTTAGCAATGTATATGTTTGGAAATATATCTGTTATTGACTACTGTAGTCACTGTACTTTGTAGTTCATACCTAAGTGCTTTATGAAATGTTCATTGATCTAGTGGTCATTTTCAGCAACCAAAACTGCAGAAATATAATTGACTTCAAGAAATTATCTGTTTGAAGTACTGAAGTGTAATGCATACTGGAAAATGCTCCAACTACAACCGCCAGGGATTTTCTCACAGTGAGACACTTTAACAGAAAGCTCAAAGCTTTGCTTTCAGCTGTTCAATATATTTCTCACTGTAAGTGGAATAGTTGAGAGGCTCATAAAGTTGCAGTGTGTGGCATTTTTGCATGTTGCTAATGAAGCAGTCTTGAAGGTGTAAGGTGTTTGACATTTACTTTTCTTGAAGAGAAGAAAGGATGAAAAAAGTTCAGGAAGTATTGTGAGTCTAGGAACAGCTTACTGTTCATTTACCATTTGTCTTTTGTGAAAGTGGACGGTACTACAAAAACTATAATAACATATGTTATTGAGATGAAGAAGAATCAAACCCAGGACTATGGATTTGGTGAGTTGAATAATTTACTTATAAGAAATTAAACAACATGTAGTACAAGAGCATACTGTTAAGAGAAGTAGAGTTCACCTTATCTAAAGCTGCAAATGTATATAAAGCAAAATAAATTATAAACACATACTGAAAATAATTGAAAAAATAGAAGGCTGTAAGACAAAAAAGTGGAGTTCCTAAAAAGTATTGAACTTCATTATTCTGAGTTCTGGATAAATAATGGGGAAATCTGTTTCTCTTCTCAGTGCACCATGATGAGCTTTGTGTGTGATAAGATTGTAAATTGAAACTGCTAATTTATATCTAATGCGTTAATTAACTGTATACAGGTTTTGTTTACATTATATTTCCACTATGGTGTTATGCATACACACATACATACAAACAGCCTGATACAAATGCACACACACACACACACACACACACACACACACACACACACACACACACACACACACACACACACACTCACTCATTCACTTATCTGTGTATACATGGATTACATTCAAATGATCAATGTACTGAAGATTAAGCTACAAAACATCAGTCACAGTACACTGAACATTTAAATAACCAAAACTTAGAAGACTGAAACAGGCATAGACTATCTTCTTTCAATCAGTTAACCCTACCACAAATGTACGTCACTGGAATAGTCATGGTATTATGGGAATAGGTTTTCTAGAGCCATGTGAAGGGCTGGGGTTAGGTGCAGGTTTGGGTTAGCAGGTAATAGTAAGGTAGAGCAGGGTAGAATTTATAAACACCCAGTAGACATAAGCAACATGACCTGTTCATTTTAACAAAATTGTGCTGCTTGGCTATAAGGTGGATTACAGACATAATTAGCATCCCATCTGAATCCCATGAATTCTTCTTGTGAATATCTATGAACTACTTACTATGCGAATAACTGCAGATAGGCACTCCATACAGCAGAGTGTGCCTGCATAGTGCTAAGATGAACAACTATAGTCTGCTCTATAAGGGAAAGAATGTTCTCTACTGCTGCTGTGAATGAGTGCAGCTTTCGTAATAGCAATGTAGCCTTTCAAAGCAGTTGTACAGTAGTTGCATGTTTGAACTGCTGCATTATGCAACTTCTTTAGCAAGCACTATGGCTGTGATAAGAGGGAATCTAATTCACATATGCTACACCTAAAAGCTAATGGCACTGTTCGTTTTTTTTAGTCACTGCATAGCAAATCATTAACGTTTCAAGACTCTCACTAGACTTGTATAGTGAAGGCTATATGAAAGAGGGTTGTGCACTATGCATTATTGAAATATATGCAGTGAATTTTGTGAAATCATTAAGGAGTGCTAGTGCTAAAGAAAATTACACAAATGATAATGTGACTATAGTCCAAGTTTCTAGCTTGGAAAAGATTAAATGGTAGGCAAAGTGGAGAATAAAGACAAGTCTGTGACATTTAAGGTAGACACAAGGGATGAATGAATATCCTGTCCCAATTTATTTTAAGCCCTTGGGTTGCATCTGCCAATTATTTAAGTCTCCGTTTTTATTTTTATCTTATTCTGCACACATATTGATTACAAAAGTCAAGTCTGGCTTGATCCTTAAACCTAATAAACTTACTATATCAGGTTATATCACATTAAACTAAGTTAAAGCAACCTAAAGTTTTAGATCATGACAGTTGTTAATATGTAGCTGTGATTAAGATAATAAGTGCTGTATATATGCAGAATAACAGTTTTATGACAGAAAACCATGCTAGGAACATTATAAATCAGAGGTGTGAATGTGCCTCTGTTGACCAAGCAATGAATTGGAATGATTGCACAGCTGAAAAGAATGCTCACAGAAATATCCAGCATGAATATTTGAGTTTGTTCAGTATCATACTATTAAAATAAAAGTTCTGATGTCAGAATGCATATGTTTAGTATTAAAATGAATGTCTTGATAATAATAATGTAATGGGTCAGTCAAAATCAACAGAGGTTTTCTAAGATTAATATTTCACTGCATGTATCTAAACAAGAGACACTGAAATCAGTAAACTTACAAAGTCAACTGCTTTAGGGAGGACTAATGATTAGAGTATTTTAAAAGTATCATCAGTACTCTGCAATGCAAAATACTGATGATACTTTAAAAATAATGCAGTTTATTGGAATACTTTGTTTCTCTGCAAGATAACTGTCCCATTATGATTTGTCTTGAGGCAATGCATGTAATTAATGCTCAGAACTAGGACTGAACAGGTAAAAAGTGCAAGGAAGCTAAGGGGATCATGGTTAAAAAAGCTGGAGTTACTAAATGAGCAATTAGCATGTTGACAGCAGTAAACTGGTATAAAATATAGACATGCTTAGACCCTAAACTTTTAATTAACTGAAACATAAGTGGACACGATACCATTTAGGTGAAAAAAGTAGTAGAAATAATGCCCATTGCAAGTATTTATGTGTACTTGATGCTAAGTATTTATGTGTACTTGATGCTAAGTATTTATGTGTACTTGATGCTAAGTATTTATGTGTACTTGATGCTAAGTATTTATGTGTACTTGATGCTAAGTATTTATGTGTACTTGATGCTAAGTATTTATGTGTACTTGATGCTAAGTATTTATGTGTACTTGATGTTAACCAAGGATTCTAACAAGTCAATGTAGATGAACCTAGTTTTAAGTTTTGTAGCATTAGTTTTCCTCTAAAACTCCTGAGATTGCACTTTGGAATCTAATTGATCCAGTAGACTTTTAGAGAGCTGTTGCAAAAAATGATAGAAGAGCTTGTTGGTGTTATAGACGCTATTACTGGCATTTAAGTCTCGTGCATAGCGAAAGTGGAACATGATCGATATGTGATTAATCTCCTTAACAGTCTGAGACAGAAATTATTCAACCTAAACAAAAGAAATTTCAAAATATGTGTAACTTCTCTAAAGTACATCGGTCATATCTTGTCATCAGAAAGGCCAAAACCAGATTATAATTAAACTGAGACAATGCATTTATGTAGAAAAATAAAATATGCTAATGTAGTTCCTGGCCACTTTTGCACTCAAAGTTTTTGGTAATAAGGGGGTACTGTAGTTGCAAAATGAAGTCAGCTTCTCATATATGTGATTTGAATTGATAATGTTATTTAATTTCATTTTTGGTCTGTAAAGTACACAGTTATTTTTTTTTTCAATGGCCCAGTTTTTTGAACATTTTGCAAACCTTTTTCTGGCCTTCCTGCATAATCAGCATGGCAATGAAGGCGAAGCGTGATCTTATTCCAAAAGCTGAATGCTATTACTCAAGATATGTAGGATTAGGGACAGGAAGTTGTAAAAGTGAGAAATGGTACAGAGCATCTAAGATGTAGAGTGCAGAACCAAGTTACAAGAATAAATGCACTAGAATCTTGTATTGCAAAACAGGAATGCGAGCTAGGAGCTGTTGATAAAGAAACAAACAGGAAGAGTTACAGATTAGAACACAGAGACAGAAGATTAGAATTACAGAGTATGAGACAGTTGGGGGATAAAGTCAATAAACTTCATACAAGATGGAGAGAAGGAGCTGCTGAAGGAAATGCAAACTGGATCTGCTAGTAGATGAGGTACACAGACATGGAAAGATAACTAGAGTGTCTGGGTTAAACCAAAACATTTAATGATGAAGCTGCATAGTCAAGAAAAAAATAAAGTCTGATTACTTAAGCAAGTCTGGTAATGGGGGTGATGTTGCCTAGAAATAGAGGGTGAGTAGTTGAATATTATTCCAGGTTAGTTTATCAGTCAAGCTAGGAATTTTAGGCTGCTATAGGGAATAATTTTTCAGGCTGGAGCATCAGTGTAATTGCTCTATCCAGAAATCATGAAAGTGACATGACAAGGTAATTATTGTACAATCGTGAAGGAAGCAGTGACATTTTAATCAGATGCTATGAAAGTGGTTGGTACATGGTGGCAGGCAAATGGGTCTGTTAGTAATGAGTCCATGGATGTGCAAGCTGGAATACAGGCAGATAGTGTCTTGTTACCCTCACAGTAATAAATTGTGCCCTGTAACTGGTAATCCCATTGTAGGTCCAAAGCACTGGGGTGACTGAAAATACTCAGTGTGTGACGATGGGTACTAGTTCAGTGATGGGCAAAAATACCACATGTGACATAATAAAAGGAGGTAGAGTAAGGGGCATTCTCCTCAGAATGAAGATGGACACATAAAGGCCATGAGTTGAGCAGCCTGTAGTAATTAAGGGAAATGGATCAAAATACGAAAGGAAGAATGCAAGGGGATGCAGATGAGAAATATAGTATGCATGGCTGGGACAGCAACATTTCCATGTAGGACTGGTTACATACTTTGCCAGAAACAATCTGCCATGGTTAGAGAAACACAGTAGGTGTCATCATGCATAAGAAGGATATGGACTGCCCCAGTGGAAGATATATCCTTTCCATGCCTGGCGTTTGTCAAAGTACAATAGGACTGGCCATGATGCATGTGACTGGGGGAGGAAATAGACTGGATAGCTGTCAGGTAATATAACCATAACAATGGATAAGGCAATGGTTGAACATTATAAAGAAGGTAAGTATAGGTCATGGTGTGAAATGAAGGGTCTGAGCCTCCTGCAAGCACGGATGATGAATGCAGTCAATTTTATGGCATGCAAATGTGCATATGGTATTGAGACTGATAAGACAGATGAGTTATTCTTGGGCTCTGTCATAAGGGTTCTTTATAATGCAAGCTCTAGGTTTTTATTTTTACTTTTCTTGGTGGAGGTGTGGATACTGTAAAAGTTGTAGATATGTGTTGATATGTTTAGATGCACAAAAATGAGCAGAAAAGTGGACGACCAACACATGGCTGACATAAAATCATAACGTTTAATAAAATCAGGTAAGCGCTTTCTCGACCACACAGGTCACATAATCAGACATTCACATAGCATGAAAACAACCGCTCCCTATTAAATACAATCCTAACCCTCCACAATCAATTAAAATCATTTCAACCTTTAAAAAGTTAAAGATTCAACTCACATACACAAAATCGCTCTCCATGACTCTTCACAACATTGGAAGGGCAAACCAGAGTATTACATCAGTACGCTATAATCAGACTTAAAGGTACATGTTCAACAATGCATAAAAGTCAAACAAAAACGCTAACATTAATTACAACTATTAGCAATTTCTAAATGGAAGGACTTAAATATTTAGCAATTTAGTGCAAAATAATAAAAGGCTATATGCTACTAATGATCTTTACTCTGCAATTCAATGTTTACCTCATCTCCAATTGCCTGTAGAGCAAGTCACTTTACATAAATCATGACCACTCCTACAGTCACATTTATTAAGTTATGGGCTTTAAATCATCTATAAAGCCCCTGTGATTTTAGTACTGGCTTAATGGGAACCATCCTATTCAAGCCAGAACCCCTATCTGCCCTTAGTTTAGGAATCCATCATACCTCACTCCTCTCCATTCTATTCTCAAGATTGCCCAGCTGTACTCCTTCATCTATAACTTCAATCACCATAAAAGTAAAAGTATGTGCTTTCCCCAACTCTACTGCATGCCTAGCTAGGCACTGGAGGTATTTCCTATCCGCATGTTACAGACATGCTCCCTTAACCTTTCCCATAACATTCTATTAGTTTTTCCAACATAAAAGGAATGGCAGCATTTACACTTTGCTAAATACACTAGATTTTTAGTGTCACAACAGGCTCTAACATTTATCTTAAAACTCCTTTTTGTGTCTGGATGCATAAACACACCCTCACTACATATATAACTACAGTAACTGCAGTTATTACATGGAAATATTTCCATATCCTCACTGTACCTCAGCCTATTACTATCAAGGTAGCATAACATCCTTTTTAGGGATTTATGGTTCTGAAGCAAAAATGGGGAATATTCCCAACTACTTTCCTAATCTTTTTGTCAGTCATTAGTAATGGCCAGTGTTCCCTAAATATCTTAATATCCTTTCCTATGTCACTAATGTAAAATACAAGGAAGTTCACAATACCCTTCTCCACCTCTCTATTCAAATTGGGCACTTCTAACTCAGGCCTAGGGTCAACATTTGGTTTTACCCTGCCATCTCTTAAGCCATCTACCTGTAATAAAACACTGTTCCCTTCTTCAGAGCTATATCTTTCTCCATTAAAGAGCCCTGTAAATTAAGCAATCCTTCCTTATAATTCTCATCCACCACATTCAGTCTAGAAACTCTCATCCCCTGACCTTTAATAACATTCTTAAATGCACATCTTGGGTACATACTCCTCCTATGCAGTAGGGAGTTTCTGGAACATTACTTCCTATAAAGTCCTGTGGTAAAGGACAAGTCAGGGTGTCTTCTTACAGCAATGTCAAGAAATTCCATAACTGTATATGAATACCTAAAAGTAAACACCAAGAACTCTGTACTCCTCTGTAGAAAATCAGCAAACTCTACCAATCTCTCTACATCACCCTCCCATACCATAAACATATCATCAACAAAAAATTGGTAGGATCTGACTCCTTCCTAGTATCGGGCTGACTTAAAACAACACTTGACTCCTATTGTGCCATAACTACATTGGCATAGCTGTTGGCACAATACGTGCACATAGCTACACCATTCTTTTGTAGATAATATGTACCATCAAATACAAAAACATTGTTTTCTAGCACAACTTCCATAAACAAACTCAGCATGTCTAGCAACTCTTTCCCATATCCACTGTCCTCCATCAAATACAGCCTCATCATTTCAATGCCTTCCATAGTTGGGATCACAGTGAACAGGGATACAACATCCAAAGTAACCAAAATGCAATTATCTGAGAGATCGTTCATACTAACAGAGGAGTACAAATCCTGTAACGAATGTTTAGAATCCTTAAGCACTATATCTGATTTATCCAACATCAGTCTAACATACTTCTCCGTGATAATTGAGAAGGATTCAGTCAACCACCCCTTTCCAGCAACAATCGGTCTAAAGGGTGGTTTGTTGGGATCCTAATGCACCTTATTCACCTTGGGGAAGACTTGATACAATGGAACTATGGGGGACTCAACAATAAGGAAATGCATCAGATACAATGTAATACTGTAACTCATCAGACACAAGTGGTAGTGTCTAACTGATTAGTGCGCACTGCAGTGATTAAGATATTAACCATCTTTTTCCACCTTATCTTTAAAATCTGCAACATCTATTGCAAGACCACAGATTATTGGAGAGCCCACATTCTGCCTCTCAGTAGTCATCTTGGGATTAGTCCTTCTGTTTTCCCCTGGTGAGAGAAGAAGCAAATGGACATTATTTCCTGGAGACTGCTGATCACCAGAAAGCCTAATAACTGCTTCATATTTGGCAGCTTGGAATTTATGCATATATTCTGCTACTTGTGAGAAGGAGCAGAGTGCACTGATTCCTGACAGTTTCTGGTTGGGCAGTGAGTGTCTGTGCTTGATGTTCCTCATTGGTCTGAATGCTATTCAAGGCATCTACCAGGAAAAGGCTACAACAAGTCTCCAGACATTTGCATCATCTAGGACAAGACTGAGGATCAGCAAACAGCTTTGGCGTGTTTCTCATCTCTGGATTGGTGCTAAGGTTTTGCTTCTGGATAGAGAAGAAGCAAAGGAGTATTGTATGCCAGCAGAGTGAAGCTGTGGTGAGACCAGCGCCACTAGTAGTCAGGCAGTAGCCATTCATACCACTCCCCCATTTTCATTATTCTAGACAAGCTAAGTTTTTGTTTCAGTAAGTACTGCCTGATGTATTTCTAACTTAAGAATATCTGTCTAAATACTTCATCCTTACATTTTCAGGGTCTACTGATTAGTTTCCCTCAAGTGTTTGGCAGTTCATGTATAGACATAGACAGCTTGACTGGCATTTTTCCTGTAAAATCATGATTGAAGTTTCACTACAGGACAACTAGTTTGTAGTGACAATCACTGTCCTCAGAGCAGCAAACCAGATACTCCTGACATTGCTTTATATTATCACTCCAACTGTCAATAAAAAGAGTCTGTTGCTGTGGATATGAATGTTCACACTATCTCTGTTACCAGCTTGGTGAACATGGGCATCCAGAGACAATGTAGAAATTGTCTCATGGTTATTGAGAAATAGTTAATTCTCAAACACACTGATATTGTATGTGAGAGATGTATTTACACAATGTCACTGGAGGCAAATCTCTCAAATAAAAGTACTCCTAATGTCTATAATGTTGTCAGTAGTATACATGCTGCACCCATCACACACAACTCAAAGCAGACATATAGGCCCACATATGCTGAGGCACTTAAATGTAACCTTCCTAAATCCCAAAGACCTCCTAGATGAACTACACATAGCAAATACCCTCAGCAGCCCCGAATGCACTCTTTCAAAACAACACCCACATCGACACATGCAGTCACATCTCATGGAGCCTCTACTTCTAAGACCAAAAAGCAAGCCACGACACAATCCATCATTCTAGTTATTGGAGACCCCATTGTGAGACATACTGATTTCCCTTTTACAAGGCTGAGTAAGGAGAACGGCATGGTCAGTTGATTATCGAGGGCTAGGATCCTACACATTATGCATGCACTCAGGTCATTGTACCACAAGTACCATTATGACTCAGTCATAGTCCATGTGGGTGTAAATGACTTGAGATGTACCTCCCTAGACTATATAAAGAAAGACATTATGGAGCTCTTGGAATATGTGTCCCAGGCTGGTGTAAGCCTAGCATTGAGTAGCATTTTACCTTATCCAAAGATGATTACACAATATGAACAAAAGATGAATGACTTTAATGATCGGCTTAGTTTCTGGTGTCATTCTAAGGGGGTGCAAAATTTGTCAGCATGGAAAAAGATGGTCAACAGACCACACTGCTTTCCCAGGAATGTTCTGCACCTCTCCCCTCTAGGCTTTTGAATATTAGCTAAAACACTGTCTTCCCCTATAGTGCCTTTTTAGACAATGCCAAACTGAAGGTACTTCCAACATAACAAATCAAAACCAAAAAAAATCTAAAGGTATTACTCCCCAGTGCTAGGAGTCTAAACAGAAACTTCAATCCCTAGAAACTCTCCTAACACTAGAGAATGCTGATGTTTGTGCAGTTACTGCGGTGGGTTTTAAAGCACACCAACAGTGCAAGGTTATAATGTCTTCCACAAATTTAGGCCAGTTATTACACAGACAAGGATAAAGGTAGAGGTGTCTCAATTTAACTTTATCTCGAGGTTGGTCAAACAGAACAATGCAACTGATTTATTCCATGTTCAAATTACCATAGGCAAAATCCAATATGACCCAGGAAACCCATACCATGTATTTAAACTTATTGGAAACACTCACCATCCAAACCAATACCATACTCATGGGTGACTTTATTTACCCCACAATAAACTGGGAATTCTATACAATACCAAACGTACAAGCACAGAGGTTCCTGAATTCTGTAAACACAAACTCCCCGGACCAGATTAGCAATGCACCAACCAGGGGTGCAACCATACTGGATCTGGTCCTCACCAATATGGGAGAGTGCTGCACAGCACCTAGTGTAATGACTTCTCTGGTCAGCTCAGACCACAAAATGGTCTCCTTTGAAGTAAAAATAAAACCTGAACCCCCATCTAACCATGCAATATTCAGGAACTACACTGAGGCTAACTTCCTGCTATTAAGTGATAATATGGCAACATTTTGAGCCCATGTAAACCCTGAGAACACTGCTGCCTATACAGAACTGTTCACAGAAAACCTATAGAAGCATATTAATAGCCGCATAGAGGCAGCTGTACCCACCAGGAAGAAGTACAGAACTAACTCAAAAAACAAGCCACCCTGGTGGAATCACAAAATCAAAAGGCTGTGTAACAGAATGAAGAAAATCATGACAAAAATTAGGATGTGCAGCACCCCGCAGGATAAAAGCACTGTCATCAAATTAAACAAACAACTCAGAGGACAAATAAAGTCTACCAAAGCCAGATTTGAGGTAAATTTGGCCACCCAGGCCAAGAACCACATGGCATTCTTTAGCTATGTTCACAACCTCAAAGGCAATATACAATTGTGTGTAGAACTCATTGTAAATGGAGGCACCTATACTGAACCAGAAGATACATCATACTTACTTGCTTACAGATTCAGCTCCAGTACCCCTCTTTCCCTTCTCAATCTTCTCTCAGGAAATACTATCAAACATAACACCCCTTGCTATCACTAGGGAGCAGGTCATTAATGCTCTCTCTAAGGCCAAGAACACTGCAACAATGGGCCCAGACAATATCCCATGATGCTTTCTAAATAACATGGAGCATGGCCTATCAGGCCTCCTAGAATTGCCATCTAACATTAGGCTCCAAGCAGGCTTTTTGCCTCATGAATGGAGATCAACAACAGTCATTCCTCTGCACAATGGTGGGCCACCTACAGATGCTGAAAACCACAGATCCATACGTCTTACAAGTTCTATATGCAAAACCATGCTAAGAATTATCATAGAAATTATCAGTAATGATATAGTAAACCTCCAGACACTAGACCCAACCCAATTTGGTTTCATCAAGGGCAGGTCATGGATTCTCATCCTAGTGGACGTCTTTGAGAAGGTCACCAAAGCAATGGATGAGTGAAAAATGGTTGATGCTGCCTACCTTGAGCTGGCCAAGGCATTTGACACAATACCTCTCTCGCATTGTTGACAAACTCAAGAGGTTAGATACAAAGCCATATGTCACCTGGTGGATAGCCAACTGGCTCACAGACAGGACCCAGGAAACTAAAATTGGGAAGCCCACCTCTGCAAAGAGGCAGTCACAAGTGGAGTCCTTCAGGGATCAGTCGATGGACCAATCATTTTTTACATTTATTTTTCTGAAGTCAAGGCCAATGTCAGTGGTCTCTAGTTGACTAAATTTGCAGATGATTGCAAATTAGGAGCTGACAATGAATACCACACCGACACAAATGTTCTCCAGGAATCAGAGGCATGGACTAAAACTAAATGCCAAGAAATGCATAATTTTTTAGGCAAGGTCTCAAAAACATTACCGACATGAAATTAACCAATCAGAGCAAAATAAAGGTCATGCTACTAAATGCTAGGAGCTTAAACCAGAAGCTGCACTCCCTGGAAGTACTTCTGTCACTAGAAGATGTAGATGTCTGTGCAGTCACAGAAACCTGGTTCAAGGCCTCAGAGTGTACCCTGGCCTTACAAGACTACAAAATCTTCTAGATCTTTAGACCGCAAATGGATGTGTGAAAACCAAAAAGGCAGTGTTTCAGTCTGTATTAGAGATAAATGCACCTCCAATCCAGTTAAACTGGACAACTCCATGGAGTTACTCTGGACCCAGGTTACGATGGGTAAGACCCCCACTCAATTAATAACCCTACAGAGATAGCAAACCTGCTATTGGATAGGTTTGATGAAAATTTCACTCCCTTATCCCCAACAAGGTACTGAGTAAAGGGACAGAGCTTCTAGCCTTTCTTGGTATGTCATGAACTTTATGCTTGAAGTCTCCAAGGTCAGGAAACTCTGGGGCTTCTCTGGCTGTTAGATATGTTGTGTGAGAGCTATCACAAAGGGTGAATTGTACTCTATAACTGGTTTAATCAGCACTGAAAATTGGGTACCAGTGACACTGCTATCAGTCATGCCAAGTACATGTATTTTGAGACTACCTTTGGTACTTTGCTACTAGATGATAAAAGGAAAGCAAACTGTCAACCCAGGTACCCACATTCCTAACCATATTTCTGCTTATTAGCGTGGTATTGCATATACTGTACTATATGTTGAGGGCATGGGTTGTTTGCCAAATGAAAGGGCCCTACACTTTTTTTGCACTTATCCTGAGCCCATTTTGGAATATACTAGATACTAACAAAGGTAAATTCTTTCTGAGAGGTACAGGTGCTAGTGTGGGTCTTGATAATAGTGCTCAGTTTTCAAGTCATCTGTAAATTTAGTTAACCAGCTGACTTGGCTCTCAGTTTGCGAGTCAAAGAAGTAAATGCTGAAAAGAATGGGTTCCTGTACAGAAACCTGGTGGATTCCACTGATTACCTTTTTACTTTTAGGTGATGCACCTGCCATACAATGTATGCGAGCTCTATATTTTAGTCAGCGTGCTATCTGTATTACCACACAAGGCTCTATATTTAAACACACACACACACACACACATATATATATATATATATATATATATATATATATATATATATATATATATATATATATATATATATATATAAATATATATATATATATATATATATATATATATTTTTTTAAACATTTAACTTACTTACAATGCCCAAGTGGGGTTTATTGTCAAAAGCTTTGGCTAGGTAAAGATATGCTGTGTGAACAGCATGAACATTCTCAACAAACTGTGTGAATCTATCAAAGAAGTTAACTAGATTTAATAGCCAATGTCTTGCTTTGCTGAAGCCATACTGATAAGGGACTAATATAATGAGATTTATGATATCATAATTGATGAGATCAGTTATGACTTGCTCCATAGCATTGTAGATCAGGGTCAGAAATCTGATTGGTCTATGATTACTTGGTTCTATAGTACCCCCACCACCACCCCCTTTTAGAGGGGCATCACCACTGTGCTAACTCATAATTCAGAAACAAAACCTGTCACTTAGCTTAAACAATTTGTGAAGATGTTCAGTGAGGTCATGTCTGCTGCTATTTATCAGACATCTAAATGTGTTGTCAGGTTTCATGGAGGAAGTATTCTTAGTCTGTTAGCACTTTTAAAACATGCTCCTTGGTGAGAGCAGAATATATAAGAGATAGCAGGACATGTGGAGTTAGGACAGATGTTTCAGGGGTTAGGTCTGCACTAAAGTTGTTTGTCAGAGTATTGTTAACATGTCTGTTGGTTTGTAGTGGGTGGTCCCATTTAGGAAAAGTTCTTGGCATTGTGTGTATTGTTCCTTAGTTTCCTAATATAGGTGAGGACAGTCTTGCAGATATTTTTATCTTCAGTACCTAGCGTAAGTTTATGGGTTGCTTTACTAGTCATAATGGTATCTTGCAATTCCCATATCAAGCTTTTATCCTATCCTTGTTATGAGTAGCTTAGGATCTGCTCTCTGTATATCTTAAACAGTTTTATTTTTGTAACGTTTATTTATGTTAGTGAACCACCAAGGTGTTTTTTTTAATTTTTCCTATTGTGTTTTGTTTTCCTTGATAATACTATTTCTGTGCATTTGTCTCAGAGGGCATAGAACTCCTTTATGACTTGAATGCTCTGTCTGAGTCTGAACTGGTTCATAGGTTAATACAAGGCTAACTGCCCTTGCAAGCCATTGTAAGCCTAGCCAATTATCTCTTGTGAGACTCAAGCCCTGCACATTGTGTTTGTAAGGCAAACACCTTAACCATTAGGCCACCCTGATGTTGTCATGACTGAATTTTGTTATTTCAGCTTATAATCCCTTTTAGTATAAATATAACTCTTGAATGCAGAAATATGGGGGCATAGCCATTCTCATTTTGGAGGTCTACACAGGGGAAAGCAAAGCACATGGAAAATGCATATAAAATGTAACAATTATTTTTTTTTAAGTTGAATCACATTCTAATTTTATATGTACCATTACTTTTTATTGGAGGTATCACTTCCAACAGGAAACCATCACTGATATGGATTACAATTTATCAGTGAGTTTTGTATGTTTTTGAAAGTACTGGAGTTTGAACAAATGAAGCAAAATTCCAAATACTTTCAAACCAATGGATGGGTTTTGTGTATAGTGCAGAATCTAGTAATCAAATGTGCCCATTGCAGTATAGTAAATGTTACTTGTCTTTCATAGATGACTATAATATTCTGTTATGTTTATTATTTTATTTATTTATTTTATGTATTTCCAGTTTGATAACCAGGGAGGTCCACTGGGCTCAAAGAGCCCGTTTTCAGTGGAGGCCTGGGGAGAAAAGCTCCAGTAATATGTAGTATAATCTCACTAATATAATGAATGATGCATAGTGGAAACAGAAACAAGTTAAGCAAATTTTACATATAAAATAGCAAAAAAAAAAAACAAAAAACAAATGTTAAACAGTAGCTTGGAGAAGGATGTGAACATATTTACAAATTTAGTGGTAGAGAACAGTGGTGCAAGGTTAAATTAATACACTGATATAGAAGTAACATTAGCATGGATGAGTTCTTTATGCATGAATAATAGCATAAGTTAGATTAATTCAAAGGTTTAATCCTCTGAACTGGTATAGATGAAATATTTACATGAAGGCAGTACATAGGGTTAAACAATAGTGTGTAAGGAAGAACAAACTTTGTGTGTAAAAAAGTATTTATGTGTTGAGCAGCTTAGGTAGGTGGACTGCAATTGCATTTCTATTTTTGGGAGAGGTAAGAATGCAGCAGGGTTTTGAAGTGTTCAGCATTCTCAGAATTTCTTAAGGATGGAGGGAGAGAATTCCATTTCTTGATGATGGAGAAGGATAGCAGGAGCTAACCAGCGGGACGGATTGGTTTATAAACAGAGATTAGATTTTGGTGGGTAGTTAGGGGTGTATAATGTTAGGATTTTGATAATGCGGGACATATAGTTGGTTTGAAAATGAGCTTGTGGGTGGTGATGAGTTGGAGCTAGTCAAGGTAGTTTGGGAGTTCTAGCCATTGCAGCTGGTGGAGAGGTTTACAGTGATGAGTGGAGTAATTGGAGGTGGTGGTGAACTTTGAGATTTTATTGTAACAGGATTCTAGTTTAGAAGAGATGGAGGAAGATAAGTTTAATAGGACTAACTCGATCTTGGCTTCTAAGGACTGGGTGTGTGATGTCAAGATCGCCAACTTCATTTTAATTTTTATAGGTTCATAGGTTCAAACTAGGCTATCTGCCCTAGGGCATTTATAAGCCTAGCCAGAGTGTGTTTGGCTTTCGCCACCCATTTTAAATGAATTTTGCTATGCACTTGTTCGAGGTTAGTATACTGTGCCTCTGTCTAACAGTGACACAGAAGTGATACCCGGGGTAAACCTACTATCTCCCATCCACTCATCAAGATTCCTCTTGAAGAGAGTCAATGAGGGACTCTGCCTAACCTGGACTGGGATTTTATTCCAGAGTGAAGGGAGCCTCTTGGTTATGAATCTTTCCCTCCAGCATGTCCTATTTATTTCAGTGCTGAGGTTCAAGTCTCTCGTAGCTTGATGGGATTTGGATTTTCTGAGGTGCAGCATGTCCATTAATTCTGGGTTGGACATGGCTTTATACATCAGGCACAGATCGCCTCTGAGCATGCGGTATGCCACTGAGTAGAGCTGGAGTTTCTTTAACCGGGCAGCATATGGCATCTGTTTGAGCCCTTTGATCCTCTTGGTGAGATACATTTGGGGTCTTTCCAGTTGCTGCAGGTGTCTGGTAAAGTACATCCCAAAAGGGGCATTGTACTCAATTATGGGCCTGATGAGGGATGAGTAAAGAGGCACAATGATGACTTCCCCTGATCTAGATGTGAATCCCTTCATGATTAGGTGGGCTATATAAAATGTTTTTGTAACCACTTTGGCCACGTGATTGTCAATTTCCATTTTTGGGAGATTGCAAACAATCTGATATTCCTCTATTACAGGAAAGGCTACAGAAAGATAAACTTTACTTGACAGTACCGCTTAACTTTTGTATTTATTAAAATATGTTAATGAGTGAGCATAGCAGATTAATACTTTGGGACTAAAAACAAAGCAAGGTATAGTAGTATGAGAAGAATTCTGTCTCAGTTTTTACTTAATACAAAGTCTGGATAAATAGATCTCTGGAATAAATAAAAAAGAGACTTGCAGAACTACAGAAAGATGTAGAAAAAATAGTTAAAGGTGCCACAAAATCCCTTCAGAAAAAAGCATAACCTTTAATGCTGGTCAGGGAGCTGCCAATCTCCATTATGACTTATTGTCTAAATCTTAAAATAATCTCACTGAATATGACAAAAAGTTACCTACATGAAAATAACTGGAACATTAAAATAAAAAAGCTAGTCAGTACTACCTGCAAATGATAAAATGACAACTTAATCCAAAAAAAATATATATATAGCAGAATTAATATGAATGTGCATTCTGAATTTTATTTCCTCTTATCTGCATTTTAGATTCAGTCATTCAGTACTAGGCTAGTTGTCCTTGTAGGCTATTTTAAGCCTAACCAGATTCCATTTTGCTGCTTGAATTAACCCATACCATTTGGTGTTAGCTTGGCCTTACCCATCCCATGGACAATAATTATATATAGCCCATAGTGAGAATAACTGGGATCATATCATAGATAATTTAAGGGGACCTGTGTGTGAGATAATGCATTTAGGATCTTTCATTAGTATTTGAGGGGACAGCCCTGGGGTAAATTTACTGTTGGACATGCATACATCCAAGTTGCTATTGAATATGTACAGGGATGAGCTTTGATTTAGGTGGATGGGGAGTCTGTTCCAGAGCAGTGGTATCCTCTGTGACATATACCTGTCCCTCCAAATTTCTGCTAATGTTGCAGAAGAGGTTTTGATCCCTAGATCTAGTATTTCTGATGTCATTTGACTTGCTGATGTGCAGTAAGTCCATCAGTATTGTGCCAGAGGATGCCTTGTATGCCAGATAGTGGTCTCCTCTTAGCAGTCTATAGGACACTGAGTATGGTGTCAGGGCTTTCATTGATCTGTTAAGGATATATTGTTTAGACCATGCATCATTTTAATAAAATATTTCTGTGAGCATTTGAGTTGTTGCATGTATCTGGACAGATTCATGCTAAATGCTATGACTGGTTTTATGAGGACTGAGTGAAGACAGACAATGACATCTTTAGCTGCCAATGTAATCCCCTTTCTTAATAAGCTGTGCAATATAGAAGTGCTTTCATAAAACAGTGGGCACATGTTGATTGAAAGTTAGGGCACTGTTCTCATAAGTTCCCAAATCCTGAACAACTGAACCAAATCCTAGGGGCAAATTGTCGATCTAGTATTTCCTTAGGACGGACAACTTCCCAAAGGATATGATAATGTATTTTTGTTATTTCATTTCAGTCAGTGACTCTGGCCCCAGTTATTTGTCTGGGACTGCAGGATGGCCAAGTGACTTGGGGATTCAAAGACTGCTCCTAGCTTGCAGATACCTGCAAACATGGTCAGTCATTAGTGTTTGGTATTAGTTTTTACTTCAGAGTAGTAGATGCAAAACAGAAGAGGTTCCAGAAACAAATCCTGGAGAATCTCACAGATGACCGCTTTCTTTGTGGAGGTGGCTGCCCTTGTTTTGATCTCCATTGTCCTATCTGCGAGCCAGTTGGCAATCTAGCAGGTGACAATGGGGGGGGGGGCCCTGTTTATTTACCTTTTCTATTATACCTAAGTGGAAGATTGTGTCAAAAGCTTTGACTTCATTGAAGAATGCCATCTATGGCATTTCACCTTAATCCATTGCTTTGGTGACCTTTCTAAAAAAAAAGTCTATCGCATTGAATAAGCATGACCTGCCCTTTATAAAACCATGCTGAGACAGGTTCAGAGTTTTGAGGCTCCCTGTGTCCTTATCAGTTAGTTGCATGATAAGTCTTTCCAAGGCTTTGCACATGAGACTCATTAGACTCATTGGTCTGTAATTACCTGGGTCAAGAGTAAGTCTTCTCTTATGCAGGGGAATGGCAGTAACTTTTCTCTATTCACTTGATGCAAAACCTGTATGGAGGCTAAAGATGAACAAAGTTGTTATGGGTTTGGAATAGTCATGCTTCATAGTATTTAAGATGCATTCAGGAATACTGTCAAGACCCATTGATGAAGTATTTTTTGATTTTGATAGCTCTTTTAGGACTTGGTCTTGTGACATAATGCAAAGGGGAGTCAGTTTCAGATGTGTATTGTGGAATAGACAGAGGGAAGAGGGTAAAGTTTGACCTGACTTTATCAGCCAATAAGTTCACTTTTTCTTCAACCTCAGTGCAGATAATATTGTTTACAATCAGCTTATTGTGCTTCTGAGATTACGAGCATAACTAAAAAAGGTCTTGTTATTGTCTATCTGTGACTTGGGTGGCTATTTAAACCTCAGTCTTTACTTTGGGTGATTTTATTAAGCTCTTGAGTTTTTTTTTTTTATTTGTTTCAGAGATGAGGGGTCTATCATTTAAGGGATTAATCTTCTTACATTTCATCAAAATTCTCTTCCCATTATTGTAAAGCTTGTTGATATCAGGGTTCCACATATTTGTTTGGGGGTTTCTCCAGCACTTATTTCTATAGGGTACAGATGCATCTATGCAGCTGTTTACATGCTGGTATAGTGGAGTTGTGTACATTTATGTATTCAGCATAGTTAATTGGATTTATTTGGGATTTAAAGCTTGCCAAGGTATCACTTTGCCATGAGTTGTTAAGTCTTCTAGAAATTTCTAAAGACATCTTGAGTGGAAGGGGCTTCTGGCTTCAGCTTTATTTTGAAGAGACAGCGTTATGATCAGACCCAACAAGTGATAAAGTTACGTAAAGGACAGGTTGCAAGATGCACCCATATTTGTAAGAATAAGACTGAGAATGTTGTTCCCACACCGGGTATTTCCATTAATTGTTCCAGGGTGTTTGTATTGACTAAATCCTGAAATCTCTGTGCTTGTACACTAGAGGTGTTGTTAGTTTCTCAGTTCATAGTTGGATAATTGAGCTCACCTAGGATAAAGGTAGTGGGATTAATACTAAGTGATTCCAGTTCCTGTAGACAGATGTAGCTTTCTTGGGTCATAGAGAGAGTTCTCTAGCTAGCTGATATAGGATATGAGACTTTTCTGATGGTTGTCTGGATTTGAAGAAACTCTATTACACCATGTTGCTTGCTGTTACCAGCTTTGATGTGTCTCTTCTGGACAAAGATTGAGATACCTCCACCTCCACCTCACCCCCTCCCTTGTGTAGTAGCTGTTCTAAATGTGTGGAAGACATTATAACCCTGCACATCTGGAGTGCCCTCTGCCATTTCAAACCACGTTTCAGTCACTACAAAGAATTCTGCATCCTGAAGTGTCAGAAGAAGATCTTGTAGGGAGTGAAGTTTCTTGTATAGGCTCCTAGCACTGATCAGTAACAGCTTTGTTTTTTCCTTTGCTTGCTTCATTATGTTGGTAAGTTTATTAGGTCACCATTGCCTAAAAAATGCACTACGGGGTGGATAATGTCTTTGTCAATGATGGAAACCCTAGAAGGGGCAGATGCAGGCCATCCCTTTGGAAGCAACATGACCTTTTCATCAAATCCTGTCAGACTGACAAATTCTGGATCGTCTTCAAATTACATCAAAAACTAAGCCAATTTTTGATGGCAGTTATATTTTGCTCATATTGCAGGATCATCCTAGGAGAAGAAAGAGTGCTGCTCAATGCTAGACTCATATCTGCCTGAGGCCCATAGTCTGAGAGTATGTCCCTCTTCATATAGTCCAGGGAGGTACACTACAAGTTATTGACACCAGCATGATCTATGACAGAGTCATGTTGGTACTTGTTGTTCAAGAACTTGTGTGCATGTGTGATCTGATGGATCTTGGCACCAGACAAGAGTCACTTCCTCTTTCCTTGCACAGCCTGGTAACAACATACCTCTCAACTGTACAGATTTTCGTAGACTGTCCAGATTTTTTCCTAATATTTTTGGTCCGTTTTTTCATAAAATTGTGGCTTTCTGGCAAATTAATGGTAAATCATTAAAGGTTGAAGTTAGAAAATAATGACAGACATTTGAGTTTTAGACTTCATACCCTTCAGAAAAGTCATGCTAATGCAAAACATGCTATTCTATTAACTTTCTAAGTTTGTAAGAGCAATATTTAAAAATGTTCCCTATTTGTACCACTTTTTTCATGGCATTGTCCAGATTTCTTAATCTAAGAAGTTGAGAGGTATGGAAGAGGTCTATATGTATGTTTTACAATGGAGTCACCTATAACAGGAATGCTTGGGTGTGTAGATTCACACTTTAGAGACTAAGCTTATGTGATTTTGCGACTCTTTGTGTTACATGAGGAGGCAAGCTTAACTCAATGAGTGTACTTTGTGCCTGTGTTGTATTTTGGAGGTCTTTGAGGTTTAGGCAATTTAATCATTAGAGCCCAGTATGTGATGGATTTTGTGTAATGTGATGGTTTCAGTGGAGTATAGTGGGGTATTATGAGTGGCACACTGCTAATAATGTAGGTGTCTGAATTTACTGATTATGCAAGATTTTTGCCCCAAGGAGATTATCTATTTTAACACACAGGCGCATCAGTTACAAATGTATTTAAAGTAACAAGTGTTCATATACTGTTATGAAAAAATCAAATAAACAATGGTCACAGTGAAGCACTTCTAGTCATTTTGTCATATTTATACAGTACAGGCCATTGTACGACACCCACACAGGCACACAGACACATGGGCACACATGCACACACGCACACACAGCATCAGATGACAGCAGTTTATCCCACTTCATGCTTGTGCCTCAGGTATCACCATCCTCTGCAGGTAATACATGAACAAAAGAGCATTCAGTCTTGCAGTACAAGACTCACATTGACAAGTGGTATGCCCTAATATGCCAAGGCAATAAACCTTCATAGTATGGCCACTTTTAGGCAACTGACATTTGGTAAGTTTGTCTTGCAGCTTATGTAGGTTTCAGGTATCATAAGTCAGTATCTGACACATCAAGGAACTGCAGTTCAGTGAGCTGCAGTAGAACCAAATAAACCTGTTATAACTCACTTAATAATCAGGACTTTGTGCCAGGAAGCAAAAGCTTACATATTATAGACATAAGCTTATTCGAACAAACATTTCAAAGTAACAAATCTTTATTCTAGTTGTCCTATTAAAAAAAAATACTGTTGAAATTGTTTGGACATAGTTTTTAGAACAACAACTATCATTCTGAAGTTATCCTATAGAGAGGCTGTTGAATATGTCTAAACAAAATGATGTCATTTTTTCTGGAACACTGTTGAAAGTACTTAAACATAAAACCATATATTTTATTTCATATTTCTCAGTCATGTTTTTGCTTTAGTCAGCAAACAAGTCAACAGTATAATAATTGTCAGAAGACTATTATAATTTTTCTTAAAGATAACTTTGACATTTAAGCAAACCAAAATATTTGAACAAGTAAGCATTTTGTTCCTGGGTATGAAAACCAATATTGTTATTGTCATGCAGGTCTGTAAATGACTTCATGAAATATTCATGTTTTCATTTAACTTATTTAAATGTGCCATGTGAAAACCCCAGGCAACTGTTTTTGTGAGGGAATACATCCACACCAAAGACTAAATTATGAATGCATGAAAGATATGTTTTCTGAGGCAAACTGAAATTTAAAATAGATACTAAAGCAATATTTTATATATTTAATTTAAAGAGAGTCACATTGTTTTGTAATGCTAATTTGTTTATTGGTTTTGTAATCCTGTTCAGACATCATTAACATCCTTTTTGTTGAAATTACAAGAGGATTAAAACATTTTAGCAGGACCAATATGCAGTGTAAAACTAATTATTAAATGAAAAACTATATTATCAGAATTTCTTCAAGCCTAAAGCATGGTTAAAATAAGATAAAAATACAAAGTTACAGTGCTCCGTTTGTAAATCAGTTATACTGCTCGCCTGATTTATTACTTTTTTCCTGGAAATATGAAAGTAGTGCAAGGATTCAAAGCAGAACTTGATAATCAGTTTATGATAGCACTTGCAAATTGATGTGAAACACAGTCCCAAAAAGTGATAGATTTTATTCACAGCCTTTAATGTTGGACACAATTATCACTGTAGCTTTCTTTGTGAGCTTTCAGAAGCAGCTTCAGCCAAGTGTATTGTTACGAGAGAAAAGCTACAGTGGGTATATGGTTTAATAGTACATATAGTAAAACAGCAAAATAGATCACCTAATTACAAATAACTTTATTATAGAAGCCATATATTTTACCAAATATTTTCATTTTTTGAATGTATTTTTGGAAAAGTAATACTGTGAATTGGTGTTTGGAGAATGCTTGGAATATACATTTTGTAAAAACAAAAGGTCTCAGCCTTTGTAAAGTAACACTCCTAACCACTGCATATAAGGAACAAAGAGACATTACAGGTAGACATTTAGTTATGAGTAAAAGAGAATAAAGCCTGGGAAAATTTAAAGTTTTTCATTGGATTCATAGGTGGTGCCAAACAATTCAGCCCTGTGATAATCAACGCCCTGTTCACCTTGTTCAAGCTGTCCCCCCCTCCGCTTTCTCAAGGAATGCTAGGTCAGTTAGTCCTGTGGGAAAATTTAACACCCATCCAGCCATCTGTGTCATGTTTGAAGGAAGTAATGTACTGCTTGACCTGCAGGTATAGCTTATTCAGAGATGGGGGAAGTGCTGTGAAATGAAATTATCTTTTCATCATGTTCTGCTGATGAAGATTTATGTCCTTGGTCAGATTTAAGTCATCTAATTAATAAACAGTAGTGAATAAAAAAGACAAAGAAAGCCGAATAGCATGTTTAGCAGAAATTTACATGCAGTATAATGGAGGCTTGGGATTTTAATCACCTCGTACATAAAGTGAATGTATGTAAAAGGTAACAATACACATGTCCACAATTAAATACTTTTAATGTGTAAGACTAATTGGCATTGTTAAGTAAAGGCCTGACTACTACAGAGCTGGGCAAGTTCATACAGCAACTTTGGTACCTGCCAAAGCTGCCAGGGTAGTGAGGAAGGAGTACTGAAACAGTGCCTCTTGTCTTTTCCTGGGAGAGGGACAAGGGTGATGTGCTAGTGGGTAATGGTCACTAGTTAAAAAGCACTTAGAAAGCCATTACTTGTAAAGTACCTAGTTTTATTTCTAAAGATGTTTATCATGTTAACTTGCAATTTATTCAGTGTTTTTTTATTGTTTTTTTTTTCTTTTTCTTGGTATAGAGAAATGTGTGTGTGTGTGTGTGTGTGTGTGTGTGTGTGTAAGCACATACACACACATATACACACACACACACACACACACACACACACACACACACACACACACACACACACACACACGCACACATATAGTTATAAAATACCACATATTGATAGCACTTATATTGATATTTAAGTTTAAAAATAGAAATGGATATCCAGAGTATGTGTTTTCTGAGAAAAAGAAAATGCTACTGTATATTACAGTTAAGTGGAAGCTAAATGAAAGCCATTCTTTAGTAATTTATATATAACCAAATATAATAACTCTAGTACACTTTCAAAATCATGTTTTTTCTTATAGCTTTATTTATAATTGTCTGTTTATCTGCCAGGAGTGCCCCAGTGAACCAAAGACAATTTTTCTGAGGAGGCAGAGAGATAGTTCTCCATAGAAGAACACAAAGTAATACCATGTATGGGCATTACAATCCAGTATCACTGTCTGTAGTTTGATACATGCAGATAGCAAACAACACATTCATCCACTTGAGAAATCAAAAGAAAAAAGTTATCATTCAAACTGATGAGAGTTGAGTGAATGTCAATAATACTGTATGATAGTGTGCAGATCTGAACATTTCAGAACATGTATACTCTAGAGGCAGAAAAGCTGTACTATATTCTAACAATAGTCTCACTTATGATTTATATGCAGAAATAATATCCTTCATGATCTGTATGAAATACAGCTAAAATTAATGTATTCAAAATGTATTTTTATCAGGGAAGTGTTGATATCATTCATCTTGTGTGTGTTTGCAGTTTTTTTTTTCAGTTAATACTGCATGTAATAAGCTGATTCCTATTAAAGCAGATAGCAAAACAATTTTTTTTACATGAAACTTAAGGTTCCTTCTGTCGTTCTGGTATACTGACCATCTTGAAGTGCTGCTTCTTCAGTTTTGTTCTTTTCTGCAAACCTATCAGGCAATACTGCATTTTATCCAAATATGACTTTTTATATCCCACATTAAACTCTCACAAAATTATGGCCCCAGGGCTGATACATCTAAATTCAACTTTGAATTTTGATTTCTTAAGAATATTTCTGGAAATTGTATCCTAAATTTTCTTGTTACACCAAAATATCTATATTTAATTTATTTCTTTTTTCTTTACTTTTACACATTTTACCTGTCTAAAATTACAGTGAAGAATAAGAAAAAAATGTTATCTTTTGATGTATGGTTAACAGCTGTTTGAAGAAAGTCATCTTATTCTAAAAATATATATGATCAACAAACTAACTGTGGCATTAATGGTTATGTATGCAATCATTCTTTCTATTATTTGCATAACATAACACTTCAAGCATATAGCTCCCTACTCAAGTTAAATCAGATTAGGTCTTGCTTGATGAAGGAAAAACTGTTTCTTTCTGTTTTCATATTTGCTAAGACAAATCAGCTCAAGAGGCAAAGATTGCTCTGTTATTTAGTGAAAATGATTTTGCATTTATTTTCCTGACACTGTGATATAAAGTCTCCATTTTGTATTTATGTACAACATTTAAAGTTTCAGTACCTTGAGATTTCAAATTACTTTCATTTGAAAAGAGTTTCAAGACACTGGATTGTAAATATAAAAGGAAATAAAGATTATTTATAAATAAATATATCTATCTATATATATATATATATATATATATATATATATATATATATATATATATATATATATATATATATATATATATATCCACAGTTAATATATACATATTGCAGATACACGTACATGCATGAGCTCATACACAAACACACACACACACACACACACACACACACACACACACACACACACACACAGACTCACATGAATATCAAATAAATTGTATATTTGATAAGTACAAATTATATTTTTCACACTGAAAGTGATATGGTCAACACTTTTACTCATGACCCAATGTATCAGTTGTTTTCAAATTTAGCCTACAGGAATAATCTATAACTGATCAGGATGCATTAGCCTACTGGAATAATTTGTATTTGATCAGGATGCATTAGCCTACTGGAATAATCTATAACTGATCAGGATGCATACTGAATTGATTTTTGCATTCCATGTAGTTTCTGCCATGGTGCCACTTTTCACTTAGCTCTGTAAATTGTACAAACATTTTCTATGCATGAGAAAATAGAATGTTAGTGTCTAGCCATGTTTTACATCTTGTTCACTTCAGTGACGTAGCCTCACCCCCAAACACACACAAAAGCAAAGTCTCCAAGCAGCATAAATACTCATTAGAATGCTTGCATGTGGGACACCTGCTGTAAGCAGATTGTTGTCAAAATATGATCAATGCACTGTTCATCAGCTATGTTGTATGTTGTTTTCTGGTTTATGGCAGCAAAACATTTTTTATATCAATGCATCAGCAAAATTATTAAGCAGACAATTTTCATCAATAACCCCTGAATTTAAATGAATTGTAAATGGGGACAGGAAAGTATGACTTATCCACCAAAGAATACATTTTATCATGTTCTGCTGATTTCTTTGGTGGCAGAGTGACACAGTGGTTAGTGTTTCTTCCACTCAACGTTTGATTTTTTAGTTCATTCTTTCTATGTGAAATCTATATGGCTCTCTTTTGTCTGCCTGAACTTTTGCTGAATATTCTGTTTTCCTCCACACTCAAAAGGACATATCACAGTTGTATGGAATGCATAAATATTAGCTGTCTATATTTTATATGAGGTATGGTAACAAACCAATTTGTCCAGGGACATCTTCAGAAGGGGGTTAGATAAATATATTAGTGGGAGTTAAGAGGGTGGGGGGTGAAAGGGTTAAATGGGAAGGAGGGATAATTGGGAGGAAACAAGGTAAGTTGGAGGGGCTTAAGGAGTTTAGGCTAGTATAGCTGAGTAAGGGATCACATGTTGGTGTGAACTTGCTACTCACCCTCCCTTCCCTTTTTTGTGAATTGGTGGGGATTGTGCTGACTTTATCAGTTTGGGTAGGGTGGAGAAGAGGGACAGGCTTGCCCTCTTCTGTTCCCCCTCTGGTGTTGGATGTTTAAGTGGTAAATGTAAGCGAGCGGCGGTAAGGATGCTGCTTATTTGGTTGGAGGCGTAATTTAATAAATGGTATATGAAGTGAGTGGTAGGACCCTGCTTCATAAGTAGAGTTAGTGAGTGGGGGAATGGATGTTGCTTACTGGGTCAGGATGAGTAAGGTCACACTGTCCTGATTAACATTACATGGATGTTTATGCTGTGATAAAAATCAGCTATACTATGTTCAGGTGTAATTAATAAATGTTGGTTATCAAAGCGTGTTATGGAAATTTAATACAGATTGTCAAACGTCATTCGGTGTGATGTGTGTTTATTGAAGGGGACCTGGAGAAATATTTATCTGTTTATATGTGTATATGTGTGTGTGTGTGTGTGTGTGTGTGTGTGTGTGTGTGTGTGTGTTTTGTCCAATAGGCTAGTATCATATTTAAGATTTTTTCTGCTTTCTGTCATTGTGTACAAGGCTAAACAATGGATCTCCTATAACAAATTGGATAAATCAAGCAACTGGAAACATGAATGAATAAATTAATGCACAGTTTTTGTAGAGAGCAAATACACTCGTTTTCCAAAATAAGTGCCATGCCTTTGTAATATTTTTCACATCATATCTTGCACTGTTTTATGTGAGATGTGGGGGGGGGGGGTGAAACTTACAGGAGCATATATAGCCAGAAGCAAGTGTTCCTTCATGATCTAAAAATATGCAATTTTAACTCATGGCAGCATATCACACGACACCTTTTTATCATAAGATTTAGAAATGTAATGAGTTTACTTCACTGTATACATCAAGCTCCAGTTATTCTTTGTGTTTCAATAAAACACACTTTTGATCCTATATTTTCAAAGCAACCTAACCTTACATTTTGTAAAATAATCACTGAAGCTCTGAAACATGGAGATATCTCCATCTGGTAAAGTAAATGCTGTTTGCAGCAGACCTGTCAGTAGTTGTCACATGACTGTGGGCATTTCATCAAATAGAGACACATGTTAACCATATGAAGTTGATAAAGATTGCTTTGTTGAGCTAGTATGTCATCATGTCTTATCTACCAGGTAGATTACAAGTTTTGCTTAACCATTTTTTTCTCATGTTTTTTTTTTAAATTTCCCTCACTCATTCTCACCCTTTTAACTCCAATATTTTAATATACATGCAAATACTACTTGGGGGGAAAAAGTATTCTGCCCCTAATATTTCTCAGTTGCCTTCATTGCCATCCTGAACTGTGACTTCTTAATCCAAAAAAAAATCTGTTTTAACTATCTTTATCGGCAGTGCCCTCAAATCTACTACATATCCCAGTGAAGTAGTTAATGATTTATAATTTGGGCTTTACACTTTTGTTAAAATTATTCATGTTGTATAGTGCGGTCTTTTCATTTATTTTCTCATATAATTTGATTATTGCATTTGGTGTATTCTTTAAAGTGTCTCTGACATATTCTATTCTTTTCAACTTTAGTTTTCCAGACTACTGCAGTATTCCAGAATGTGTTTTACCAAGTATTTATACATAAGAAAACATCAGACTGGTATCCCGTTCAAGATGCAAATGCTAATAAAATGAACAAAAAAATTACAAATTTTTCTTTCATATTTGTAAACACTTGGTGAGGCTCACTATATGGAATAAGAATTTGTGATATGATTTGGTTTTATTTTATTAAAATGTACATTGACCAGATGTCTCAGACTTACTTTGAGTCACTCCTGCATAATCCTGGTACATGAAGTAATTCTTTAACCCGCAGAGTATATTATTTTTTGACTGACAGAAAAAGATGACAATTACTTATTTCCAGTTGAGATACCTATTCCCATGCAGACAGGCATGTGCTGTCTTTCCTGCATTATAACCATTTGAGTTTCGCAGCCAGGAACTTCAGCATGTTGCATCTCATGCAGGCTAACACTTACCTTCAAATCTAAATGCGGATTCAGCAAAGATACAGTAACTGTGTGAGGGGAGTAGAGTTGCTTCACTTTGAACACATTTGTCAGACTGAGCAAGATAAGCACAAATGCTGTGAGGATGTAGTGGGATAGGTCAAATGGGGTTTAAATTTGTTCAGGCAGCAATTGGGAATGGAATTTGAGGAAGCAAGAGAGGAATTTAGATTTAGAGAGCAGAAGGAGAATTTTAGGCTTAGATAGTGATCAGGGAATTTAGAATTATGAAGGTGGAGAGAAGTTTCATGTTTAGGAAAAATGTGGGAATTGAGGTTTCATGACCGACATGGTAGTTTTAGTGTTAGGAAGTAGTCTAATAATTTAGTTGTAGGGAGTGCAAGTAGAGTTTTAGGGTTAGGAAATGAATAAGGAAATTTAGGTTTAAAGAGCAAAAGTGCGATTTTAGAGTAAGGGTGAAGGTGTAAGGGTTCAGGTTAGGGTTAGAGACCTGGTGGGAGTTTTATAGGTTCATAGGTAGGTACTAGGCTATCTGCCAGAAGGCATTTATAAGTCTAGCCAGAACGTGTTGGGTAGGGTTAGAAAAGAGCTCTAGGAGGTCATGGAGTTTCCATGGGTGATGTGGTTGGGCTACACAAGTCGCAAATGCTAGTGGAAAATGGGGCACTTGCAGTTTTTAGCAAGTGACAATGAGCATGTTAGCTGTGAGCTTACTGTAAACAAGTTCAAGGCATAGGCCTATCTTTCCAAGGCATAAGATGAGATTATTACCAGATTCAGCTACACTTTGTTTGCAACTGCTCCTGTGTTTGCTTCTCATATCCATTATTTTGCCCTTTTTTGTATTAGAGATAAATCTTTACGCATCAGGCTATACTCCCTTTTTGCCTCTTATGTCTTGATTTGTTTCTTATCCTTTATGCATATATTTGCTCTTGCACTCCATATATCCTGAAATAATTATACCATCTTGGATTTACACAATGGTTATATGTTGACCTAACCAAAAGGGGGTCACCCTTACCATTTTTTGTGTACTTTTGAATTTTTAGATGAACCCTGATGATCATAGAGAGAGAGGAAAGGCAAGCAGAGACACTATTGTCCATAAGAATGAAAAGGAATATGTCTTTCATGCATGCCTGTAAGGAGTCCTAGAGCAGAATTTCTTTAGTTGTCTGTTCTGAAAAAAGGCAAACAGATCTGTTTAAGGCATTCACCACAGGTGGATTAATTCATGGAATACTCCTGGATGAAGTGGGTGAGGTCTACTCTGGTCTTGCTGAGCTTGTTTGTAATAAGGTTGGGGTATAATGGACGGTAAACTAAGCTGAATTACTACTTCACAGGCTAACAAAGCCAGCCTGCAAAGAGGTTAGAGCATGGCACACCCTTGCTTGTTTGTATACTATATCACTGTGCTTTTGCCTGTGTGCACTAGCAAAGGTCCTGGACACCACTGATAATTCAAAGTCTTTAAAGCACTGATAGCAGACACCATCTCCCTGACATTTATTTAATTATGCTTGTCTACAGGACCCCTCAAAGCTTGCAGTTTTACCCCTTTTGAAAAGCAATGCCATGTACCCCAGGATCTCAAGAAACACAGCTAGAAACTCAAGAATACCATTGGGAATTTCTACTTTGTCTGTAGGGAGAGAAGTATTTCTCTTAGTCAAGTCCAACAAATGTCGTAAGAAAATAATTTAGTTTGAAGAGATGAGAAAAGACTTCTGACACTTGATTTGAAATCCCAGATTGAATAGAGGTACCCAAATAGTTTTTAGAGACTCTTGTCAGCTGGAAAATGAGTCTCCAAAGATAAAAAAATCATCCAGGTCTGAAAAAATGATACATTGTAGGGTGTAATGAGCTAATTTTGGAGCATCTTGTAAATAAGCTTGGTGTAGTGGGGAGTCTAAAGTGTAAAACAGAGAACTTATAACATGAGACAGTCACAGCAAATCTTAGGACATGCTGAAAATGTTTGGCAGTAGGATTGCGGTAATAGGTATCCTTTAGGTCTACCTTTACCCCTTTATCATGAAAGCTTGGATAGGGATCAAAGACAAAAAAAAAAATTGAAGTGATAACATCTTGAAGTTGTGAATCTTGCTAGGGGGGAGTTAAAGCTCAAGTCTCCTTTACTAGCCACCAGGATGACTTTCATATGGAGATCAGAAATATCCTTGAATAATAGCTTTTGCTTTAATTCCTGGGCCATCATGTTATGCAGAATGAGAAGAAACAGAGAAATCTGGTTCCATGGGCAAGAGGGAATACCCAGAGGGTGAGTAAGAATTTCCCATTGCCAGGAGTACCCTGGATGGATTATTCTCAGAAGCCAACTCTCTAGGAGTATCTGATGCTAATATGTAAGTCGCGGTCTGAGGGAGATGGAGAATTTGCCAGGGAGGGGCTTGGATATGTGGACAGTCTTGCTGATTGTCCTTAGATTTTTGAGCACTTGCTGATTAAATGTTTTTTTTGGGAAACAGGGCTTAGGACGAAGACTTATTACTTGTTTTAAAAAAGGAGGGTTAAAAAAAGTTGACTCAGTCCTTGTATTGGTTTCCCCTTTTCATTACATTTCTTATGTGCTACTGCATCTGCAGCTGCATGGCCAAACAGACAGTCAAGATCCCAGCCTTTACTTTCATAGGAAGATTTTTTGAACTAAGCAAAGCATATCTCTTCAAACGTAGTCCAGAAACAGCTGCTCTGGAAAAAGGTTCAGAGGCATCATTAAGTGCTCTTCAAAATATGTTTAGTCATCTCAGAGGAATCTATCACAGAAGCACTTACAGATTTTTTTTTTTTTTACCATAGGAGATGGATGGTGTACATTCTCAAAAGACAAAAGGAATATGTTAGCATCTAGCCTTGACAACTTAAAATCAATAAAGTTAGAGCACTAGGAGTCAGCATCTTCTGACCCAACTTGTCTCTTGCTTTCTCATCTTTATCTGAGAGGATCGGGTTAGAAGCAGTAGTTTGTGAGCAGTAGATTTAGATAAAGGAGATGATTGCTGGGTCTACTTTGGGATTAGAAGACAGGTACTTATAAGACTGGTTAACTTATGTAAACTAACAAACCCTTTGGCAATCAAAGGCTGTCTATTAGGTAAAATGGCTGTAGTGAGAAAAACATCCCCTAAGAAAGGCAAAAAAAAAAAATAGGAATTGGATTCTGTTTAGGCATCTGTAGTTGTGTTAAACTAGAATGTGCTTCCTGTGTTCTTTAAGTTTCCCTCTGCTCCCATTGAAAAAAACTCACTTATTTTAGAAAAAAAATTGAAAAGGTGATTCCTTCCTTACAGGATGTCAACAGGAATGCTTTCTTCAGAAAGTGAATGCTTACACTAAGTAGAATCCTCAGAAGCACTCTCATCCCCTTGCAAGGCTTCAATTTTTGAATGGAAAACTCCAACAGATTAAGAAGGAATAAATCTTTGCTTCCTGCCTGAGGACTGAATAGGTGACGAAAAGGCAGCCATCAATTACTTAGCAAAGCCTTGTATATCAGCTCTATCTATAGTGACAGAACAGTTGTACTCACCTAGCACAGTGACCCACAGTCAGGCTGACCCACTTCACCTTCCCTTCCACACTCAGTGACAAAGTGACTTTCCATGGTCTGCAATGAGCCACACTATAGCCACAGAGGACATATTTATACCTCAGTCTTTGGTGGCTGCTAATGCCATACCAAGAGGACTGGGGGAAGAGTACAGGTTGTCTGAGGAACAGCGATTAGTCAATACAGTGTCACCCATCAGTTGCTCAGGCAACAAAGGAGCTAGAAACTCTCTAGAAGGGTACTCAGTAATTCTCTTATTTTTGTCCATTGGTGAAGGTAATACTGAGGACACAGATTGTTGCTGCATAAGGAAACTGAGGAGGAAAAAACAAAAGCAGGTAGTGTAGCCAGCATATTAGATAAGGAAGTGGTGACTCTGAGATAAGTGTTGCACTGATAGTATCTCACAAGTACAATATCCTTTCCCAACTCTCTAAGCTACAAAACCAGAATATATTTTAATCAGAAACAAAACTGTTTCTTCACAAAAGGACTAGGAACACATAACATAATAAAAATGTATTTTCTTTCATCGTTTCCTAAGCAAACAGATGCAGAATTTGTGTCAAAAAACACATTATTCCATATACATTTCAAATTATAAAGGAAGGTTTCCTCAATAGGGACTTGTCTTTCCAGCTTGAGGATAATAGCCAATTGACTGCACTCACTAGGAGTAGTCCTCACCTTGGAAGATGCAGACATTTGTGTAATCATGGAGACCTGGTTCAAGGCTGTGGAGAGCACCCCAGCCATACCAGGTTACACCTCCTTCCACACAAACAGACCAAAAACTGAAGGCATGAAAACTAGAGGAGGGAGAGGTGTACCAATATTTATTAATGATAAATACACCTTCAGATTGGGTAAACTGTATGATTCCCTGAAAATACATCAGGTGTAATTAACTGTTGGTAGGACACCTATTCAAGTCATTGCCAGCTACGGGACCCCCTCCATGAATCAGGAGACCCACTCTGTCTATTTGGATCTACTTGAGTCTATCAAGATACATCCAAACAACATCATTTTGGGTGACTTTAACTAGCCATCCATTGACTTGGTAAGTTACTCGTGCTCAGACCCACACACACAAAGGTTCTTCAAATTTGTGAACTCCAGTGCACTGGACCATCTGGTTTACACCCCCACAATGGGTGCCAACATCCTGTATATGGTGCTTACCAATATGGGGAACCAGTGTAGCATCCCCACTGTGAGGTCTTCCCTGGTGTGATCTGACCAAAAATCAGTCTTACTGAAAGCAACTATCACACCTGCCCCCCCCCCCCAGCAGCAAGACTAAACAACTTCTCCAAAGCAGATTATAACCGCTTATGGGATATATAAATAGCTTCACTGCACCTCCCCATTCAGAATAAACTATGCCGAGTTGTACACCAACGCTTTATACAAACACGTGTATAACTGCTTTGATTTAGCTGTATCTGATAGGACCAAAACAAACTTTTCAAGGAAGAGCAAAACCTGCTTGGCGGACAGCTGCCTTTAACAGGATTTACAATAAGAGGAAGAAATTGCTCTCTAGGAGTAAGAAAGAGTGGGCCCTAAACTAGAAACACTCCTTCCTCAGCTTAAACAAGCAAATAATTCTTCTTGTGAAGTCAACCAAAGTAAACTATGACTCCAAATTTGCTTCCTTAACTAAGGACAACCATAAGTCATTCATTATTTATGCCTGTAACCTAAAAAGAAAGACCCAGAGTTGCGCTGAACTAGTAGTTAATGATACCACATTTACTGAGCTTGTGCACATAGCTAATCTGTAAGCTGACAGATTCTGTGAAAACTTCACTTCCCTGTTCCCACCGCATGTATCCAATGACATCCTTATCATCTGACCCCCAACCTTCTATCTCTAAAGAGTAGATCATAAATGCCCTCTCCAAGGCCAAAAACACAGCATCTACGGGACGTGATAATATCCCAGACTGTATCCTACATGGGCTCCAACCAGAATTAGCAACACCATTGGGTACTCTTTTCAATCATAGTCTAAGCACCAGCTACATCCCACCTGAATAGAAAATGGCCACCATTATCCCCTTGCACAAAGGTGGTGCTTCCACTGACCACAGAAACTACAGACCTATTAGCCTGACTAGCCTTATCTGCAAGGACATGGAACGAATCATCATGGACCTTACCAACAAAGATATAGGTACTCTCCAAACGCTTGACCTTACTCAGTTTGGATTTGTCAAATGGAGATCAAGCCTTTTAAACCTGATGAATTACTTCGAGACAGTCACCAAGGATCTTGATGTGGGGAATTCTGTACATACAGCTGACCTAGACATAGCCAAGGCTTTTGTACTATCCCCCCTCAGGCATCAGTGACAAACACACCCAGCTAGGTATCAACCCTTATATTGTTAGGTGGGTCGCTAACGGGTTCACTGATAGAACAAATACAGTCACAAATAAGGGAATCCACCTTCAACAGCAGATCCGTAAGCAGTGGTTATCACAGAGAACAGTCCTAGGACCTCTACAGTTTGGAATCTATTTCTCCGAAGTACAATTAAAAACTAAAGGTCTGTGGCTGACAAAGGTTGCCAAAGACTGCAAACTGGGAGCGGTCATAGAATCTCCAAACAATGTCAACATCCTACAAGTGGGTCAGTGCAGATAGACTAATGATGTTAATTTCTCCTGTCCACCTGGTGAATCTGGGCATACTGGGGCAATGCAGCAATTGCCTCATGTACACAGACAATCCTCTCCTCCTACCACCCAACACTACAACCTGTGAGAGATGCACTTACATAGCCAAACTGGAAGCAAAGCTTTCTCCGCCCAAGATTGTGCTAGACAGTCAAGAGGAGAAGGTTAACACCTGTACTACACCTCAAGCAACACATAGCCCTTCTAAACTCACACCACCAACACCCACACATAGCAACACTAAATACACATATGCGGAGGCCCTTAACTGTAACCTGCCCAAGCAACAAGGACCTCAGAAGCTGAAATGCAAACAAACACCAATCACAACCAAAGTGTCACATAGCTCACAAAACCAGTGTGCCACCCAGCAACAGCCCCTAAGGCAAGACAACATACCTAACACTTTAGTCATAGCTGACTTTATAGTCAGGCATACTGATGTCCCACTCACCAGGCTGAACAAGGAGAAAATTACAGTGAGCTGCCTGTCGGGTGCCAGGATCTGCCACATAACTCATGCACTCAAGTCACTCCACAACAAGTACAAATATGACTCTGTCATTGTCCATGTTGAAGTGAATGACTTGAGACATACCTCCCTGGACTACATGAAAAGTGACATGGAAGAGCTCTCAGATCATGTGGCCCAGGCAGGTATGACCCTAGCCCTGAGTAGCATCCTGCCTACACCCAGAATGATACCACAATATAAGGACAAAATGATTGACTTCAACAATTGGCTAAGCTTCTGGTGTCATTCAAAGCGGATCCAGTATCTTTCTGCCTGGGACTACATGATCGACAGACCACGATGCTTTGCCAGAGATAGTCTGCACCTGTCGCTCCTGGGATTCAGATTACTGGCAAAGACTCTTGCCACCCCTATAGAGCCTCTTTTAAGCAAAGTTCAAAGGACAAAACCACCACCATAACAGGCACAAGCATGCAACATCTGAAGGTAATGCTACTCAATGCTAGACGTCTAAACCTCAAAATACAATCTCTCGAGGCACTCCTAAAAATGGAGAACATTGATATCTGTGCAGTAACTGAGACCTGGCTCAAGGCTCCAGAGAGCACCCCTGAAATACCAGGCTACAACTCTTGCCACACTTTTCGGCCACCAAACCAGGATCGAAACACTAAAGGTGGAGGAGTGTCCATATTCACCAAGGATATTCACACCACCAGGTTAGTTGCCCAACACAATGCGTCTGAAATTCTCCAGGTGCAACTAACACTAGGTAAGACTGCAATCCAAATTGTAGCTTGCTACAGATCTCCCACCATGCCTCAAGATTCTCACTACACCTTTCTAAACATACTGGAAAATATTAATATACCACCAAACACCCTAATTACCCAGCCATTAACTGGGAAAACTACTTGCGTACGAACACTTTTGCCCAACGGTTCTTGGAATTCATGAATTCCAATGCCCTGGATCAACTAATCCATAGTCCCACCAGGGGCTCCAATATCCAAGACCTGGACATTACCAACATGATAAATCAATGCTCCACACCTATGGTCACCCCCTCGCTGGTCAGGTCAGACCATAAGCTAATCTCCCTTAGCATCCACATCCCACTCCCTCCGCCAGTAAGGAAACCTCCATAAAAAACTTCTCCAAAGCCAATTTCATGCTACTCAAGTCAGAAGTTACAAACTTCATGACACCCATGCAGATGGGAACTGAATGTTCGACTGCTGAGTCCTACACTAAGGCACTGTACAAGCACATCCACTCATGCATGAATCGTGCCATCCCAAATAGAACCAAGATCCTCTCCTCCTAAAAAAGGAAGCCAATCTGGTGGTCCCCTGCCATAAACAAACTTTACAACAAAAGGAAAAAACAGTTGCAGAAAAGAGGAAAATCCCAGAATGCAAAAACCTCTCTTACCAGCCTCAGTAAGAAGCTGAGATCCTTCATAAAATCCTCCAAAGCTAGTTACAAAAATAAAATTGCCAAAGATTCCAAAGACAACCACAAGGCATTCTATAACTATGTCAAGAATCTAAATGGCAATGCTCAGATCTGCTCTGAGCTACAACAGAATGGCATTAAATATACTGATCCCAAGGATATTGCCACTATCCTTGCCGATCGATTCAGTGCCAACTTCACTCCCCTCTCACCCCCTAAATGGCCCTTTTCAATACCGGAGGATTGCCAAATTCTGGTAATAATGGCCACACAGGTAAAAAACGCACTCTCCAAAGCTAAGAATACAGCATCCATGGGACCATATGATATCCCGGCTGTGTACTACATGAACTACAAAATAAACTGGCACCTCACCTAAGTGTCATGTTTAATCATACCCTCACCTCAGGCTTCATGTCCACTGAGTGGTGCACAGCTACAGTTATCCCACTCCACAAGGGGGGATCCACCTTGGATCCCGGGAACTACTGCCCCATCAGTCTGACAAGCCAGATCTGCAAGGCCATGGAACATATTATCATGGAACTTATAAACAAAGACATTGGCAACCTTAAAACACTGTACCCCATCCAGTTTGGGTTCATGAAGGGCCGATCTTGTCTCCTGAACCTGATTGACTTCTTCGAGTCAGTCTCCAGAGCCGTGGACAAGGGTAAGGCAGTCCACACAGCCTATCTGGACCTCACCAAGGCCTTTGACACCATCCCCCACTCTGTAATCATAGATAAACTTACTAAGCTGGGCATTAATCCCTATGTCACTTGATGGGTTGCCAACTGGCTTACTGACAGAATCCACACTGTAAAAGTAGCTGACTCCAAATCCAGTTCCAAACAAGTGACAAGTGGAGTACCTCAGGGTTCAGTCATGGGACCTCTCTTGTTTGGCATCTACTTCTCTGAAGTACAGGCCAACACTAAGGGACTGTGGCTAACAAAGTTTGCAGATGACTGCAAACTGGGAGCCATTATTGAATCCCCAAATGATGTTGATACTCTACAAAAGGGCCTTACAGAAACAGATGCTTGGTGCCAGAGCCATGGGCTCAAGCTCAATGCCAAGAAATGTATAGTTATCCCCTTTGGGGAAAAACATGTACCTGTGAATTACCACATAGGTAGCAGTACACTAAACACCAAAAGTGTGATAAGAGACTTAGGGACACAGGTGGGCGGTGGTCTCACCTTCAATAACCACATCACCACAATAGTCAGGAAATCCTTCTATGTGGCACACCTCATCACTAAGGGCTTTTCATCCATTAAAAGGAGGTCATTGTCCCACTGTACTCATCCCTCATTAGACCCATTATAGAATACAATGCCCCACTTGGTATGTACCTCTCAAGACATCTGCAACAACTGGAAAGGCTGCAGAAATACCTCACTAAAAGAATCACAGGCCTAATGCAGATGCCCTATACTGACCACCTTAAAAAACTCCATATTGTCTACTCCGAGGCACTCTCTGCTTAACATACAAGGCCATGTCAAACCCAGAGCTGTTGGACATGCTATACTTAAGAAATCCCAATCCCTCAGAGCCATACGCTCCAGGGATCTAAACCTTCTCATCACAATAAACAAAACATGCTGGAGGGATAGGTTTCTGACCCAGAGACTCCCCAGACTCTGAAGCAGAGCACCTCTTTGGCCCTCTTCAAAAGGAACCTTGATGATTGGATGGGAGAAAGGAAATTCACCCCGGGGATCACATCAGTCACCCTGCTAGACAGGGGTCCAGGGAAGTAAATAGTGTGGGAAGAAATAGCCAGGGAATTGTTATGGCTAGGCTTGTATAGGCCCTAGGGCCGATAGCCTAGTACCAACCTATGAACCTAAATGATGACCTATGTATCAAAGCATACAGCAATAGAAAAGCATAGTTGTGAGGTTTTAAAAATCAGAAAACATATAGATTTTATACAAAGTAAGTATTTAAGAAATGTCTTAACATGCTAATGCAAAAGAAATATGGCTGATAAGTTCTGTTGAACCTCAGAGAAATTGTACTGGTATTTTTTCCTATTTTATCTTTTTTTGAAACAGTGCAATAGATGCAAAAGAGATGCCCAGATTCAAGTAGTAAGGAATTAAGAGAAGAACAAGAGGTGAAGACTGAGACAGAAGACGAGATCAATAACTGGAATGAAAACTAAGGGTGGGAAGAGTGAGTTTATAAGGGTCTGGATGTGAAAAGAGAGCATGGAGGGCAGGGACGGAATATCAAGAAGGAAGTGAGAAAGGGAAACCCTACTCAGTTTGGATTTGTCAAAGGGAGAGTGTGCTTTTTAAACCTTGTGGATTACTTTGAGACAGTCACCAAGGTCCTGGATGAGGGGAATTCTGTGCATACAGCCTACCTAGACATAGCCAAGGCTTTTGTACTATCCTCACTCAGGTATCATTGACAAACCCACCTAGCTAGGTATCAACCTTTATATCGTTAGGTGGGTCGCTACCTGGCTCACTGACAGAACTGATACAGTAAAAAATGGGGGAGTTCACCTCCAACAGGATATCTGTAAGCAGTGGTTATCACAGGGATCAGTCCTGTGACCTCTACTGTTCAGAATCTATTTCTCTGAAGTACAATTAAAAACCAAAGGTCTGTGGCTGCCAAAATTTTCTGAAGACTGCACATTGGGAGCGATCATAAAATCTCCAAATGATGTCAACATCCTACAAGAGGGTCTTTCTCAAATGATTAGTGCCAAATTCATGGCCTTAAACACAATGCAAAAAAATGTATTATCATCCCTATCTGTAAGAGTGATGTTCTTGCTAACTACCACATCTACAGCAACACCCTAAGTATGCAGTCAGTGGTGAGATACCTGGGCACAGTGGTTGAAAACAGCATTATCTTTGATCACCATATCTCTGCAGTAGTAAGAAGGGCATTCTATATTGCTCATTGTATAATTAAGGGCATTGCCTCCACAAAAAAAGAAGTTATAACCTCCCTGTACTCTTCCCTCATCAGGTCAATAATTGAGTACAAATCCCCTTCTGTTATGTACCTTTTCAAGCACATGACATACTTGGAGAGACCACAAAGGTTCTTCACAAAGAAAAGTCAATGTTTTCAGCATCTGTCATATGTGGCTCAGCTGAAATCACTGTCTCTTATTTTGTTTCATACATTCAACTCACAGGTGATTTCTGCCTTGCATATAAGGCAATCTCTGACTCTGCATAACTGGAAATGCTGCATATCTGCAAGTTAAATGGCACACGGTTACTCACTCTGAAGGCCTTAACCTGGTATGTGACATTAATAGAACCTGCTGGAGGGACAGATTTGTCTCCCAGAAGTTATCACACCTTTGGAACAGACTCCCACTTCATGTCAAACAGAGCACCTCATTAGCTCTCTTCAAATGCAATCTTGACGATTGAATGGGTAACCGTAAATTCATCCCAGCAGTTCCACCTGTGTCTCTCTTGGAAAGGGGACAATTGGTGCTGATCATGGAAACAAGGGTAGAACTTGACTAGGCTTGTAAGGGCCCTAAGGCCATTAGCCTAGTAACTTCCTAGGATCCCATGATCCTGTGGCAGGTGGATCACCAAAGAAACATTCACTTAAGTGACCAAAAAAAAAAAAACTATAAAGCTTTTGTTGCTCCTTCTGCCTTTCTAAAGGAGCACTCCACATGCTCCTGGAAGGGGTAGCAGTAAGACAGTACTCAAATCTCCTGGAAGCTGGTCAGTATAGTCAGGGTGAACCCACATAGCTTAGGTTACTACAACAGTGATAACTTTGGGCATCAGATGATCACCTTAGAAGATGGAAAGAAGCGTGGTACTTTTGCAGTAAGACTCAGTGCAGTTAGAATTATGACGTTACACATGATGACCTATGTATCACAGCATATAACAGTAGAAAGACATAGTTGTGAAGTTTTAAAAATTAGAAAACATGTAGCGTTTATACAAAGTAAGTATTTAAGAAATGTCTTAACATGGTAATGCTAAAGAAATATGGCTGGTGAGCTATGCTGAATCTCAGACAAAATGTACTGGTATTTCTTTTTTCTTTTTTTTTTCTTTTTTTAAAACAGTGCAATAGATGCAAAAGAGACATCCAGATTCAAGTAGTAAGAAATTAAGAGAAGAACAAGAGGTGAAGACTGACACAGAAGAAGAGATCTAGAGCTGGAATCAATAACCAGTGTGGGAAGAGTGAGTTTTTAAGGGCCTGAATGTGAAAAGAGGGCATGGAGGGCAGAAATGGGTTATCAAGAAGGAAGTGAGAAAGGAAGGTGAATAATGAGGATTAACAGTAAAGGAATATGAGAAGAAGGGGTCCACAATAGGGAGGAGACATGTCTTAGGGTGGGAAGGATGCAGAAAGGAAAGCCTGAAATTTTGCTAAAAATATAGAAATGTCCAGAACAGGAAAACTGTGGGAATATAAAAAAGGATGTATGCTGGTGAAAATATGGGAAATGGAAATATTGAGGTTGGAAAACCTATTGTTATTGAAGAAATGAGCATGCTTCTGAAAAGGAACAGCCACTGTGCTGTATAAGTGTATAAAAGTGAAAAGGTGAATAATTCCTTGCAGAAAAAGGGTGGACATCCATGTACAGGGGGTGGAAAGATTTAGGGCAATGGTAAAATGGGTAGGAGACTTAATAAGCTATGGAGTCAGCAAATAAAGATTGTAACTCAATGATTTTATACAATGCAGAGGGTAAGGAAGGATGGAAGGAAAGTAAATCAGGCTTTGCAGATGTGGTAGAGAATGATTAAGGATAGGACTTTTCCTCTGCAGTCAATGTGAGTGACCTTAGTGAAGGCTGGAGACTCTGCTTATTTAGGAAATGAGGCATGGGAGTTGAAGTAAGAAAGACATGAATCTTTATCCTAAAGTCATTGTGGGTAAAAGGTTATATTAAAAAAAGTAAAAGTGAAATAGACAAATAACAATACGTGAAACAATGGCATCCAAATATAAGACAGAGATGAAATGAATGGGGAGAGATTACAAAGCACAGGTTGGAGATATGGATCAGCTGCATGTCCATTGGGGAAATGTGCAGGAATACTACAGAATTTGGGTTGATAGGACAAGGCAAAGAAGTGAAGAGGGTGAAAGGGATTAGATAATACACTATAAATTTAAAGTAGAGCACTGATCCTAAAAGGAAGAAAGGGATCGAGGACTATAGCATATTAATAACAATGTAAATATTCACACCAAAACATAACATTTAATTGGTAGCACCTGCTATGTCTGTGGATTATTTTCCATTTAAGTGTCATACTAGATGAATTGTACTAATTTTGACTATTTCTTTGTCCTTCATCTAGTGTTTATTTAGGGAAGGCTTTTACATTTTTTGTGCTAGGCCACAACATTTAGAAACTATCAATGTCCTGTTATAGGCCTCAGATCCAATGAGAAAGCTCAATAATTTTGGTACATTTCCTTTGTTCACTATCTTAGGAAGGAGAAAGAGGAACAGCGCTACTTAAAAAAAACGAGAGGCATATTATCTGTAATACTTTCCTTTTCCAATCTGCTTTCTGCTTTTCTTTGTCCTTATGGAGAAGAATGCATCATTTATATTTCTGGCCCTACAACTTTTGCATGTTTACATTCAAGTGGTGATTTACCATAGGCTATGTTTCATAGCTGTCAAAATAATGTACATTGATTTTTTTCTGTCCTGTCTTCATTTTTTGCTTAGAACATGCACAGTGCAATTGTCTTCTATCTTTATTTCAGAAAGTTTCATATTGCCTATTCTGTCTACATATTTTAATCACCTTCTTTCTTTTACATACAAGAGTAGCCAATGTGCAACTCAGGTTAGACTTCCTCCTAGCAAGGGAAGGGCATTGGTATAGAATCAGATTGCAAAGTCATCCCAGCAAAATGGTCAATTCGCAGAATAAACTATCGGTGGCTAAAATCTGCCACAGTGCACTGAGAAAGCTTTAAGGTCAACAGAGACTAGGCCAAAGACCATAAATTTGATTGAAGTGAGAGTACAATAGTTTAAATAAATACTTAAGTCTAGCACCTCTGGAGGAAGAGGAAATATGTGGAATAGAAGATGAATGACAGTGTTTTAAATCAGTATATGTAAAGATTATAGAATAGATATACATCTAAACCAGGTATGGAATTAAGGTACTTAAGGAGAGCAGGTGGTGAAATGCAGAAGTCCAGGAAAGAAAAGAAATAAGGAGTGCAGAAAAAGATGTAGATGGAAAAGCTGAACTAGGATAAGATAATTACTGGTTGACAGGTAAATAGGTTTGTTAATAGAGCAGTCACAATAGCAAAAAACAAGGCAACAAAGACACTCTAACATCTTCTGTAAAGTGATAAAACAGATGGCCAAATTAGTTCTACAAGACTGCAAGGCAAAGCCAGAAAAATAAAGAAGATGACTGTCATAGTGCATTGTGCTAATGGATGCTACCAACAATCTGCTCACCAATCCAGAGACCATCAATGGCAAATGGAAGGGCTACTTTCAACAGCTTCTGAATGATGAAAACCCCATAGAAGCTGAGCAGAAGCTGCTGCAGATATGGCCAAAATGTAGAGTGAGCAAATGGAGAAAATAGAAGAAACTGAAAATTGAGACAGAAGGGAAAATACTGAAACAGGTTAATAGCTTCAAGTAGTTGGGCTGCTGAGGAGAAGGGAAAACTTATAGAAGGTCAATGCTAGAATTAGGTGAGCTGCAGCCAACCTGGCACATAGTGTCAGGGATTGTGTGTGACAAAAAAAAAAAAAAACCTGAAACGTAATGTGTAGAAAATAGTGGTGTGACCACTACTACTGTATGGTACAATGAAGATGATGATGCTAGAGGTGACACAGAAATAGTGCCTGAGATGGGTGGCATGTGGCATGATGCAAGATGTTGGACAGATGGCAGAATGATGACATCAAAGCAGAAGACAAAGTAGCTCCAATTGCAGAAAAGGTCAAACAAATTATGGTGGACCAGGCATATGCGTAGGAAAGCAGAAGATGAGCTGATGAAGAAGGTTTGGGAGAGACATGAAGGAGGTATGGAGAAATAAGGATATCCAGCAATGAGATGGATGGGTAGTGTGTGAGAGAAGACATGAGACAGTCATGGCTGTCAATAAATGTAGGACAGTGGCTTTGAAGTGAGAGAGATGGAGATGGTTGACCTGACATCTCGACCCCATGTGGAATGCGAGGAAAAAGAGGGTTGATGATTATGACGATGATGATGAGTTTCCTATTAAATGCTGTTGATCTCTTGGCTAGCTTCTCCTATTGAAAACGGACTTTCTAACCACAGAGATGGCATCTTTACTTTTTTCTATTAAGAGCTGGCTTTCTAACCATAGTAATGTCATATGAAAGAGGCCATAACTTTCCCTCAAGATCTTCTTCATCTTCTTTCCTTGTCTGTATAAATGTGTGCCATTAAAAAAATGTATACACACCATTTTAGATACTAATTTCCACAGCAATTATGTAGTCACTTTCCACTGTATAAACCCATAGTTAACCAATTAAATCCCACAAGTACTTGCATGAGTTTCTCAATCATTTGTTGACATTTGTGATATGGAGTAACTACCTCACTAATTTGGCTGATAGACAATACCTCTAGCAAACTTACCAGTTGGGCTTTTTGTCATAGACTGTGTCTGTTTCTCAAAACTCAGACTGCTAAAACTCAGTCTGTATAATCCCTGTGTGCTTCCCTTTACTGTTCATTTCTTCATCTCAGTCATAACAATTAGTTGAATGGCTGTAATAAAGGCTTCTCACACACTACAGATATAAAGCAATCAGTTGTTATTTTTACATAAAAGAAGCACAGTTATAATGTTGTTGTATACATTTCTTCTTTCCATGTATATGACTTCAACTTTGCTGTTTTGTTCATCTACAGCATCTGTGATTTGCTTTGAAAGCCAGACATGACAAGTAGCACAAGTGATATTCAATCCTTAATGTGCTTCATACTGTGATATGAACAAGGAACGTATTTTTGGGGAGCATATAAGAATATCCGATAACAGTGAAACAGAGGCAAGCTAAAAGAATAAAGCTATTATGCAGAGTTATATAGTATGGGTTCTTAAGGTATTATGCTGGGAGGACAATGCATCATCTAGATGGATGGGTTTGTCTAACTGAATAACATCACTGATCCATGGTTTGAACAAATCACTTACAAAGAACAATGTCATAAGACAGCCTGTAGAAAATGACAGCTTTGTAAATGGAGACTGACAGATGTCAAACAGAATTCAATAATGCCTACATAAAATCAACAAATCAGTTAAACAGCAACTGTAGTCAACATTTTCTTTGCAAGTAGTTAATAGTTACAATCAAATTGCCAGTTACAAATGTTTTCCCCATTTATAACATTATGTTTTCTAAACAGGTGTTTTAATTGACTTCCAGCTTTCTCCATGCAGATCTAAATTTTGTCTACAATATGTATTTTCTGGTTAAATATTAAAATAACAAAAACACATTGCTATATTTTTGAAGACGGCATGGCAATTTAGTGTACATGATATAAGTATACTATCATAAGATGAAACAATTTAAAACTGGTATTCTTTGAGTACAAAAGCCATCTAAAAGCAATTAGTTTAACACACCTTGCATTAAATTAGTTCTATATCTGGAAATATTGGAGGAGGAAATTAATGTTTTCCATTAAATCATCAGACCTTGCAAGATTTAAAGGCAGGAGAATTGTAATAAAGTGATGGCCCCATCCCTGGGAAAATCTGAATTCCATTAAATTGTACTCACTTATTAAGTGTGAATAAAATGTTAATCATCGTTTTCATTAATTTAAATGTCAGAAAACATGGAGTTAGTAAAGCAGTTATATTATTTCTTAATACTGATCAAAGGTCAGACTTAAAAAATGGTCATGCGATATGTATATAATGTGTAATTAATTTAAAACATGAACAGAAAAAAAAAAGAGAAACAGGACACAAAAGCATTATTTATTAATCACAGCATATTACGAAATGTTAACACGGTTCATGCAGGTTAAATGATTTTCACATACATCCCAAATGCATCTGCAAACAGCCTTCTAAAAGCAATCAGAAGGTCATGCTAATGAAAGACTTACTAAAGTAAGGAATGACACATTAACAAGGGCTGGAATCCAAGGTGTGGGCTGTGGCCAAGTATACTACCTACTACATATAGGTCCATTCCATTAGATTATGGAAAAACTTACTCAGAGACATATTTAATTGCAATGAGGAAGATCTCATTATCAGTAAACTTGTACGTTTCTGAAACACTCTTTTTTTACAGCCCCTGCTAAGAAGCACTTTCTGGCAGTAAATAACTCCAGTGGCCCATTAATCGTGCCACTTTGCTACTGCCACATGTGTTCTCAAAGCAACAATCAGTCTCCCATCCAGCCATAAGCATGATTCCCCCATGCACACACATGCACATGCACACAAGCACACAGATACACACAGGCACACAGGCGCTCGCGCACACACACACACACACACACACACACACACACACACACACACACACACACACACACACACACACACACACACACACACACACACACACACACACACACACACACGCACATACTCACACCATCCCACCATTTCAGCATTGCTGAACATCACTCCACTTACCTGCAATGCACACTCTGCCATTGACTTATTGTATGACTGCCATTTTTTGGTAATGTTAGTTAAAAAAGCTGTCTGTCATCATTTATGCAACCAAGAGATTTTCTGATTTTCTAAGCAGCATAAATGGTTAATCAGCGGCATGTCCAGGGGAGACCATATGACTAAATTGCATAAGCCTGTCCCCTACATTACCTCATTATCCTACAGTATGGTTGGCAAGGCCACTATCAATTATGGTATTTAGGTTAGCTAAGAAACATGACAGGGTTAACTTCTGAGAGCAATACCAGATGAGAAGCATAGTAAACTGAAGAACATGAGAATCATAGCAGCCCATCTGACATTTGGGATGAATAAGCAGTACATTCTAGAAGTTGTCAGAATAAGTCCTTCACAAGCACATCACAAAATGTATATAGTAGTCATTCAAAACATGACTGCATGACATGAAAAAAACAAAAAAACAAAAAAAAAAAACAACGTTAAATGTGAATAATCTGAAGCCAAAGCAAAAATGTCACTTAAGCAAGCACAGCTCTCAGATGTTCCTAGTTTACAAAGACTGTCTGAATTTTGTGTCAATTTTTTCAGTCATAAAATTTGAAATTTTGTGACAAAACAGTAAAGAACTACAAAGAAAAATTACAAAGACGTGCATCTGGACCATTTAAACTGGCTTTGTTCCAGGAAGGACTTTCCCGGTAAACATGTGTTAAATAAATAAATAAAGTGAAAAAAGGCAACTACATTTACAGACTTCGTATTCTTCAAAAATGCAATTTAATACAAATCTATTTATTGTAAGAGTTTCCTAAGTGAGTAATGCCAATAAAAAAATGTCCATGATTTGTGGTTTCTGTCTCTCATTGTTTTTAGTTTTTCCCCAGATTCTTGAGTGAACAGTTTGAGAGGTATGCAAGCAAGATGCATATCAAATCATTCCTGATACAAATACAACAAATCTTCTGAAATAATGTTGTATTATTATTATTATTATTGTTATTGTTATTATTATAGTTACTATTATGATTAATATTCTTATTATTACAGAACATATTCTAGGATGGGTATACTAAGGCACTGGTCTTCGTGTAACCTAGTTTAAAAGGCTTTTGCTGGCATACAGATATACAATAACACTAAAGGAAAATAATTCATAGAAGGAAAAGAAGAATAAAAGCTCAGCAAAAATCTTAAGGAGAATTTCAAGTGCTGACATTAGAATGACAATGTTTATATTTGCAAAAAATAACTCTTACGCAAAGCTGTCCAAAAACAGACACCCCTAAGTCATGGAACACAGGAGGGTTCTAGTTCTGTCAGTTGTTTGAGTAGCTATTTACTACTGAGTTATTTGCTTGGTACAATCCCTGCAGGGGAATGATGAAAAACTCAGGGTTCTGAATAAGCATGCAATCCAGCCATCCAAACCAGAAGCTGTGCATGCCTTGGTAAAGTTAAGTTCCTTAGAGTAAAATGCCAGAAGAGCAGAGCAACATTCAAGACACCGAGTCATCTCACTGGTGAGGATGGCCAGCAAGCAATATTCCAGGACATTCATGACTACTGACAAAATGTTAATAAAATAATATATTTACTAAGTATAACAGATAACTTTATAGAAACAGTCGTAAAACTACTGTGTGGCAACTATGTGTTCAATAACTCTTTTTGGCTTGGTTACGTTTTCATACCAAGTGCCCTTAACATAGAATCTTTGGCAAGGGGAAATTTGTGTGGAGCATCATTTGAAATTTCAAGCTTATACCCATGGCTGTCTTTAAGCTTGTAAACCACACTACCCTGTCTATATATTATATTTAAGCAATAACCAATGATGTGGTATGGTATATTGAAGATCTGCCCATGGTTGGCATGGTTTAATCACGAGAGCGAAGCCCGAGTGATTAAATAAAGCCAACTGTAGCTACATTTCAATATGCCACAACCACGGATTCGGTTATTGCTATTATACAGTGACATTATTTAAGAAAAAAATACTTACTTTTCTTAAATAATGTCTTTTTATAATGGCACCATACTGTCCTTCCATGGCTGGTATTATCCTGCTGCCTTGTTTTGATGTACTGCGCATGTGTATGGGACTTGCATTCCCACTCATACCCAGTAAATCAGTGCTTTGAAAAGGAAGCAACGGAGAAAAGAAAGTGTTGATCTGTTTTTGTTTTCTTTTTTTTAATAAAAAAAAAAAAAAAAAAAAAGTTGTGGCTACTTTAGGGGTAGGATAGAGAGAGAGAGACAGAATGGAGGAAATGCAACGTACCTGATTTTCTTTGTATTTCCTCCATGCTGCCTCTCTGGTATGTCCGGAGTCCGGACTATAGATTTTTTTTTTACTTTTTGTTAAAAAGTAAATAAATAAATAAAAGTTATGGAATATACGAATGGAAAGAAGTCCAGGTGACCAGACCTTTTTCCATTGGTATATGCTGGGATTTACAACAGGCATGCTGATCGGGCTGGCCAATCAGCATGCTTGTTTTCAAATGTTAATGGGCAGTCATTGTTGTTGTTGTTTTTCTTTCAGCTTTTTCCAGTTAGGGGTCATCACAGCGGAACTCCGGTCTGCTAATGAGTGGCAGTAGATTTTCATGAATGCTGAGGTGCCAGCTCAATGCCCAAACTTCAACGAAGGCACGCCCATTTACGCATGTCTTTCGAATGCCAGCCAACTGTGGGGAGGACATGCAGACTCCAAACAGAAGGCACTCCCCACACTCCAGCCGAGAATCGAATGGGAGAACCTCTTGCTGTGAGGCAATAACGCTACTGCTGCACCACCGCGGCATAATGGGCAGTCATTGTATAATTTCTAATATTTAATAGAACTCATTTATGGTTCACCTCAAGTCAGTCTATTCATCCATCCATCCATCCATGTATACATACATCTCTCAATCTGTCTCGCACTTCCTCCCTTCCTTCAACAATCTATTGATTTTGTGGTTTTGGAATAATGGTTAAGGTCTTGACCTCATAGACACAATGTATACGGCTTGATTCTGACCTTAGGTTATTGGTTAGGCTTTACGTGGCCCCTTAAGGCAGTTAACCTAGTATTCATCTATGAGCCTGATATTCCACTTTATCATTTGCAGAGCTAGATGACACTTGAGCATAATACAGAAGTTAGTGGATTCAAGGTACTGAAACCTAGTCTAGAAAAAACCAGACATGCCTATTACAAAAGAAACCTTCTCACTTACTTGCATACCACATGCATACCTACAACCAGTATGGGGGGTGCTAGTTCACCTGTTGCTTTTCTTTGAAGGTAGAAGGGAACTGAATCACCTGGAGAAAAGTCACATGGATGCAGATAAGCCATTCAGATGCTGCAATGAATGTTCACGACCAAAAAGAACCTCTTGTTATGCGGTAGTAATGCTACTCATTGTCTCATAGCAACAGCCACACATTCTGCCTAACAAATAAGGGCAGTTTTCCACTGTCTAGAAGATGGAAAGCAGAAACCCAGGCAAAGAAAAGAAAGGGGAGGGGGGAGAAGAGACCTATGGGGATAATGAAAAAAAAACAGAAAAATGGTAAAAGCAGAAATCCTTAGGGGGAAGTTGAGAAACTGGCAAATAAAGTGATAAGGAAAGGATTGTATAAAGATGAAAGGTGGCAGACCAGGGAAGCTGGAAATTGAAAAGTCCTTGAAATAACATAAGAGATATAAAAAATCCATGGGGTAGGAGATCAAATACCAAGATTGTTGCACAGTGACATTTCTCTCCAACAACGTTATACATAGAGGGAAGTAAAACTCACTCAAGATGCTGGAGACACATGGAAGAAGATGCAGGCATGAGTGGCATGTTCTAGGAGTGTACCTGGGCACAAATGTTCTGGACAGAGGCTCGATAAATCTAGAAGACATTATTAGGGTTGCCATATTTTCATGTCAGCAGTTCTGGACATGTACATGAAAGCAAAGTGCATGCAGAATAGAAGTGTGCATTAACCTCCCCTTGAGGGGGATTGTCGTACAAGATTACTGTACTCAATCACAATATTCTCGTGTTCTTCAATGTCAATGACAGTGTCCCTTAAGTCTGGACTGACCACAAAAATTCTGGACAATTGGCAACCCTAAACAATATATGTAATGCAGTGTATAGGGAATGAAAAGGTGAGCTGGCAGGAAAAAGACATGAGGGCACTAAGATTAATGCCAGCACAGGTGAAGATCGCAATTGCCAGAACCTGGAAATCAAGGAGTAAGTCTCAAAAGGAGCCTGTGGACTGGAGACTTCTTGACATGGTAAGAAGTATAAACTAGAAGAAAATGTGAGTGTATTAGGAAATGAACTGGAGGAGTGGAAGGAGGTGATACGCTCCTATCAATTAAAAGGGGTCCATGTAAAAGTACCTAGAATAGAAATAAAAAAAGCAGTGAACCACTGCTGTCATATAAAACAAGTGCAGCATGCATGAGGATTGCACAGTGTGTAATTGTAAATAGACATACACAATAAATTGACCTTTTTTGACAATGAAAGAAAAAAATGCAGCAAAGAAACTAAGTGTTGCTGCTAATTATCTAATCTTATAATCTGAAATGGCTACAAACAGAGGTGGTGGGCAGAACAGCTGGATGTACTGGAAAGATATACAATGATAGAGAAGAAAATGATGGAGCTTCCGCTTATACAATTTTCTTTTCTAGATTAATCCAAAAGCCAGTATGCCACTTATTTATCAACACTGCACAGACTATTTCCACAGCATAGTAACCACAGTCTCTGCTTTTAATAATATTAATGGAACCTCTCTGTTCTGGAAAAATGGATATCTTTTTTTATTGTGATGGTTTTTGGTCTCCCCTGAACAGTGTCCACCTTGGCTACACTAAAATGTTTACCTTAAGGTATGTGGAACACAAGCAGTAGAATCTGCACACATAAAAAATAAATAAATAAATAAAAAATAAAAAGATGTTTCCGTCCCTTTAGTCGGGTACTTCAGTAGTTGTGGAAAAGGTGGAATTAAACTCTGTCTCCATAAAGCTTGCATAGGTTAATGAACAGATAAAAAACGTTGTGCATATGAAATACAATCTATAAAAGGAAGTAACATAAAATGTTACAGCTGTAGAACATATTTAAATGAAAATTTGCTGATTTCCTTTTTAAATAAGGGCATTATAAACACAATTTTAAAAGCAGGATTTCTACAACCTTTACTACTAAAATTATTTTTTGAAGTTTAGCATGAGAATATTATTCCCCCTCTATACTAAACACAAACACGTTGCAATTTGGCTCTTACCCCTCTCAGTAATAACAATTCCTCTGTCAAAAGAGAGCAATGATGCAAATGTGTCTGCATCATTTTGTATAATTTTATTAAGTAAAGATTATAAATCATTCATGTCAATCTTATCAAACATAGTAGGTCATCAGGATCACTGATTGATCTTTCCTTTCACTGTTGTCTGATTTTATACTGCACTAGATCTTTGTCTCAAAGTATATGCCACAATCTATTTCTTTGTGAATGACTGTCATTACTACTTCATTTTATTACAGTTACCTGGTCTCTTCCTGTAATGCAGTAGTGTATGCATCTATTGTCAGAGCTGATAGTATTTTTTTGAATTGTTATCCCAAAAACTTCACTGTACAAGGCACCAGTAAAGGCTGTCCCTCGAAAAATAGGCAATGCACAATAAAGTCCAAAAAATGTATTTAATTTTCATAAAAACAGATATAACATCCAAGGATTTAACACTTTCGTCTCCCTACACGAAACTTCATCAGAATCACCAAAAATAGATTCCATCCAGTTTAAATACATCAAAGTCTCATTTCCTTGGTTAAACAACAAATGAAACACCCCTCCAGATGACACAACTATGAGGTAGTTCCTTAAAACATGAAAAGACAATGAAACCAAAATACATTAAATAAAAAATATGTATAATAAAGTCATATATGTATATATATATATATATATATATATATATATATATATATATATATATATATAATATATACATATATATATATATACATATAAATAGATATGTGAAATTAAGTCAATATAGTGACAACAGGGAATGTATTTATCATGTTAATGTACTATAGTACAGTAGTTTATTTTAACCTTGTAGCCCTTAGCTTAAGGGCTGGGGCTAGGGAAATATGGTTGTTTAGTCCTGGGAAAACACAGGCGCCCAAACACAACTGCCAAATGAGTTCCCTAAATTCTAGCCTATTTCCCCAGTCCCCACCCCTGTCACTGTATTTCACAAACTCCAAAACCCAAAACTTATAATCGACTGTAGTACACTGTACGACATGCCTAAACAGAATGTTGGTCTCCTTATTCCTGCTGACACCATACATGTGTTCATATATCCTTTGTCTTAAATTGTGGTTTGTTTTCCCCACATAATATGCCCAGCGACTGGCACAATAGGCAACATAAACAACCCCTTTTGGAAAACAGCTGTAATAACCAGTGGCTGTAAGTGTAAAAGGTAAGTGTGGGATATGTAATGTTTCACAACTGGCCAAAAAGGTACATTGGGAACATCTCCCACATTTGTATGTTCCCTTTGTGGCCACCATCCTATGATCTTCCTCATATTTTTTTCTATCCCAAAATGTCCTTAAGATTGTAATTTCTCCTATAACTGTATTCCATTTGCCTGTTAAATATATCCAATCTATTGGGCATTCTCTTAAACATTTCCTCAAATTTATTGATACTCTTTTTGTCCCATCTCGTATCTTGGTCATATGTTAACACCAGGTAAGGTGTCAGAGAACCTGATGGATCAACTGGCACTTTATTATTATCTTCACTGGGGGTTCCCAACCATCTCAATAATCGTAAATATATTGTCCCCCAATCCTTTAAAATTTCATCTTTTAAAGGTTTTGTGAGACCATCCAGGTAACCTCTTTCCAAAAAAAGTGTCTAAACATAATGCAGTTATCTATAGAGCGTAATTTAAGACAAAGGATATATGAACACATGTATGATGTCAGCAGGAATTAGGACACCAACATTCTGTTTAGGCATGTCTTACAGTGTACTAGAGCCAGGATGGGGAAATAGGCTAGAATTTAAGGAACTCATTTGGCAGTTGCATTTGGATGCCTTTATTTTTCCAGGACTAAACAATCAAATTTCCCTAACCCCAGCCCTTAAGTTAGGGGCTACAAGGTGAAAACAAACTACTATACTATACTGCAGTCACAAGATAAACAGATTCCCTGTTGTCACTATATTGACTTAATTTCACATATCTATTTATATATGTATATATACATATATATATATATATATATATATATATATATATATATATGGTTCTACCTCACTTCAACGACACGCCGGAACATCGACAGGGAAATCGCGAGCCCCAGAAGATCGACAGCGCAGAAGACTGACGGGACCTAGAAGATCGACAAGCAGAAGACCGACCCGACGGATGAAAGCACCGGCACCGAGGATGCCGACATGGGAAAAGGCTGTGTAAGTATGCGGTAGTGACGGACGTTAGGGTGCGAGTAAGGTAAGTGTGGATAGGGGTGGGTTAAGTGAGTTAGGGTTAGGGAGCGGGTCAGGTAAGTGTGTGGTAGTGATTGTGTTTGGGTTAGGGGCGGGATAAGTGAGTTAGGGTTAGGGAGCGGGTCAGGTAAGTGTGCGGTAGTGATTGTGTTTGGGTTAGGGGCGGGATAAGTGAGTTAGGGTTAGGGAGCGGGTCAGGTAAGTGTGCGGTAGTGACGGACCTTAGGGTTAGGGTTTGGGTTAGGGTTGTAGGTAGTTGTGTATGTGAGGTTTAGTGTGGGTTTGTAGGGATTTTGGTGTGCTTGTGTTGTGTATGTGGTTTTTGGACGGGGAATGTGTTTTGGTTGTTGATTGTGTTGTGTGAAGTGTATGAGGTTTCGTGTTTGTGTACCGTCGGTTATTTCGTTGTCGGGCATGTGGGATTTCGTGTTTTTGTACTGTCGGTTATGTGGTTTCGGTGATTGCGTTGTCGGTGTTGTGGTGTTTCGTTTATGTGAGGTAGAACCATATATATACATATATATATATATATATATATATATATAGTTATTTATTTATTTATTTATCTCTCTCTCTCTCTCTATATATATATATATATATATGTTCATAGGTTCATAGGTTGGTACTAGGCTATTGGCCCTAGGGCCTATACAAGCCTAGGCATAACAATTCCCCGGATATTTCTCCCCACAATATTTACTTCCCTGGACCCCTGTCTAGCAGAGTGACTGATGTGATCCACGGGGTGAATTTCCTATCTCCCATCCAATCGTCAAGATTCCTTTTGAAGAGGGCCAAGGAGGTGCTCTGCTTGACATGTATGGGCAGTCTATTTCAGAGTATGGGGAGTCTCTGGGTCAGGAACCTATCGTTCCAGCATGTTTTGTTCATTGTTATGACAAGGTTTAGATCCCTGGATAGTGTGGCTCTGAGGGATTGGGATTTCTTTAAGTAGAGCATGTCCAACAGCTCAGGATTTGACAAGGCTTTGTGTGTTAAGCAGAGATCTCCCCTGAGTAGACGATATGCCACAGAGTATAGCTGGAGTTTTTTAGACAGTCAATATAGGACATCTGCTTTAACCCTGTTATTCTATTAGTGAGGTATTTCTGTGGCCTATCAAGCTGTTGCAGATGTCTTGTATATACTCATATATATATATATATAAAACTTTATTATACATATTTTTTTTATTTAATGAATTTTGTTTTCATTGTATTTTCATGTTTTAAGGAACTGCCTCATAGTTGTGTCATCTGGAGGGGTGTTTCATTTGTTGTTTAACCAAGGAAATGAGACTTTGATGTATTTAAACTGGATGGAATCTATTTTTGGTGATTCTGATGAAGTTTCCTGTAGGGAGACAAAAGCATTAAATCCTTGGATGTCATATCTGTTTTTATGAATATTAAATACTTTTTTTGGACTTTGCTGTGGCTTGCTTATTTGTGGGGGGACAGCTTTTACTGGTGCCTTGCAGACTGACGTTTTTGGGTTTACTAGTTGGTTGTTCATCTTCAGTGTGTCCGTTTTTGAGTTTCCTGATTTTTTTTTTTTTATTGTGTTGTGGCTCTGGTATATACCAACATTATACAAATGTATACATCATTTATGAATGCTATTCATTGGTATCCCTAGATGATAGTAAGATATTAGAGGCGTTTAGCTTAACATTGAAATCAGTATCCCTTCAAAAACTGGTCTTTACTCAACTGATGATATTTAATAATGCGTATTATACTCGTCTCACTCTTCATAAATTTGATTCGAAGAACTCACCCAAATGTCCACAGTGTTTAGATCAGACAGCGGACCTGCTACACATGTTCTGGAGTTGCAAGTGCATTTATAAATTGTGGAACTCATTAAAATTGCAGTTACAAAAAATGGGTTACCAAAACTCAACACTCTCCTGGGAATTTTTGATTCTCCATATCCCCCCGGAGAATTTAGATAAATCAAGGAGGATCGTAATTATGAATATCAGTTTATTAATGAAATTATATATAGCCACAAATTGGTTGAACCCAGCCCAGACATCGTGGGAAAATTTCAGGTTGTTAGCGATCAAGCATATCTTAGCGCATAAATTATTAATTAGTAACAACAAGAAAAGTATAAATAGTATAAAAATATGGGAGCAGATTTTTAACATTGTGCTGGCCTAGAGGTTCCTATCCACTTTCTCTCAGGACATACAGTAAGAGAACAAACACAATCTTAGATTAGATAGAGGATGTAGAAATAATACAGATTGTTGGCTTTGGTTTGTTACTATTTTTCTCTTTTAGTTTTTTCGTTTTTTTTTTTTTTCTCTACCTGATTAGTAAGGTATCTATTGTTAATGCATGATGTTGACATATGATATGGAGCTAACCATTGGAAGCAATTTTGTACATAATGTAAATAGTGTGTGGATTGTATTATGGTTTTGAAAAATAATAAAAATGATTATCGAAAAAAAATGAATGCTATTCATAGGCAATGCAGCATGAAACAGCTTAAAGTCACATAATTTGGAGATATGGCAATAAGATTTCTACATAGATAAACAACATGACTACGTCTCAATATGTTGGCATATTCAAAGAATAGTTTATAACATTAAATGTCAGGAACATGTCTTTAAGCATGTCTACTTGAGTAGACTGAAATTCCACGTATCCAAATGTCAAATAATTGAGATGACAGCAAAAATACCTGACTTTAACAAACTTTCATATCATCAGAAAAGATTTTCAGGAAAACAGGCAGTTGGCTAAAGTGGGGAAATTTGCCCTTTCCCCACTATAGTGCAATCTTGGAGTTGGTATTTTTAGTTAGGGTGGTGTGGGGATACAGCCCCCGCATTAGGGGTTGTGGGATTGAAGCCCCCCACTTGACTGGGTTTGACATGCTTCAATATGTTTTTTTTTTCATGTTGGCCAACTGTCTGTTTTCCAGGAAATCATTATATGAAATTCGGGTAATTGGAATTTTGGTCTACTCAATGAGTTCCGCTTAAAGACATGTTTCTGATATTTAATGTCATACACTAGTCTTTGAATATGCCAACATATTGAGGAGTAGTCATATTGTTTACCTCAAGTAGACCCCTTTAAGCATAGGAATGGTAACAACTGTAGTAAACAAGCCTCACTAAAACACAAGTTCATATCAACATGATAATGATTAGAAAGTTTAATTATCACTGGAATATAGTGGAGCATTTAATCAGAACTGATGGTGATTTGAAGAGTTGGTCTGTCAAAAAGCAGGCAGAAGAAATCATATTATTACTAGCAACAATTTCATTATATATAATACAAAAACCTGTATGTTGTATATTTACTAAATATGTGATGTTCAGTAGTTTCAGATTTATTAATAATGGATTAAATGTTTGCTGCTTAGTGGGCACCAACAAAATGTTAAGCTTGTAGATTAAACAAAATGTATCCAAGTCTTACTAAGTGACAGTAAGGTTCAATATACCATTACTTACAATACAGCATTTATTCCAAGATATGATGGAGGCAAAAAAACTGGAAACACTTTTTCTCAATAGAATTATTAAATGATTAGAAATAGCAGATGACAAAGTAATAAGCAATTTGCATGAAAAGCTCATAAAATAATAGTATAAGCTGATATATGTGATAGATACATCATGAGACTGAGAAATAACTTACTCTTTTGATTGCGTCTGAAGAGATGATAAATTCTTACCTGAATAAATATTCTTAAAAACGTAAATGTGGTTTATGTGTCCATTTTGTATTATAGATTTTTTTTTACTAATCTTTGGATATTTTCTACATACCTTCTAACAGGACATTCACTAGGTGTTAGAGAAATGTTTTACTTAAAGGTAGTATAGCAGTCAGTGAGTGACAATGTGACTCTGTTACAGAATATTCTTACATAGAGAACTAGCAGTTTTAAAATATGTAGTACACCCTAGACAAAATATCAGATTCTTAAAATCCTGTCAAAGGAATCACTTCCAGTGCTGAATGGATTTCATCTTTTATGTCTGTTTTGAATTATACTTTAAAGGAATTGATGCACAAAGCATCATAAATATTGTATACATAATGGAGAATATGTCAAGGATTTCAACTTTTGCTGAAGAAAAGGCTTTAAATAATTGGCATATAAAATTTTCAAGATTTCATCATAATGCTGCTCCCAACCATGATCAATAAAAAAAGCATCATATTTTTTCTCAGTTTATTCTTTGTATTATGGTCTACACCACCACCTTTGGCAGTTTTCATAAATCCTTGAGTTAGCCAAAATCAAGACTATCTGAATCTTGATATTCAAATAAAGACAATACCCCAAATGTCAAGTGTTAATACTTTCCCATCACCTAAAGAATTTAAGCTCCAATGCTTTCTGTGCCTCAGAAGAAAGGGGTTGCTGAGACTCATGATATAGTATTTAAAAGGACTTTAGCTAATTGAATCCTAACATCCTGCTACTTATGGTTTTTACAATAACATGTAAGTTCCATAGCCATAATGCCATTCTTATATTTCAGACAGCTAACAGATTTGCACGCTGCTAGTCTGCTTGCAGAATGCCAGTGAAATAATTGCAGTTATGCATTCATTGGTCTGATTATGACGTTTCTAAACGTTTCATCTTCACTTAACTTGAACTGCTTAACTCCACATAGATAAGTTACACTTCTTACAATCACATGTTCACACTTCCACATTTGATTTCAAAATACAGTAGACTGCAGTCTCTTAACAGTCTCAGGTTCGTGGAGCTGAGTTCACTGAAAAGGGATTCAGCAAGTTCTTCCTTGAATCCCAACACTGGGTCGAGAATTACATCTCCTTCTGTCTCTCACTGTGATGCCAACACCCACAAACTCCCAAGTTGCTGAAAAAAATCTTCAGATTTGCATTTCTAGTTGACAGCGATACCACTACAATCTTTTATAAAAATGTAAATGGCTACATATCCAAAGCACAGCAATTCTATCTCTAAGTGCGTGCCATTTTACACTTAGTAATCTTGGCAACAGACCACCATTTAAAAACCTCAATCAGAGAACCTAACTTTGACCATATAGCCTCCCAGGACAATAGTAGTTCAGTTTTTGGACCACATTTTAAAATGACAAAAGGGGAAATCCTTCTGTAAACTGCGCCTAGCTTCCTGGAATCACCTCCTCAATGAAGTCATAGCAAGAATGAACTTACACCTTTTAAATATACATGCAAATGATTTCATGATACGAGCTAAAATATATATTATTACCCATACCTAACCATAAACAAAACACATCTGACTTCTGCCAAACAATGACCTTCCTCCCTAAAGTAAATGCAAATGTACTCTAAATTTGTCAATATATAAATATATAGTTATCTGTCTCTTACTGCAAACTGCATAATCTATCTTTCTGTCTATCTATATGATAGATTATATGCCTGAAATGAACTTTTCCTGGCTAGTAACTATTGTAGCATTTATTTGTTCAATTAATATCTGGAACAGGACATCAACTTTATGTGAAAGACACAGATGTTTCTATACTTCGACTTTTAATGCATTTGGCTATATCAAAAAAAAATCCACTTACCATGAATCCTGCCAATCTATGATCAGATTCAATTTTTTCAGATCCATTCAAATTTGAAATTACTTACTACATCTATATTGAAGAAAATAAAGAAATGAAGTCATTAGAAAGCAAAGAAGCCCTTAGTCAATACAATACAATTCAGGACCGTTAACAAGCTTTCACATTTAAACTTTTATCACTAAAAGGGTATTAAACACATTCAGAAAATAGTAAGTCACATGTAAAAGTATTATAGATATACTAACAGCAAACTTTTTTAATCATCAAAAAATTTACAGTAATCAAAAAACAACTCACTATATGAACAACAGATTATGCAATACTAACTGCAGATCCTTCATGTAAATATCAGGTGTCTTAATGGTGAAAAAGACAATAACAACTACAAAATAACATAAAATGTCTGCACATTTATCTGAGATAAACAACTAGGCAATGAGAAAAGATAGTGCGCCTGCTACAAGAGTTAATAGTGAATATGGCTCGAAGAAACACTCTTTGTGCAAAGTATATGTCAGACTGGCATTTTAACATAACAGCCCATACCTGACAATTTAACACTGACAAGATTTTCAGGTGTATGGCTATGAAAAAAGAGAGAGGTTATAGCAAAAGGCTACATCTATGACAAGCCTTTATTAGCCTTTGTCTCTTCTGATATGGGATGTTCAAATACCATCCATAATGCAACATAGCAACACAAATATCTCTATAGAATTTGTTATATTATATTCAGGAAATACTCTTGACTTCTTTACCCTTGAGCACTGCCACAGTTTGTGAGGATAGTTATATACTTAGGTTCATAGGTTCATGCTAGGCTAATGACCACAAGTGTCTTTGGAAGCCTAGTCATGCAACCCAACACAGTTTTGTCCCAGAGTTCATTGGATGCCTATATAAGGTAGCTAAGGGTTATGTGTCTGTGGGGGCAGGGTATGTTTGTTGGAGATTAATTTACTTACTTTTGATCTCTGTGTATCAGAGACATGGGAGCCTGGCAATGGGTCAACTTGCAATTTTTCATCCAATGATCAAGGTTCTTTTGAACAAGGATGAACTCTACTTTAAATCAATAACCAGCACAGAGTTGTTCTGAAGTGTATCCTAGAGACATTTGTGTTTTATTGGATCTAGTAGCACACATTAGTCAAGAGTAGGATTTTCTCATAGAAATCTAGGAGTTACTTCAAATATTTTATTGAGGTTACTGATTTTTCAACTGTTGTGATGCCTTTCACATCAACAGTGAGTTTAAGTTATTTTATCAATGTAGTAAACAGCAACAGCCCATGAGCACAGAGTAAACCTGAATTGTTTTTATTTTCTGGGCATCTTTGGTTGCTGTGGCAGAGATGCAAGCCTAGCCTAAAAACTAGATTAATTCCTACACCATGATGGCCCTTATCAGAGATTTTAAAATGACATAACACAGTTGTAGAAATTTCAAAAAATTTGCATTGCAAAGCTTAAATTCTTTTGAGGATTGATGTGCAAGTACATAGGTGTGTTTGTGTGCATCCTGTGATGGGTTATCGCCATATTCAGGATGAGTGTTTATGTTTTGTGCCCACTGAGTGCTGGGACAAGCTCCAGCTGCCCAGTGGCCCTGAAATTACTTAAACAAGTAGTCAAAACTGACTGGATGAATGAATGAATGAATGAATGAATGAATGAATGAATGAATGAATGAAAAAAATGAATGAATGAACATCCATAAATGAGTGAATGATTTCAGTGATTTTTTCCCCCTGTATGTTTAACAGATGTTCTAGTGAGGGGATGTTTGCCTTCTTCCACTGAGGTCACAGGTAAGGAACTCATCTTTTTCTTTTAGCAGAGGGTTATTCCATAATGGAATTATTAAAGTCCAACATCACTCCTCTATCCTGAACATTTTTAGTTGCTTAACAGCTTTGATCTTACAAGTGATGGTGTCAGCAGTGTATTACTTGAAGTGAATAGTAGTTGCACCAGCTATGTACAAAGAATGAGTTACAATTTATCAGGGCTGTTTTACTATGACCCAAAGGAGAGATGGTTGCCATAGGCCTATTAGAATTTGTTGAGGGATATATGCTGGAGCATATGACCTTACACTGAAAAATAAACATTTTCAGTATGTTTATTCTCCCAAACAGTGAGAAGTATAAAATATCTAGCAGTTTTTCCCATGATAATAATTGATCCCTCTGTAGTTCAGTCTCCAGTTTAGATCAAGCATTGTGGGGATTCTACTATGCAACCAAATATCTAAATATTTTCAGGGCCGACATGTACTGTGCAAGTGGAGAGACTAACTACCAGCAGAGAGATTATTAGCTGCAATGCTAGTTCCACGAAGCTCATTTTTCAGTGCATTGATCTTTATCCCTGAAGTAAGGTAAAACTTTGACATCATGCAGAATTATTGGCTCATACTAGCCGATCAGTTTAGAAGAGCTTTAGGAACACTTCCACAACAATACCAAGTAATTTTCCTCTGTGAATAAGAATATATGCAGGCAGCCTACAGGAGAATTGACAGATACCCCTCTCCTCATCTAGATTAGTGTTAAAGAAGAGCAAGAAGCTACTTTGATTGGCATGAGGTAGCAGCAAGATCCAGATGTTCGAACAGGGACTTGAACCCTGGACTCTCAGATTAAAAGCCTGACATTCTTCTGGCTGATCTTTCAAGGCACCAAATCTTGGAAATTGACTATATTTCTTCTTACATTTGGCATTAATGAGAGACAATAGTCAGCAAATTAGAACATTCTCATCTCCATTCTGGCATGTAATTAGCCCTGTATATTATGGCTCAGGTTGGTCCATCTTGCTAGAGATTAGAAACATTACATGAAATTAAGTCTCTCTGTCATATCCCCTTCTTCTATGCCAGGTGGTTCAGAAATTAATTTTTTTTTGCATTAGTGCCAGAAATCCATTGTACAGTATTCTGATAATCAATATAAGGGGAGAAGGAAACCTTACTTTTCCCCTGACAGCCTATTTATGTCCCTACTTAAGGGAAACAATTGCCTTGTCAAGGACACAGATATCCCAAAAGTGACACTGAAGCTGTACTACTTGATTTGTAGAAGGGAGATTATAGCTCCTAAGAGATCAGAGTTATGTCTGCCTGGTACATATCTAGCTTGTTTGCAGGAACTATGTAAAGGGATTAGCAGCCAGGATTGTGACATACATTTTGGCTAGGGAGACAGCCCTCCAGTCTTCCAATCTATCTGGATAAGTACCTACTTAAGATTAAAGGGTCTGCTGGACATTTGTTTTCTCCCATTCCTGAAGCATGTTTGAATCAACACCTATGTGGTCTATTAAAGTACACAAAATTATTTTTACCTTGTTTGCAAATGAGAATAGACTAGCAATAACCATGATGTAATCTAAGTCTACTGAAGGAATGTATGATAGTTGAAATGAAGGTAAATCTTTATACATCTGTTAAACCTAGGCTCTTCATATTATAAAACAGTGCGTATCTGCACCTGGAATGCTAATCTTTTGAGATGTGTGGCGTATCAGTCCATAAGTCCAGCATTGCATTAACCACCCTCCCCAATATAATCAGGTCATATTTTTAAATTAAACACATGACACACAGGGTAGATAAAATGAGAAATAAAATGCTGCAAAATCAACAAGAAGGCAGTAAACAGAATACAAAATAATATTCTGGTAGTGTAGTTATAGAACCCAGGAGTCACTGCCTTGACGGCTAGCCTTACATTCCATGATATTCCACTCCTGTTTTCGGGGTTATTCAGACAGAAGTTGAGAGATCCTTTATAAAACAGCAGTGCATGAATATCTATAAGAAGAATGCCGCTGTGGTGACCCCTAGCTGGGAAAAGCCGAAAGACACAACAACAACAACATAACTAACATTTAAGTTCACGGCTTCTGACAGTGGCATTAAAATCCCTAACATTAACAGAGTTACAAATAACCATTAAACAGATAGCTGCATTCTAACCTACCAGAAGAAAGGATACTAATATCTGTAAGTCAGTTGTTCTTGGATAAGGAGTGTAATAAGCCAGCTTTTCAAACTAGAACCCAACAGCAAGAGAAGGAACACACCAATGGCTACCTGTATGTGAAAAGCAAAAGCAGGATCCACGTGTATGATTCATTTGTTTGGACTGTTTAGTAGTGCCTTTTTTCCCTGTACAAACCTACATACATTTTAAATCCCTTGTGACTTGAAGACATTATGGTTATGAATGTCTACACATATTTATAATCAGCCCATTCACTTTGCAAGTTCTCCATGTCTGATGAATCTTTATTAGTCAGGGCATCGTAGAAGCTACTGGTGGGGATATCTGATAGAAAAAACTCTCATTCTACTTGTATCTCTGATGAGAATGATGGTATTTTGTTTATCCTGCTACTTTATGTCCACACATGTGGGTATGAAGACGTCTATCCTTGGATGGTGTCAAAACAGTGCAAATTTATATTGAGGGGTTGGTTGGTATGTGCAAGGATTATGAGGATGATAGGTCCTGGACAGGAAGCATGAATACATAACAACACTATTATTTTCTTAATTGTTTCAAGTAGAAAATCCTGGAATATTTTTAATTTCTCTATAAGAGGGAGGAGTAATATGTCTCTTGCAGGCATGACTCTGTACTTTGACGATTTGTTGTTGCAATGGTCAGTAGGGTAGGGGCAGTTAAAAATGTACTCTCCCTCTCCTTCTCCTTCTCTGTCTTGTTAGTAACAGGCTGGACGCTATTGGAAGAGTTTGTTTAAGAAGTTGCTCACCTTACTCTTCCATATTCCTTCCTTTAATCAAATTAAACTTGTTTCTCTTCCAAGAAAACTTCATTTTGATATTTTACATTCCTTTATAGGTTCATAAGTTCATAGGTAGGTACTAGGCTATCGGCCCTAGGGCCAAAGCAAGCCTAGCCAACAGTGTATAGGCTTCCACAACCCATGTATTGTTAAATTCCTGTCCCTCTATTGAGCAGTGCTCCAGACATTGTCCCAGGGGTGAACTTCCTATCACCCATCCACTTATCAAGGTTTTTCTTGAATAATGCTAATGATGAGCTCTACTTAATGTAGATTGGAATTTTGTTCCAGAGCATGGGAAGTCTCTAGGACAAGAATCTATCCAGCCAGCATTTCCTATTTATTGTTGTAGTGAGATTTAGGTCCATAGAGCATGTGGTTCGGGGAGATTGGGATTTCTTCAAGTGGAGCATGTGTAGCAATTCCGGGTTTGACATAGCTTTGTATGTTAGACAGAGGTCTCTTCAGAGTAAGCGGTATGCCACCAAGTAGAGTTTGAGTTTATTGAACTGGTTGTCATAGAGTAATTTTTTGAGGCCAGAAATCCTTTTGGTGAGGTACTTTTGGGGCCTCTCAAGTTGTTGTAGGTGTCTTGTGAGGTACAATCCAAATGGGGCATTGTATTTAATGAGAGGTCTGATGAGTGATGAGTGGAGGGAAACGATGACTTCCTTATTCCTCGATGCAAACCCTTTTGTGATTAGGTGGGCCACGTAGAAGGATTTTCTGACTAGTGTGGCAATGTGGTTATCAAAGGAGAGGTTACTAGCCACTTGGGTCCCAAGGTCTCTTATCACACTTTCTGTGTTAAGTGAACTTCCCCCCTATTTGGTACTTCATGGGTACAGTGTTTTTACCAAAGGGAATAACAATGCACCTTTTGGCATTTAACCTGAGGCCATGATGTTGACACCAGGTGTCTGTCTCGGTGAGACCCTTTTGCAGGATGTCTACGTCAGTAGGGGAATCGATAATGGCACCTAGTTTGCAGTCGTCTGCAAACTTGGTTAGCCATAGACCCTTGGTGTTTGCTTGCACTTTAGAGAAGTATATATCAAACAGGAGGGCTCCCAAGACTGAAACTGGGGTACACCACTTGTCAATGGTTTGGAGTCGGACCTGCAGTCTGCAACTCTTACCATGTGGGTTCTGTCTGTGAGCCAGTTGGCCACCCATCTCATGATGTAAGGGTTTATGTTAAGGTTGATGAGTTTATCTATGATTCCTGAATGAAAGATAGTGTTGAAGGCTTTAGCCAGGTCCAAGTAGGCTGTGTGGACTACCTTGCCCTCATTTATGGCCTTAGTAATTGTTTCAAAGAAGTCTAACAGGTTTAGGAGACATGGCCTACATTTTACAAATTCAAATTGGGTAGCATACAGAGTTTGGAGCTTACCAATGTCTTTGTTTATGAGTTCCATGATAAGACGCTCCACGGCCTTGCAGACCAGGCTTGTCAGGCTAATAGGTGTATAGTTCCCGGGGTCTGTGGCAGTTCCTCCTTTGTGGAGTGGGATAACCATTGCTGTGTGCCATTCTGTGGGCACATAGCCTGTTGTGAGGCTTTGATTGAACATGGATTTTAGGTGGGGGGGTTAGCTCATTTTGGAGTTTGTGTAAGACGCAGCCTGGGATGTAGTCCGGTCCCATGGAAGTAGTGTTTTTGGCTTTGGAGAGTGCTGTTTTTAGCTGTGTGTTTGAGATTAGCTGCAATCAAATTGGTCTCAGTTTTTTCTGCTTTTGCTGCTTTCATATTTTTCTACCTTATTCTCAAGACTTTATTTTGATGGGATACCATTACTGTTTGATTGTGCTGAGACTGGGTAGCCTGCAGATTTTTTTGCTGTTTTTATAAACATTGTTTTTAGCAGCTAAACTCTTGGGGATACGTGATGTGATGCAGTAACTGTTTTTTTTTTCTGACATGTCTTACAGACTCTGACACACTAAATCAGTGAAAGTATTCAGTCTAGCATTTACATTATCTGCTCTCTGTGCAGCTATCAGCTCAGTGGGAAATTGGAGGAAATCTGACATCGCTAGTGGACATTCCAGCAAGATTTATCCTTTCCAGTCATTTCTAAGAATAGCAAATAAAAGCATGACTCTCATTAAATACATTGTTGTAACACGATGGATGTGGGACTTCTCCAAGGTTCATATGGCACAACCCTTTAGAAATGTGTTACGATATTCTTAGTGGCTACCTCTGTCTCTAACCTTAAAATTCAAGGATTGCTTTATTTATTTGTTAACTTGGTATGGAAACTGGTCCATTTACAATCCTCTCAGCTGAGGGTCTCAACCCTATAGCAAAAGAAATGCAACAAATATTGACATTTTAAGTAAGCAGTCCAACAACTTGTTCTTGAAGGTGATAAGAAAGCAAAGTATATACAGAAATTCAAGCAAACCTCAAACAGCTGATGATCAGAGGTAAGTACAGATTCCCTTGAGTTTGGAAATGTTATGCAAGTAATGTTGACCACTGAGTTAATATACTGGCCATCATGAATAACAAAAGTGATATCAAGTGGTCACTAAAAATGTAACAAGTCAGAAATCCATGCCCATTGAAATGAACCCAGCTAATGAATCTCAGTTTGGGACATTAAGGTCTGAGATGTTAAATGCAATTTTCTATCAGCACCTTTTCAGGAATGCTAGGTGTTCCAACAAAATGCATTCAAAATAGCTCTGCAGTGCTGAGCACCAAACAGTCTTCTCTTTTTTTTTGCAAGACAATGATATATAATAAAACAGAATATTGCAATAAAATATGGAAACAGTGAGATTATTATATATTTTGAGATGAAATTACAATAATAACATAGCACGGTGAAATAGTGATAATAATAATTATAATAAAATACATCAACAACATATTGCTGCATTTGCATAGGCTACTTCTAGCCCACTTTTTAGCTGACAGGAGCAAAAATCTGAAAATGTATTTTAATGCTTGCTTCTTTATAGAGTACTTTAAAGCTTTACTGGTTACATGTATTTTTACTCTGTTTTTTTTTTGTACCATATTTCATAAGTACTACCATTGTATGTAGCAGATTTATAGAAGGAAAATTAATGTATAATCAAATATGTGCATGCTGATTGGACAAAGCAATTAGTGTGACTATTGAACATACAACACTACCCACAGGAATACGTTCAATCATTAAGCAGAAGCATCCAAATCAGCAAGTAAAAAAGGTTCACAAAAAACTAGGCACAGTGTACAGAAACAAACAATTCCTCACCAAGACAGCCAGAATTTCTACTGCTAATTCCCATCTAATCTCCACTTTACTCTACTCCTCTCCTATACTTACCTTCCTTAGACAAACAGACCTAAACAAGCTCATGGCTTGCTACAATACAATTGATAAGTTTGCAACTGGTGCATCTTATCGCAGCCACCACTGTATCTCACTTAGAGAAGTTGACTGGCTTGAACTCCCTCAACTTCTGCACCTAAATGAACTCTATCTCACCCACAAGTTAGTTAACAATCCTCTTAAAGTCCCATCCCTTCAAAACATTCTCCAGCCCTACTGATCCACTAGACCACTTCGCTCGAGTAGCAAAAATCTACTACTAGTGACCAAACCAAAGAACTCGGTGGGAGAAGCACTATTCTTCTGTGTCATATCCAGATTATGGAACAATCCCCCCTCCACCCTCTATAACCACACTGCCTTCTTGCAATCACTTCAAGACTGCACTAAAAACTCACTTAAAAAGTCTCTGGTTATGCCTATACACCAATCCCAACTAGTAACCCTCCTTTTTACCTCCCCTTCCTCTCCCCTCCCCTAGCCACCCTGCCTCACACAGTCTGATCATTGCATTCCTTCCTCTGCAGGCTCTGGCTCACCCTTTACCCTCCCTTTCCCTCCTCACACAATCTCTCAGACCTGTTATAACATGCTTAACTACCTCACTTCATCTCAACTCCAAAATACATATCCAACTGACTTACACCTAGCTTCCTCACACTACCACGTATACTAATCACTCAGTCTCCTCTCTTACTCCTCTATCTTCCCCTTCCATCCCATTTCCCCTTCTAGCTTGTTCCACCTTCGTGTAGAGTTTCTGGTTTATATCTGCTTAAGTTTAGTGCAATATTTGTATATTATAAGATTTGGGTATATGAGTTTAGGACAGTATCCATAGTACTATCTGTATATACATCCTACCTTTATTCCTAGCCTCTAGCTAGATATTGGTATATCTGTTCATGACTATGTTTCATATTGTATGTGTATCTAATGTTTGCTGCAGTATGTATTATTTCCTATTGTATGTATAGTCAATTGTTCTTCATGTACTCTGCTGCTCATTTATTGTTCTGTGGAGCTTTTTTCCATGGGCCTCTGCTGAAAACTGACCTGTGTCCAGTTGGAATTTCCCGGTAAACAAATGTAAATAAATAAACAAACAAATACATAAATAAATAAATAATAATAATAATAATAATAATAACGATAAAGGATAAACTTCATAAAAATATAAACCAATTGTAAACATGCCAACTGAATTGCTGAGCATGTGTTTTACTGATTTAAATGCAATGAATACAATGCTAAATGCACTGCTACAACTGTATTAAAATTAAAGAAAAAACATTAAGTAGTTGAAGTAGAAGCAGACAAAGTGTTTCATATGTAAATTTAAGTTATTACAGCTGTCAAATTTAGTATTGTTCTATCACTAGCAAAAATAAATCTAAAATCATTCCAGTTTGAATGCAAGATGTTTGAAGTTTGCTTCTACATAAATTATTCAGATTAGGAGACAATTTCTTCATACATGAAAATCAGTGATCAGTAAAGGCTAATGTATAATCTTCTGTCTACAAAGCAGGTGACACCAGTGTCAGAAAAGTAGTAAAAACAAACAAAGCAATACTGACAATGGTACTTTAAAAATACATTACTACATAGTTATCCAAGCAATGATCATCCATGTAAACTGGAACTGCTGTGCAGTAAAACAATGCACAGTGCTTTGTGGAATCAGCCATTTCTGGGACTATTACAAATGTAGTGGCATGCATTAACTCTGCAATTAATATAGTGCTGACAAATGGGATGATTGCAGCAACAGAAAATTAGATTTCGTGAAGGCTTCATTTCAGAATTACCTGTGCCTGTCACAAAAAATTACATTGTAATCTAAACTGCTATATTAAGGCAGCAATTGGTCAGTCAACAACATTAAATAAAAATGTTCTGCAAACTATAATGTATCTTTCAAGCCTTAAAGACAATAACACAACCTCAAGCATATAAATCAGAAACACAAGTCTGTTTAATACTGTACAAATAAGCACATAAAACAAAGAAAAATACAACTACACATTATTACACAAACAATATACTTGCCCTTATAACAAAACTATATCAACCATGGATTAAACAATAAATGACTTACAGCCAGTTTTATGTTATTGCTTAAATACATCATTAATCATTTTACTTATCTACCAACAATAGAGTTTTAGTAACTGCATGGAGCAATTTTTGTTATGTACCACTGGATGATGGCTAATTGTTGAAGTTATTACTCTGTAACATTAAAGAATATTACAACAAAATGCATTACATTTGTATGCATTACATTTGTATAGTTTCAAACATTACAACTAAAAAAAAATAAAATTCAGACTCATGCATCTAGCATTCATATAAGTTAGATTAAGAAGGCGTTCTGAAGTCCAGACAGCTGGCATTTTTTGTAAATTATTAATTCATACAAGAATATACTCACTGAATAAACCTTTACGATGCACATGCATTCTTGAAACTGACAGGTCATCCCGACTCTCTTAGAATAACTGAACTCCGGGAGTTCAAGGACATGCCAAACAAAAGATACATTCTGTTACAGATTTCAACTTAAAACATAACATATGACTGTTTATCCTCCCTTAAAAATAACCAACAATGTGAAAACGCTGCAGTTACCATAAGTTCAATTCATCTTGAAAAGATGCCTGCAATTTAATAGTGATACTTAACTATTCTATATGAATTTTATTATGATGTTTACGGAAAAGGAAGTTAGCAAAAAATTACTTTTTTGTAATAAGGTACCATGTAAGATCCTTTAAATGTATTTAGACAATGGACAAACTGTACATCAATACCCTGACTGGAGAACAAGCTTTCTCCAGCAGGGCATTAATGTGCAAGTAATGCCTGCTGAGAAGAATGAGTCTGCCGCTTCACAGCTGCTTATCAAGCCACTCTGGAGGTCGGACTGAAGAAACAGAACGTCCGCCATTATTTTATACTCACTAAATAGTGGTTTTGCTGTTTAGCAAGTGTAAAATATTAAAAAGAAGAGAAAAAGATAAGTATGCGTGTGTGCTTACGTGTGTGTGTGTGTGTGTGTGTGTGTGTGTGTGTGTGTGTGTGTGTGTGTGTGTGTGTGTGTGTGTGTTTATGTCTGTGTGTGAGTGTATGCGTGCATATCACTGAGAGTAAGCAAGCCATTAGTTTACACTCGCTAAGCAGCAGTTTTGCTGTTTAGTGAGTGTAAAATATAAAAAAAAGAAAATGCAGCATGTGTGTGAGAGTGTATGCATGTATGTAAGTAAGCGAGAAAGAAAGCAATGGTGTGTGTGTGTGTGTGTGTGTGTGTGTGTGTGTGTGTGTGTGTGTGTGTGTGTGTGTGTGTGTGTGTGTGTGTGTGTGTGTGTGTGTTTCTACCTTTCTACCTGCATGTGTGTGTGAATGTGAGAGAGAAAAAGAAGGATGGAGAGAGTGAGAGAGAAAGCAAGAGTGATGTGTGATGTGAGTGAGTGCATGTATGTAAGCAGAGGACACTGCCTGTGAGAGTGTTCGAGAAAGAGTGAGACTGAATGTGTGTATGAAAGCAGTTAGAGACTGAGAGATTGAGAAAGAGAGTGAGAGATCTTGTGTGAGTGAATGTGTGTATGAATGAAAGCAGAGGAGTCTGTTTGTTTGTGTATATGTATGCATGTGCGTGAAAGCAGAAGATACTGTGCATGTGTGAATGGGACAGAAAATGGTCTGTGTGTAAAACTGTTGTGTTTCACTTATTTTTTTTAAAGGACTATATTATTTTGTATGAATATTTGATGTAAAATGCTTCCTCCAGCACCATTAACATATACTACAGCAAGTTTGAAACAGTAGCTAGAAGAACAATTTTACATTAAAAATATATATAAAAGAATAATATAGTCCTTAGAAAAATAAATAAGCAAGTAAAACACAACAATTTTACAGCAAGTCCATTGTCTAAGTGCAATAGTGCCCTCTAGGGTGTTTGTTAATGTGTAATTAATGCCCTTCCAGGGGTGTAGAGGCCCTCTGCCTGTGGTGTAGGGCCTCACAACACCCGTGGGCAGACATCAATTCCACATTAGCACACATCCTGTCGTGCATTATCGCTTGCTTAGCATTCTTCTTGCTATCTATTCCCAGGGAGAGAAAGCAGAAACTGAACATCATCGAATCCCAACAAAACCTATCAAAAACTTAAAAACCCAAGTACACTGCCTCCAACTACCCTGATCCTCCCAATATTCATATCTCATCCACAATGTGACTCTACTGAACTACATACCCCCAAACCATGACACTATTCCTAAACCTCCATTCCTGCTCCAGAAATCCCTGATCTCTGTCTAACCAAAACAAGTCTTATTTTATTCTTTAAAAGTAAATCCCATGATCATAGCCTAACCATAAAATCTCAACCCTGTCCCTAGACCACGATTCCCTGATCATTCTCAAAACAGAAGTGCACACCACTATGTAAAGTAAAACCCGATGTTTGTCTGTAACACTAAAACTCCCCTCCCACATCCTAAACATAAACTATTTTCATATACCCTGCCCTTAACCTCAAACCACAATGTGTAAGTGAATGGCAGATACAAGCACACCTTAAAAATACAGCTCATACACTGGTGAAGCAAAATTCAGACAAATGCAGTTCAAAGAAATGATGCTCAGTGAATTTGGAATCAATAAAATGACTGTCATATAATCTCTCTCTTTTCTCTCTACACATAGGTAGATGGATAGCTATACGGGTATGCATGTGTTTATATATTTGTGTGTGTTGACTGCTAAACTGTCAGGGTATCAAATACAGCCCAAAACCCATGAAACAATCTAAAACAACTGCTCTACCTCTGACTAGCCTGATCCTATAAAGTGACATGACCATTCTACAGGCCAGTTTTACAAAATTACCTCGATATCCCAGCAGCCTGACTCTAAAATTAATCCCTTCATGCCTCTTAAACCTAAATTCACAGAGTGCACCCTAGCAGTAAGACACCCCTCCATTCCTTAAATTTAAATTACCAGATTGTTCCCTAGCTATAAGACTCCTCTGTCACTCTCTAATCTGAAATCTCCAGATTGCTATCTAATTTTAAAGCTCCAATTTCTCTCTCTGCCTCTCCCCCCAACCCTAACTCTCTGTTCACACTCACTAATCCAAGATCCCCCTTCTACTTTCTAACATTACACTTAACATCCCCAGTTAGCAGTGTAAGTGAATGGCATATACCCATTCATTTATACTGGGAAACTGCAAACAGATATCAACAACCAATAAAGCAGCATTCATATGAATGCATTTTGACAAGTATGTTTGTATGTATGTATTGCAAAGGCTAGCAAAGCAAAGTGTAATTGGACATAAATTATGATCATCAGCATGTCTGCAATTTAGAAATGCAAGAACTCCTAAAAGTCAAAATAAACACAAAAATATGTGTATTTAGTTTTTGTGTTTTGTCACAGGTGTATTTCTGCTTCAACTAAACCACTTCATTTTTCACAGTCATAGGTCATACTATGCCTGAGTAGAGTACAACAGTGAATATAACCAACAAACTCAGCTTAATGGTTATGCTTCCTCAAACTGTGAATAACTAATGCAAAAGTGCTTAACAAGCTCAGCCCCTACTTCCATGCCAGATGACGTGGGGGGGGGGGGCAATATGAAAAATATCAGTTTCACTATATAAATCACAATGACATAACTAGCTTTCAGTTCCATTCCTTACCACTCAACATTGTGTAATGACATACCCTCACACTGTTTACCTTGAGATGAGACAATATCCTAACTTTTGTCATAATAATAATCTTCTGAAAGCATTTTTGTCAGGGTGGGATGTGATGATCAATTTTCTTTGACTGTGTGTGCATGCACACTTGAGTGGTCTTGTATGAAGAATGTTAAGGTTCCTCTCTGTTTGGTGATAACTGCATTGATAAAGGCTTAACCTAAGACCTCTGGGGTTCATACTGTTTTTATCAGAGTAAGTAAGAAGTTGGAAAGGAATGCCAATGTACATATTCAAGTTTTTTTTTTTACTAGCAAAATCTACTGTAGACGACGTACTTGTTTAAGGAATAAAGCAATAAATAAGCACATGATTTGGGTCAAAGGCTTCATTTTGTTCATTATTTCTTATATGATCTGAAAAAAATCCAGGAAAATAAAGCTTGAGTCCATTTAGATATTTGCTATTGAAGAAAAACATAGACAGGAGATGAAATAGGGCAGGGTATGGTGGAGCCTTTATGTCTGTTCTGATATTTATCTCAGCAAGTATGCAAAATCAATTTATGTGTTGTGCTTTGCAAAAATATAGAATATGTAATGCGGTTCGGAATGACCAGATACTTTCTAGTATGAAGAAAAGACCAGTTGCTAGGCAGAATGATTTAGGGTACTAAGGACGAGTTGCTTTTATATGGAATGAGCCAATATGCATGCTAAATGTTTAGATATGATAACAGAGAACTGGAACACCATCTTGCACTCTTGATATAGAATGATGATTCCCTTCTTCTTCTTCTTTCGGCTTTTTCCTGGTTAGGGGTCGCCACAGCGGATCACCTGTCCGCTCATGATTGGCAGTGGAGTTTTACAATTTTGAGTTGCCAGCCAGGCGCCCAACCTTCCACAGAAGGCACAAACATGCACACACTCACACCTAGGGCCAATTTAGAGTGTCCGATCCACCTACAGCATGTCTTTGGGATGTGGGAGGAAACCGGAGCACCCGGAGGAAACCCACGCAACCACAGCGAGGACATGCAGACTCCGCACAGAAGGCATCCCAGCCGAAGATCGAACCAGAGAACCTCTTTCTCTGAGGTGGCAACACTAACTGCTGCACCACCGTGGCCACCCTGATGCCTGAATATTGTTTGCTGTATCTTCTTCTTCTTTTGGCTTTTCCCGGTTAGGGGTCGCCACAGCGGATCACCTGTCTGCTCATGATTGGCAGTGGAGTTTTACAGTGTTGAGTTGCCAGCCCAGTGCCCAACCTTCCACAGAAGGCACACACATGCACACACTCACACCTAGGGCCAATTTAGAGTGTCCAATCCACCTACAGCATGTCGTTGGGATGAGGGAGGAAACTGGAGCACCTGGAGGAAACCCACACAACCACAGGAAGGACATGCAGACTCCGCACAGAAGGCACCCCAGCCGAGGATCGAACCAGAGAACCTCTTGCTGTGAGGCATAGAATGATGATTCCCTCAAGTTGCCAAAAATATTTCAGCCATGTTGCAAGTTACAAGTTACAATGCTTAAGCAAAACCATATTTGGCAACATTCTCTTCTGATACTATTCAAGTAGGAGTTGAACATTACATTGAACTGTTGGCAATATGAACTGATATAAGCAGACTACATGCATATTATTTGAGTTGTCCATCTGCTTGGAGTATGTGTGATATAGTAATTGAGGACATATGTTGAGTAACCAGAAAGCAGTTTCTCAACAGGGAGAAAACAAGTTTCTAGATTTGGGGATTAACCTCCCTTAACATAAAATGGATTGGGATGCATTAATATGGTCAACAATAATTTCTCAGTCATTAAGATTTATATTCAGAACATAGAAAACACCCTCAGTGATGTGTGGCAAATCCAGTTTGTCCTTTCTGTCACCACAAGCTTGAAATGGACCCCATTAGAGCTTGATCAATATGAATGGCAGGGGTGCTGGACAATATTCCTTAAAGCAGTGTAAGCACAAGCCTTTCTGTATAAAATGGAAAAACACAGGCAATACTGGTACATGGCATAATTTATTGGAATATATGTTTTCTTAACAGTCCTCTGTAAGTTTGGGATGAACTCATGTAGAGGAGGTTTAATGTAATATTTTGCTTGTTCCCAGACAACTGAATAGAATGTGAGGGCTAATGTGAAATTGCAAAAATAGTAATGTGAATTAAATAAGTACATTCAAATGACAGTAGGTTTGTTTTTTATTATTAGAATAAGCTTTCAAATTAAATATGTGCACATGATAATGTTATTAATAACAAAAGAGGTTCAATGATATGTTAGGATGGCAGCTATTATAATTAATAGTTCTTATTTGAAATTCAGTGACTGTGATATTCTCTACACTTAAATTATTATAAATTTAATGTGCCATAAGGAGTATATGTTTAAAAAGAAAAACAATTTACATGTTGTGAAAAGTGGTCCCCTGAGAGTGTAAACATAAAACAATGACCATGATTCTGAAAGAAGTCCTGCACCCTTAAATAAGGGGAATAATTAAATGAGAAGTCATGAAACATTTATGAATGTCCCCAGTCCCACCACCAATTTCCAAAAGAAATATGGTGCTCCATAGCTCCAGTCAATAGAAATATATTTAAATGTGACATAGCATACTTAAAAATGCAGGTAGGCGTAAGTGGCGGCTGGTGACTTCAAATCAAAGGGGAGCTGCAGGAGACAGCTGAATGGGTAGGGCCAATGGGAATGGGTGTGGCCAACAAGAAAAGGGAAGGGCTATACTCAAAACCACAAAAACTGGAACTTTAATTAAATACACTGCCCTGGGTGCCAAACTGTCATTATGAGAGTCCAGTCAAGACAAAATGAAGTATAGAAGAAAAAAATATTTCAATGCATTGGTTGCATGACAGCTTACTTAATATCTAGATGGAAACTAAAAGGTTATGAGGCATGAAAAAAATAAATTGCTTTTGAAATACATTACTGGAATGCCAGTCAAAATCAAGTATAAGAAAAACAAGCAGCACTCAACTCAAACCACTTCTCCTTGCACTGCAGTTCTAATTATAATTTATATTCAGCTTTATAAAAGTACCAAGTAGCATGCTAAAAGTAGCAATCTCTGTGATACCCCCACTTGTGAAAATGTTTCTTATCCAAAAAAGACCTGCTGCCTGACAACAACTATTTACTTGTTTCATGGGGAAAACATGATCAAAGTAGAAAATGAACAGCAAACAAGAAACAAGCTCAAGATAAATTGCTTAAAGGATTACTTCACAGGTTACGGACCACACATGATAGATTGGCATTCTGTTTAGTTTATGGGTAAAGCCTGCAAAGATGACTGCAAGTCTCCAACAAAGGTAATGAACTTCTTAAAATACTGTAATCCTGTCCTTTATTACAAATACTGTCATATACATTTCAATATATTCTCTGCATAGTAACAACAAAAAGGCTTTCAATGCTGGTAATTCTTTAACAGTATACTTATTAAAGCTTACTTGCATCTTACAATCTCAGACAAGCTTACCTGATGGTCATGAAAGCATTGCTACTTAAACACAGAGCAATGGGCACTTTCTGAATAATAATAAGCATAAATCAACAGTATAAAAATATGACAGAAAACCAGAACATTCTGTAAAATCAAGCAAGGACAGATAAAAAGCCACTGTGGTACTTGTGCCTACCTTGGATGGGGGATACTCTGCACACTTACACTGCATAACTGCTCTTTGCCTTGCTTGGACAGATCCAGAGTCAATACATGGGGGAGTGGTGTGCAACAAGTATGTCACAATTTGAAAAGTCTCTGGCTGACTGTGATTGGCCCTGACACACTTGTCATACCTCTCAACATCAGAGAAAGATATCTGGACAAAGCCATACAATAGAAGTGGGACAAAGGCCCAAAATTAAGGACAATATTTAAATATTTATACTTTCTGAACTTCTAAATATAAAAAAAAATAAAATGAAAAGCAACTGCATCAACAGATAAAATTTTAAATATTTAAATAAATAAAAATACGCAGACCAAGAACAGATAATTAAGCTTTCATTCTTTATAGGTGGTAGAACTTCTTCAGAATGCAATACATTTGAATGACAATATGATAAAAACTAAGATACATACCATATGAGAGAACTTTAGAATCTTATTAATGCTTATATACATTAACCAATGAACTAGCAGTATACATTCAAACTGAACAAAAGAACACTTGTAAAACTGAATATATGCAAATTAATCAGTTGAACCATCTCAGAACACATTTTATGTTTATATTTTCATTTAAACCAGGGGAAGCTTCAGAGTTCAACAGTAGCTACCACTTAAGTTCATTTAGTTCCAAGTAGGTATCTGTATTACCAAGGAAAACTTCAACCTGTTTCCAATACCAAAAACTGAAACTTAACAAAATTAGCACGTCAAACTATGTTTAGCAATAGCATTGTTCATGTTCCTAGACCTAATAGCCCCCAAATGCTCTTTAATTCTGTCTGACAGTCTTCTAGAGGTTTTCCCTACATAAAAGCTGCTGCATGAAGAACAAATACCAGCATATACAACAGAAGATAAGTGACAACTAAACTGTCTAGAAAAAGTGACAGTATAGTTGCAGTGTGGGAACTTATAAACAAAGCATAAATAGATGTAGGGGCACACAACACATTTATGACAACAAAACATTATTGTACCTACAGAATCAGAGTTAGGTGTTTCTAAAATAAAATTTTTATCCCTGTTTTCAAAGCAAGCCCTTATGTTCCTGGATCTTTTAAAAGTAAATGAGAGTGATGTACCAAGAGAAGATCCAATCTGCTCTGTTTCTGTCAATATATCCCAGGTATACTGTAAAATATGCCTAATTTGTGTCATATCCCTAGATATGGGTATTGGAAAACTTAGAGTTCTGTCAGTGTCAGAAGGGGTCTTAACAAAAGGTTTAAAACCAAATCTTAAAATAGGTAAATGTTTGGTGTATCTGTTAATAGCTACCTCATTAAATAAGTTATTAACAAGAGTGTGTGGATAGTGTCTCATGTAAAATGTATGTTTCAATAGGGTAGCTTGTGTTTCATAGGTTCATAGGTTCATAGGTTCATACTAGGCTATCTGCCCTAGGGCATTTATAAGCCTAGCCAGAGTGTGTGTGGCTTTTACCACCCCTTAGGATGAGAATACTATACCCATTAGTTTGCTGTGCCTCTGTCCAGCAGTGATACAGAGATGATTCCCGGGGTAAACCTACGATCTCCCATCCACTCGTCAAGATTTCTCTTGAACAGAGTCAGTGAGGGGCTCTGCCTCACATGGACAAAATCATTATCATGACTGGTGATCCTAGAAATGCAGATAAATTGTCCCTTTATTAAGTGTTTCTTCATAAAAAATGGATGCTGACTTGTGAAATCCAAATAGTTATTTTTATATGTTTCTTTTGTGTAAACTATTGATTTTAAGGTGATATTGTACTTGAAGGCCTCACCTTGCGTTTCGTGCAGACGTGAACATGTCGCGAATGATTGACGACCAGGTCTGCATATCTAATGAGCCATGATTGACTTGGCATTCAAACAATGCAAACTAATGGACTTTTTTTTGCTAAAAATAAAAGCACACTCTTGAAGAATTTTAGTTGTTTGCTACATTTTGAAGTGTTTCAGATACAAAAATAATAACTTTTTTGCTAAAATAAAAGCCCACTCTTTTTAGAATTTTAGTTGGTTGGTAAGTGATTCAAATACAAAAATAATAGCTTTAGTCAACTAATAAAGGGAACTTAGAAAAAAAGGACACTTGTCATTTTCATATCCCCCTCCCCGACAAGGACACACCTGCCCAAATAAGGGACTGCCCAGCCTAAACAAAAACTGGTGGTAACCCTAGGTCAGGACAAGAATAAGAAGTGAGCTTATATACTTTATTTTGAACAAAAAAATGTATCTCCCGATTAAATCATTAGCTAAAAAGTGACCATGTAGTTTACCGTTTAATTTAAAAGAAAATATACTTTGCAGACAGCCAGATGCAGGAACAAAATCAAGTTTCTGAAATATGCCTTTTATTTAATAAATACGCATTTCTTTGTTTTATTAAAATAAGAAACAAACAATTGTTCTCGAAGACAACACAAGACACGTGCTAAAAGCCAGACAGTGTATTAGGATTCTTCGAGGGAATACATATTCATTAGTGCCCGATTACAAAACAGCACGGGGGCGGGTTTTGGGCGAGGCTTGCCACTGCGCATCTGGTGAGGCCCTCAAGTACAATATTGCCGATTTTAATTCTTCTGTAGAAAGTTGCTCGATTTTGGTGTCTAGGAAAATGATAGAGTGACCTCGACTAGATATTACTAGTTTAAGAAAATCCAAGCTTTTTCTCATGTCAAATATAAATGTATCAAGGCTCTGTTCATCACCCTCCCATGCAAAAAAGATATTATCTATGTATTGTTTATACACAATAACATGTTTAAAACTGTTCAAAGTTGATAAGTGTTCCAGTCCCCAAGTACTGAGGACAAGGTTAGCAAATGCAGGAGCTCCCTTAAATCCCATTGACACTCCCCTTATTTTCTTATAGATTTTTTCTTTAAAAAAGAAAAAGTTGTTGTTAAGTACAATCTCCATAAGTGTGCACAAAGTATTAACTTTAACGGTAGAAAAGCTGGTGTATTTGTTAAGAAATAACTTCAAATACATTAAACATGCTTCATGGGGAATGTTTGTATACAATGCCTCCACATCCATAGTGACAAAAATACAATTAGATAAAATTTCTTTCTTCTTATATAGCTCTTACAAGAAGGCTGAAGAATCTCTTAGATAAAAAGCTGTGGACTGTATAAGAGGGGTGAACACTGCATCTAGATATTCTGCTATTTTTTTCCATTTTCATCTTCTTATTAGAGATGATGTGTCTGAATGAAGGGTTACTTTGATCTTTATGAATTTTGGGAATTCCAAAAAGTCTACCCAAGCTTGGCAAAGTAACAGATATATATAAATATTCATCCATAGAATTAATGGTGGTATTGTAATTGAGGGCCTCACCAGTTCGTTTTGCGCAGAAATGGGCATGTCGCAAATTGAGTGACAACCCGGTTGGCATATGTAATTTGCTCATGCATACATGATATGAGAATATTAACGTAAATTAAATGTAAGCGGTCTTGCAAATCTCACTTTACGGTCATTCAGTCTATTTAATCAGAAAACCCGAAATTTTAACAGCACACTCTACAATTCAGGAATTTACAAACGTGCGAAAAATAACAAATAACGCCCATAACATGTACATTTTCTTAGTGTTAATACAGTTGACCTAAGTCAACAGTCAGAACCATGCCTCTCGCACAGTAAAAAGCCTGATGACGTGTTTTGCTGCTAACGTTTGATTTTGCTGAATCTCTTTTGGTTTCATTTGTTTGGACAGAAAAAAGCCTGATGAAATGTGTTTTGCTGCTAATGTTTGACGGTTTCATTTCTTTGCTGGTTATGGTGCAATAAAACCTGTCAATTACTGATGTTGGTAACAGTTTACTGTTATATTTATTGTCATATTACATGTCAGTGCACTTGTTTTCTTTTCACATTTTGTTGTACATTCTGAGGGAATGCATATTCATGAATGACATATCAGGGGGGTGGGTTTTAGGTGGGGCTTGCTACTGCGCATCTGGTGAGGCCCTCAAGTACAATATTGCCAAAATAGCATTATCAGCCTCTAACTGTTTGAGAGATTTATCAATAGCATTAAAATGCTCATTGACTGCATTAACATCAACTAGTTGGTAAAACACATTATCATCCAGTGTGTTTTCTGTCTTATCTATGTACACATTTTGTTCCATTAACACTATCCCTATCCCCTTATCAGCACGCATTATACTTAAGCTTTTGTCATGAGTTAAATCAGATGGTGCTTTTCTTTCAGGTATAGAAATATTATGCCATTTGTTACATGAATTGGAATAACATAACCTTCTGAAATCCCTCTCACATACTTTCATGAACATTTGTATCGAGTTATATAGTCTGGGATTGTAAAGACTTTTCAGTCTAAGTGCTGGGACATGAGAGGTAGAAATATTTGAATCAGCAGAGTCATCAGAAACATCAATGTTAGAAGTAGATTTTACATTATGTAAAAATTTCAGATTTAATTTCCTAGCATACAGGCGTAGGTCTAGCAGTAGATTTGACAAATGTGCTCTTTGAGAAGGAATGAAATTCAGACCTTTATGTAAAACAGAGTAATGATCTTTTGAAAATGTCCTATCAGTGAGGTTGAATACAGCAAAACACATTTGTTGTAACACCAAGTCAAAATCCTGTAAGTTACTATTAACTGCAGTAGGCATACTATCTTGTAAGCTGCTGTCATATCCCCTCTCAGAAATACTGGCAGAGAGCCTGACAGCAGCATTCGTATCATGTAAAATGGTGTTAACTGCAGCAGGCATACTAACGTGTATGCGACTATCACTTCCCTTCATAGAAATACTCTTAGGGAGCGTTACATTAGCATTCAGATCGTATAAATTAGTGTTAACAAAAGCATGCCTATCATCATGTAAATTAGCATCATTTATATTGTGCATCAAATTATCAGAGAACCTGACAACAATGCCTAAAGTATGTCTGGAATCATGTTGTGCATTGTTATAATAAAAGAAATATGTAGTAACTAATTCCAATGAAAACATCTGGTAACTATCCTTATTCCAGGGTTCTGAAACTTCCGTGGACCTCCGTTTCTTGAAAGGCTCCTTCCTCTCCCTCTCACTTTCCCCTTGTATGAAACTTTCCATGGGGATTGAACTACATCTATAGGAATGGCAGCATTGGAATGAGCTGGAGACAAAAAAGTAGAATTATCACTGCTGCTGTTTACATTTAGTACATTCACAATGACAGAGGGAGTGTCCGCTTCACTTCCGAAGGTAGTTGTTGGGTTGCTATGGTTACTAGATCCATCCAAACTGTGACAAGAAAGTCCATTAGAACTCATGTCATATTTAAATATTTAAATATCACTTGTATTAACTTTCTAATAGTATGAATTTTCTGAAGGGTATGAAATCTGAAACTCAAATGTCTGTCATTACTTTCTAATTTCAGTCTTTAATGATTTGCCACTAATTTGCCAGAAAACCACAATTTTATGAGAAATGGACCAAAAATGTGATGCAAAAATATAAAATAGCCACACAATACAGCTGGGAACCTGTCAAAGAAAGGACATTTTTTTAATATTAGTACTGTCAACTTGAGCAGCTGACAAAATAAACGACTCTACATGCATTTTTGAAATAAAAGTAATCTATCTTCTTCTTCTTCTTCTTCTTTCGGCTTTTCCCGGTTAGGGGTCGCCACAGCGGACCACCTTGTCCGCACATTGATTGGCAGTGGAGTTTTACGGTGTCGAGTTGCCAGCCCGGCGCCCAACCTTCCACAGAAGGCACACTCACATGCACACCTAGGGCCAATTTAGAGTATCCAATCCACCTGCAGCATGTCTTTGGGATGTGGGAGGAAACCGGAGGAAACCCACGCAACCACAGGGAGGACATGCAGACTCCACACAGAAGGCACCCCAGCCGAGGATTGAACCGGAGAACCTCTTGCTGTGAGGCGGCAATGCTAACCACTGCACCACCGTGGCCGCCCAAATAAAAGTAATCTATAACTCTGATTATTACAGTTATTTATTAATTGTAAACCCTCCACGTTTTCTTCCAAAATTTTCATTTTTGTGAAAGGATTATTAGAGGGAGAGCAACATTTTGAGACAAAATTAGGAACAGTCGAGAGGTTTGGATATGCCTAATTCTATAAAGCAATTTATTTGCACTTACCTCTCAACCTGTTAACACAGGAAATCTGGACAAGGCCAAATATATTGGGGAAACATACAAACAGTACTAAAAAATTGCTCTTGTATAAACTTAGTTGATAGAATAACAGGTCTTGCTTTAACATGCATTTTTCTGAAGGTTATGAAGTCTGAAACTCAATGTCTGTCATTATTTAGTGACTTAATTCCTAAATGATTTGCCAGAAAACCACAAATTTTATGAGGAGCAAACCAAAAATAAGAAGCAAAAATCTATTCATTCTGTGAAAATCTGGACAGTTGAGAGGTATAGTTCAGCTCGGGCTGTCTTTGAGTTTGCTGCCCTTCCCTCTCAAAAAATAATGGTCGAATGGAGCCTCCCCCCTGCAGCCATTCCAATGTCCCATTACTTGGCTATTCACCCCATTTACCATAAACACTGTAATGTGCACACTGCTTTACTTCTATGATGATTTGGATTTAATTTGAAAGTTTTATTTTGCATTTTACAGCACAAACACTAAGACATCTGCTAAACAATGCAATGCAGCTTCATAATGAAAATAGATTTAGCATTAAAACTTCTATGCCCTTGAAACTCACATTCATTGAAACAGCATTGAAATCCACATTCAAAGAAAATACATTTGGCTAGTATAAAGATTAACTTTGGGCTGTTTTCAAATGATAGGCCCCTTGCACATAAACATGTGTTGTGTAATATACCTTCCTGATTGTATTAAATTATATTCCTTGTATAATACAGTACAGTTGTTAGAGGGTGTTTTAAATTTGCTTTGAATATTTTTCCAGTAAACAATGAAACAAAATGCATGCACCAATAATGACAAAACTGCCCAATTGAGAACATTTCCAGCATAAAAGTCTACGCAAACTTCTACAGTTAACCAGTATCATTAAATATGCACAATCTCTGCAGAAGTAAAAGACATCTAAATAATTCCACATTAAAGAGATATGTAACTAATGAAGAGGTTGCTGCTAGCAAACAACTTTATATTTCATTGTTTCATCCACAAATAAAGTGCCTGCATCTTCACCAAAGAGTACATTCTCAGCAGGGCAGCATACATCCCGTGTGGGAGTAGAACACACAGCCTTCTGTATCAAAAGCAAGCACGCTACCTGTTGTGCTATTAACACAGCAGACTCAACATAAGCAGCACTAAACTTCTCTTCCCCTGCAGCTCTCAACTCCTTGTAAAATCTACTCAATACTCAACTGTATCTCTCAACTTCGCAGCACAAGAAATCTGGAAAAAGCCAAAATTATTGGGGGGGGGGGCAAAAGCCCAAAACCAGGGACACATTTTAAACATTGCTTGTATAATCTTGGAAAGTTGCTAACATAAGATGCTGTGTTGTCACCATACATTTCACTGCCAAGTCTTGAACCCAGGACACTGTGCAAAACAGTCAGAGCAACATACCACTATGCCATATCAGCTGTTTTATTAAAAAGAGGAAGACTGAAACTTAAATGGCTACCATTTAGTGAATTTAGTTCTCACCATAGCTCTCAACCTTAGCACAAAAAACCTGGACAAAGCCAGTAATGGGGGAGTACAATCCCAAAAATAGGGACACATTTCAAGTATTCATCCTATGTCTGTTTTTTTGGGGGGGGGGTCTTTATACAGGGTTATTTTTGTGCGATTTAACAATTATAGAGTATCAGAGTATATTAGTGCGAAAGGCAGCTTGTTGTTAGGCTATCTTCCCCTTATCACACAGTAGTCTATAATTATGTGGAAGTACAGAGCATCACTCTTTTTTCACCTTAATGCCTTACATACTTGCTAGTGTAACATCAGTTTTCACATACAGGCAGTTTTGGTAGTTCTAGACCATATGCACTGTATATATAACACACAGTCCTCCTCTTACTCTCTTCTTATTACAACCATCATCTACTGCTTCTGGCCACCCTGTTTGAATGCATAGCTCTGCACTAACATCCCCATACATCTGATATGCTGCCATGCTTGTAAGTAGTTGGATAGCTCTTGGAGAATGTGGGACACAAACATGAAATCATATGTTACATGGATTGTATTGAAATTACATGAAATATCCTCAGCAGTGCTAAAGTTTTATGGGCATAGAAGATGCTGATGGCAGAGACCATTCTGTTTTGCTATACTGTGCCTCTTCTGACCTTCCTCCCTCAGTCTGCAAGAATGTGAAACCTTTGACTATTCGGTGAAGTACCTATTAAAGGAGCGGCTGTGCTACCGTTGTCCAAGTCTTTTGTAATTCAGTACCATTTCTGTCTTTACTGCCTGCCTCCAGTTGAACGGTGACAGCTTCAGACCAGCATGCATCTTGATAGTATATCTCTACAGCCAAACTTTTTGAAATAAAAGCAAAAATAGATTTACAAAGGCTGAACTTTTGTGGGTAATTAGTCAGGAAATTCCACGACAAAATATAATGGCTGATATTTGCTGGACATTTCAAAGAAATATAATATTTACTGGTGCTTCATTGAATATAATTTTATTTTTTGTCAGTCAACAATGCATTTTAATTGAATGCTATTTTGGATTAAAATAGGTGATAGCTACCTTTGGTTATTACACAAAAAACTTTTATTTATTTTATTTATTTGTTTATTTGCTTGTTTGTTTGTTTTGTTTATGTATTTATTTTTGCAAGGACCATGCCCTGATATGCACTCTACCATGAGGGGACACCCCCTTCCACTTATATATACCAACTCTGAGGTCACTACAACAGTGGGGAAAAGTACAAAATCATAGATTGGTAAAAGTTGTTTTCAGCTGTTTTTTTTTCCTACTGAATATGACTGAATTGTAATTCATTTGGTAACTTGACAGGTTCTCTATAATTTCTGTCCAAAACTTCCTGAAATAGCTGCAAAGCAAATTGGTAAAAATTGTGACTTTGGTATTGAGGCTTCACTGATACACTAGAAGAAGGATGAGAGAAAAATTGACTTTTTGTGGAAAATGTTAGAATAATCTTGCATCATTATTTAGGAATTATGTACCATAGTACAGCAAAAAGTAAATATAATTTGCAGTGCATACAATGTACAAAAGCAGTGAAAGTATAGCTGTGCATTAATTAGAGGGTGTGTGCATACTTGCACATGTGATGTTTGCTTACTTATGTGCTATTTATATTCCCTTAGTACACTTTAGGGGAAGAAATACTTGTATTTATGTATAAAGGCCAGAGAAGAAGAGAAATATATCATATTCAGTAGCCATTTATATGAATACCAACAAAAAGTACTTGTTGGTTACTGGCATACATGCTCTGGCCCATACAAGTACAGACTCTGAGAATAAAATGTGGAATAATTGGCATTTATGAACTGTTCTTTCTTTTCTTTGACCTATAAACTAATAGTTTAAATGCCTGTTTTATACATATGAGTTTGTTTACTTTACTTACACAAAACTGGTTAACCATGTTGTCCCATCAGAACAAATGGACCCTTTTCACTGGCAAACCATAGGTTAAATTCCCACATGGAAAAACTACAAATATGAATAGGTATTTACCATCAAAGCTGTTTATAGCATTATTGAAACATAATCAGGCAATTATGCAAATAGTGTTTTGAGAACATAGGTCATCAGAAACTGTGTTGGGGAGCTCATAATATCTATAGAGTATTTAGCACAACAAGGTTGATCACATGATTAGGTAGCAGGTAGTTTTCAATCTGACAATGTTGTATGAGAGTTTAACTTGCAAAAGAAACATGGGAGATATGTTTGGAAATTATTTATCTGAATTGTTTAGACAAGGAATTCTACAAAGTGAGTATGGCACATGAAAATCTATAGACCCCAGCATCACAGGTATGGAGGTGTGAGGAAGACTGATGCTGGTAGTATGGCTTTGATAGTTGTTTAAAGAAATGTGTTTTGTAGTTACTGTATATGTGACATAGAAGACATATATGTCAAGAAAATTAAGACTTAATTGCAGTTTAGTAGAGTTGATATTTCAGCTGCTTTTTTCTTATTTATATTCCTTACAAGAATTTGTGTATGTGGAATTTTACAAAGGATGGACAAGAAGAAAGGTGGTAATTAGACAGATAAGACATAGAGAGAGAGCTGCATACCCACATTATAAACATTCAGGTACACAGACTGGCATAAAATGCAAAAATATTAAGAGTTATCTGATTCAACAGAAAGAAAATCATGTGCTAAGCCACAAGTGAGATTTGGCACAGGATAAAATGACCCCTTAATAAGTAGGAAAGTACTGGTCATTTAGAATAAACAAACTACAAATTGGTGCAAACGTCTTGTGGTGAACAACCTAAATGGCTGACAATTAGGGGAGAGAAAGAAAGAGACAGAGAGAGAGAGAGAGAGAGACAGAGAAAGGACTGCAACATTGTGCTAGAGCTATGGCTTAGTGTGGCATGATGAAGTATCTGATTTGGAGTAATGGTATCTTTGGGTGTACATAGTCTAGGGGAAAATGTACTTATGTAACTGTCATACCTGCTCTGCATATAAACAGTGACTTTGAGGTGATTATTTTGTAAGAAATAATAAAATGTTTTACTGGAAAACACAGTGAAATTCCTAGCTGACTATGTCAAAGCATGATGTCAGTGTAATGTCAGGTTTCTGGGTGCAACATAAGACATGATAAGGGAGGAATATGCCAGACTATTTTGTGGCATAGCTCTGCTTAACCCATGGATTAGCCTTTCAAGGGGATGCCTTGGGAACACTGGTCTTGGATAGCAAGTTGTAACAATGTCACATCACCTAAACATATTCAATGTTTGTCTGAATTTGATATTTTATCATTCTCAAATATTACTGAAAGCGAGAATTACTGCACTTTTGTGTCTCAGCTGATGCTTAAAAACAATAACAATAAGATTCCTGAAGTCAACTGGGAAGAACAAATACTAATCAAATGACACAAATGATGATAAGGTATACTGAGACAATCAGCGAGTGGTTTATCAGAAAAAATACAGGTTCATTAAATTTTTAAACCATGTTTTTGTTTCATCAGATAATTGGGTCATAACTTTTCAGTTATTATTATAAAATTTCCAAGATGTAGCCTTCAGAACAATGCTTACATTCTAAACTATACCATCCCAGCATGTCAAACGTAATAAGGACGTACCCTGAGTGAAATGCATTAATCATTAAAACAAAAAAAAAAATCAGAAACAACTATTATGAAGACTAATAACTTTACCAGTCTTGTTTTCAGTTTTTTTAATGCTTAGTTTAATTGATGCATACAAAGAAATTGATCTAAAAGACCATTGAGAGCTGAGCCATGGCAGTTCACTTATTATTTCAGTCCATATGGGACTGATGGGCTAGTTGCAGGGTGAATTTTGTGGTTACCAATCCATTCATAGCAATTCAATTTAAAACAAGCACGGGAGTGACTTTGACTGGCATGGCACAGGAGCTTATGGAAAAGGTAGGGCATCCTTTTACAGAGACATCTTACTCTGCCAGTAGGCCCTACTTACATTACAGTATAGGGGTAGGTCTCCAGAATGGGGATGTGCAGTGTTTCAAGTTTTTAGAACATGTAGGATTTCAGGTAGGACAAGGTAAATTAACCAATTTACGAACAGAAGGTTGAAGTCACTCAGAATGTGTTAGGTTTAGTAGCTAAGCATTTTAATTTCTTGAGAAAGGTTTCATGAGCTGCAGGCATTATGGATGTGGTTCTGTAACTGACCATGATATAGATGATGGATATGTTAGTAGTCACCAGGATAAGGAGTTGTTTTAAATCACTATCTTGCTAGAAAATAGGTTAAGTGATGGGATCATATATCTGAATTTTCAAATGCTAGGATGTTCTCAAGGGTAGGTAATTTATGTTTATGTTTCTTATGTAATATACACCTGGTTTGAAACTGCTAGGTTGGTAGGTATACAAGACTTACTTTGCCTAAAAAAGGCACTACAGCAGACGAAACCACATTTACTAATTTGTAGAAGTTACTAAAAGAGAAGTGCAGGTTATCCTTAATGAAGTAAGATGTATCCTTGTAAAAAACAACAGTACTACCCAGCTATCCATACCTACACAGACAATAGAAACATGAAATCCTTCTCAATGAAACAAATTCAAACCAATAACATAAAGAAACTCCTGTCAAAACTCAGGCCCTCATCCATTGCTGCTGACCAGCTCCCAAGTGAATTTCTTAAAATAGCATCAGATGACATTTCCTACCCCATATCTATCCTAATTCACCAGTCCATGAACTAACAGTATATCCCAAAACTGTGGAAAGTATCTTACGTCATCCCTTTGCACAAAGACGACACCTCTACAGAATTCACAAACTAACGTTTAAAAGCTTTTCTCCCCCCATTGCTTAAATCCTTGAAAAATGCATCCATATTCAACTACTTGGCTACCTGCTAAACATTAACCTCCTATCTGCATCCCAACAGTTTTAAACCATAGCATAGCACCAACACTGCTCTTGTCAGTTTTACTAACTTAACCACCTTAGAAATTCAAGTCACCTTATACTACCATCTTTCTTGGTATGTCAAATGCCTTCAATATGTTTCCCATCAGAGACTGCTCCGTGAGCTAGCCTCCTTAAACCTCTCTCAAATGGCCCTCTGTTGGTTTTGTAGCTATCTATCTGACCGCCAACAGGCAGTGAAGTGGCAAGACAAACTTTCCATCCTTTTACCTGTCTCTGTTGGCATACCTCAAGGATCAATACTTGGAATACTACTTCCTGACAGCAGCCAAACATGCAACCATTGTTGAATATGCAGACGACTCCCTCCTCATATGTTCAGTCCCCTCCTTACCAGAACTCCTACAAGCAACCCTGAAAGCCTTCTTTAACATAAAAAAATAGCTCTCTGCCTCCCAACTTGTGCTTAATGCTAACAAAACAAAAACTCATGATCTTCACTTGTAACAAAACACACAATCACAATCCACCCTTCATCATCTGCTCCTCAACAAAACTATAACAGAACCTGTTGAAAACATCAAGCTCCTCAGGGTTACAATCAACAACAATCTTTGATTTGACAAACACCTAGCTATAACAATCAAAAAGGTTCACATCATGCTAGGCTCACTCTATAAGGTTAAGCTTTTCCTTACTGATGCCACCAAAAATTCCATAGCCAAGACTCATCTACTTTGCACCCTTCTATGTACCTCGCCAATATTTACAAAACTCAGAAAAATGGATTTAAATAAATTTGAGTCCTGTTGTAAGAAAATAGCAAGATTTGCCACCTACCTCCCATCTTCTAACCTTCAACAAATTAATGTTCACAATGACTTTCACAATCCAAACAACTGCCCCACTCTCAAGGACCTACTACAGAAGCAAATCCTTAAGATCTGCTAACAAAGTCCTACTAGATATAACCATATGGTTACATACCCAAATAAAAATCAATATCCCAACACTTTAAAGTTTAAAATAATACTAAAGGAACAACTCACCAACAACTAGCTCTGCTCTTGTAATATGCCTGGATGATCAAGCTTATCTTCTCCTTTCCTTCTCACATACTATCCCTCTTTCTCTTATCACCCCCTCTTTTTACCTATCTCTCTCCTTTACAGTACCTAACCTCAACTGTTCTTATCCAGTCTATTACTAGATTGTACAGCAGTAGTTCGCAGAAGCATGCTTCTGTCTGTACTGATATTCACTCTGCTCATTTCCTCCCGTTATGCATTATTTTATGTTTTCATTTGTCTGCAAAATATATGCTAATTCATGCAATTTACTTTATATCTGAACCATTCATGTCTATAATATGTATTGCATAATTCACCTCACCTATGCTTGTAAGTGTATCTAATGTATTACTCTTACTAAAATTCCTTTGCAATGGACCTTATCTCCCCAGGCCTCCACTGAAAATGGACCATTTGGCCCAGTCAGACCTTCCCAGTAAACAAATCAAAAATAAATAAAAAATAAATAAAAACAAAGTATGCAGGAGTAAAAGCTTAAATTTTCACATGAGAGGTAGAAGATATAATAATGGTAGTTTTGTGCAATGCGGAAGAGTTGCAAAGTCAAAGTGGAAACAGACAACCATTAAAAATGTTCTCCAGAACTATGCAGCAAGAAACTAGAAAATTATACATACTGACACCACAAAGCCTTGCAAGTATTACATGGCAGTCATGACTCATGCTACAGCAAGTGTATCACAAAAACTAGGACTTCAGAAACACAAAATAACAGACATGGTTGTCACAGCTGTTCATGGAGCATTGCAGACCCTAGTTTTGCACATAGCTAATTGAAGGCAGGATTTCAAATAATCTGAATTAATGAGAGAAAAACAGGTGCTCACTGTCTGCGTTGCAGTGTTTGTTAAATGTAGCTGAGGGCTGTCATGTGACAAAGCAGAAAATAAAGCCAACAGATAGCAGGAAGCAGAGCTATGATAACCAATAGCAGGAAGTACATGCACCCCACTAAGTGTGGCACTGAGGCTAGTACTTTCACCTACAGGAACCTTTTGCAATAATAAGAGGCTAGATACATAAAGGTTCCCCAAAGTGTACACTTTGTATATACTTTCTGAAAGCAAGATCAGCCCTGCCATAATGATTGTGCTCTCCATTCACTCAGAATGGTTACATTAAGTGCACACATAGCGCACTCTTTGTGGCAGCTTTGATGAATTCAGCTTCATATCCCCTCTGCTAAATGGGTTGTATAAACCTACAACTGCGTTGTTCAGTTTAAAGACATATCTGCATTTCTGCTTCAGTTATCTGTATGACTACATTTGGATTTCTGCTACAATTAGTTATATGTCTGCATATATGTGCAATTCTTGTACAAGTCTAAGTTATTTATTTATTTATTTATTTATTTAAATTTGCTGACCGGGAGTGTCCGACTGGACGTGGGTCCATTTTCAACAGAGGCCCAGGGAGAAACGCTCCACAGTAAAATAAACAGACAGTAGTTACATTGGATTACATAGCAATTAACAATTTAACATAGAAATTACTTACAACATATTTACAGATGAAGAACATAGTACATCAGTAGACAACTAGAATCTTTATCTGTGAAGTACATAACAGGCATTAACAAATGTAACAATGAGAAGTTCCTGCTGTATAATAAGTACTAGGCTTATGAGCATCTGAGCTTGCTATCATCAAGGTAGTTAGTGGAGGTGAAAGAAAGGTAGTGGTTGGATGGGGTGGATGATATTAGAGTGGGAGTTGCAAGGGCATAGCCAGCATGTTTTTAGGTGCACTTTTAATAAAGTTTTGAAGTTGGTGCATGATGGTATGGAGGTAATTGTGGGTGGGAGTGAGTTCCATAATTTGGCTATGGCAAGAGAATAGTGCTTCACCAGCAGAGTTATTGGCTTTAGTGATCTGCAAGTGATTTTTGTTGCTGAATCTTAGTGGTCTGGTGGTGCGATAGGGTTGGAGTAGATTCTGGAGGGATGGGACATTTAATGGATGGTTTACTAGTTTGTGGGTGAGTGAGAGTTGATACCACTGAAGGAGGTGAGGGAGTTCAAGCCAGCCCAGTTCAGCAAGTGAGAGACAGTGGTGACTACGGTAGGATGCCCCTGTGGTGAATTTGGCAATTTTGTTGTAGCAGGTCTCTAGCTTGTTTAGATCACATTGCCTTAGGTTGGTATATACTGGAGAGGCATAAAGTAGGGTGGAGATAAGGTGGGAATTTGCTATTGAAATCTTTGCTGCTTTGGTGAGAAATTGTTTATTTCTGTATAATGCTCCTAGTTTTTTGTGGACTTTTTTTATGGTCATGGACATGTGAATGTCAAATTTTAGTTTATTGTCTATTTCCACTCCTAGCAATTTGGTGTGTTCAGTTGGGTATATAGTGGTGTTGTCTTCTGCTGTGATGTTAAAGTGAGAGTTGTTTTGAGTATGTTTGGTGGGTTGGAAGATGAGTAGTTTAGTTTTGTTTGGGTTGAGTATTAATTGGGTATCAGATAACCATGTTTCAACAGAGGAAAAGGCTTCCTGTGTGACTTTTTGCAGTTTGGGTAGGGACTGGGCTGAGCAGATGATGGTTGAGTCATCTGCGTATTGGATGAGTGTGCCATGTTTGGTGGCAGAGGCTAGATTACTGGTGTAAACAGAGAAAAGTAGGGGTCCAAGGATGGATACTTGGGGAACCCCTATGGAGACAGGTAGTTGGGGAGATACATCATTCTGCCATACAACGGATTGTTGGCGGTCAGACAGGTAACTCTGAAACCAGTTGGTGACTGATTGTGAGAAGGATAGGTTATTGAGGACAGAGATAAGTTGTTTGTGTGGGACCATGTCAAATGCTTTAGATAGGTCTAGGAAAGTAGCAGAGGAGAGATAGCCATTGTTTTTATGCTGAAGGATAGTGTTAGTAAAGGAGAGTAAGGCAGTGGTGGTGCTATGGTTTGGTCAGAAACCATGCTGAGTACTGGAAAGGAGGTTGTTAGTAAGGAGGTAGTGTGAGACCTGAGAGTGTATGCATCTCTCTAGCATTTTGGAGAGTGGAGAGAGAATAGCTATGGGGCGGTAATTGGCTAGTTCTGCAGAGGGTCCGCCTTTGTGGAGGGGAATTATATGTGAGACTTTCCACGATGTGGGAACGTAACTTTCTGACAGAGATTGGTTAATCAAGATGGATACTGGGTAGGCCAGAGCATCAGCTGCAATTTGTAGGTATTCACTTGGGAGGTTGTCTGCTGCTAATTTGGTGGGTTTAAATTTAGTTAAAAGTTTTTTTATGTTGGAGGTAGGTACAGGAGAAAAAGAGAAGGCAGTGGGGAGATTACTAGTTGAAGGTGTGGGTTGGAGGGGGGGTTGTGTTGTTTAGCTAGTGATAGTATGGTTTGGGTGAATTGTGTGTTGAATGAGGTAGCAATATTTTCTGAGGAGTGAGGGATGTTAGGAGGGGTACTGACTTTACCTGGGTGGAGGATGGAGTTTATGGAGGACCAGAATTGTTTGCAGCTGTGTTGTGAGGAGTCTAGCGCAGACTGGTAATATTGGAATTTGTCCCGTTTTATTAGCTTTTGACTCTATTGCGTAGTTCTAGGAATTTCTGTCTAGCTGAGGGGGTTTTGGTTTTGCGCCAGTGCTCCCAGGCTTTATCCCTGTTTTTCATTTCTGACTTAGTGGTTTTCTGTAGCCATGGGGAGGGTTGTGCTTTGGTTCTGGAAAATCTTATGGGGGCATGGTAATTAAGGATGTTCAGGAAGGTAGTATTAAAAAATTCAACTGCGCCATCTAGACTGAGGTACTTTAGAGCATGCCAGTTACATTCTTTGAGGGATGAGATGAATGTGAGTGGGTTAAAGTTTATTTTTTTACGTATTTGACAATAGATGACAGGTTTAGCTTGGTACAGGTATATTTTGAGTAGGAATGCTGGGGAGTGATCACTGAGGCTATCTGATAAGCAGCCTGTTATATATGACTGGGGGTTCTTACTGACTAGTATCCAATCCAGGGTAGTGTGCTTGCTAGAGTTTTTATTTATCCTTGTTGGTGATTGGACTAGTTGGTTGAAGCCATGAAGGTGTACATGATAGGTTGGATTGTTGCCAGAACAGGATTGCCAGTCAATATTGAAATCACCTAAGATTATAGTTTCTTGGGGGAGATGGTGGGTAGACCTGCTGAGGAGGTTTTCTAGTGGAGGGATGTTTTGGCCAGGTGGGAAGTAGCATCCAATTATGTTGATGGTGTTGTTTTGGTTAATTTTGAGGTTGGTATATATTATTTCTTCATTGCCTATTTGTGGAGCTGATGATTTTAAGATCTGGATGTTTAGATGCTGTTTAAATATTATAGCTACACCACCTCCTTTTTTGTTTAGCCGGTCTTCTCTTAGTATGCCGTAACCTGTAGGGAGTATTTGCTCACTGGTAATGTGAGGTTTTAGCCAGGTTTCTGTCAGGATGACAATATCTGCGGAGTATAAGTCAATGGTGGCATGGAGTTCATGGACTTTGTTGGATATACTTCTAATATTTAGGCTTAGTAGAAGGAAGTCACTTGGCTTTCTATTGGCTGTAATATGGGAGAAGTTGTGGTTTCTAGTCTGATTATGTGGATTGGGGTTGGAGATGGTAGGGCCAGGGTTGGGGTGGATGTCTCCACTTAGGGCTAGTTTTGATATGCATGAGATTTTTAGTTTTCTCAGTTTTTGAATGTGTTTGTTTATAAGGGAAACTTTATGATTGTGCTCTGTGGGTAATAGGTATGGTGGGAGGGTTACTATGTTAAGTTGTATTAATGCTTTACGTTTGAGTAATATAGTGGGTAGAATATGTGGGGGGTGCATAGAGATGGTTCTTGAGCTGGTGGGAGGGGAGCTGAGTATGGGTGAGACATGGGTGGTGGTGTGAGTAGTAGTACAGTGGTAGTGGGTAAGTGGGGGAATGATGGAGCTTTGGTAGAATGTAAGATCTGCAAGGAGAGTGCATGCAGTGAGCAAAGGAAAGGTATGCTTGTACATGTCAGTTGAGGAGGTGTGAAAGTAGAGGGAATACGGAGGAGGTAGTGTTGGGTTAGCACTGTGGTTGGCTATTGGAAAGATGGGAGGGGTTTGAGTGCAATAAAAGTGGGACCACTGGGGGCAAGAGGGAATAGGGGGTAGGGTGGGGAGTGAAGCAGGTAGAGACCCTGTTAGGGTCTTGTATGAGGGCTGGAAACAATCACAAAGCAAGACAAGTATGTGTTAAGAAACAATCACAATTGACCAAGGACTGCTCTGAAACTGTAAGTCTTTTCTTAATTTCTCAGGTGGAAAAACAGGATAACCTTGTATCAGTAGGCTACTGTGGTCATAGTTTAAATTAACAAACACACAGTATTGATCAGTTATGGATACTATTTGCTAACAGAAGGGAAAAGAGAAAGTGGAAGATGTGTGTGGTGGGGGGGGGGGGCTGCTTACAACCAAAGCACAGTGCTCTCCAGGGGAAAATGAAGATTGGCTCAAACAGGTAGACACATACTCAAAGCTAACTGCAGCTGTTTGCAGACAGTTCAGACCCGGACTGCACTTCTCTTATAAGAATGTTAAAAGTGGTACCGCAGTTGAATACTTAAGAGTGGTGTTAGGTCTAGAAAAGAAGAGTAAAGAGAGGAGTAAGCACTTTTGAGATGGTAAATATATATTATAAAGATTATAAAAAACACACTGAGCAAATAGCTACCACATGCAGGACAATGTCCTGAACCACTACTTAGTATATGCAGATACTGAGCCAATTGGAAGAACATTAGAAAACAAAATCCCAGACAGTTATGCAGCCACAGATAAAAATATAGCGAGCAGCAATCTGTTGTGGTTCTCTAATGTGATTCTATCCACCAGTAACAGCACAAACTTATAGAAATAATTTAGACACTAGTATGAGCTGTCTACAAACAACACAATTACATGAATAACATTAGTGAACAAGCTCTGCTCTTGTATATAGTTTGTATATATACTCTTGTATATATACTGTGTTATAGTTTTTTGTATATACTATTTCATGATTGTTTTAATTTGTCCTTCACCTATGACATGTCTGTATTGCAATTATTATTTCAAACATTTTTGTTATTTTTTTTTTATTTTCTCATATATAATAATTCCAAAAATAAGATGCCGCACATTTCTATGCTGGAACTTTCCTATTTGTAATTATTAGATATGTACTAGTTCAGTAGTATATGTACTAATGTTTTTATTCTCTTTATATACCTGTTGCAATTATCGTTGGCAGATTTATAGTGAAACACAGCCATTTGTAACCCTCAGTACCACCACTATCACCCGTTTGTCTCCTGAATTTGACCAGACAGCCCCTGGAAAGCAGTGGATGTAGTATACGTTTGTTGTATGGGAAAGCATGCCTTAATATTCTAGCCAATACACTGTATTTTTAGAAGGATTTATATGCAGCCTTGGTGAAATACAAAAGTGGAATTTTACTCCTTTATTTCTATTTTCTGTAATTCTCTGGGTTGTTAACTAGTCCTATTGTTTTCGGACAACCCTGTAATTATGTTCATTGATACTGGATAGAAAGGACTAGATTCTGTGCCCTAGGGTGGAAGGGCAGAAGACTATAAGTTGTTTAAAGGATAAGAGATATACATCTTTTGATATCTGGAATGTTTTGTACAGATAACTGCAGCAATACTTATATAGCACTGTTTTTGTTACAGTCTTCTGTTTTAGTTAGAGCATGCAAAGAGAGGACTGAAAAGAGTCCAGTGCACTGTTCCTTTGTTTTGCAGGTTGAAGAGAGATAAACCAATGGCTGACTGTTAGATGATTAGAATTTGTATCTACTTTTATAATTAGATAAAGACCTCAGACAAGCCTTTTCACACAGCTATATAACGTCCAGAGATGGACAAGTACAAATCATAGGCAAGTACGTAAATCAGCATTTATCATATAAAATCTACTGTCTCTGATTTATTCAGACTATGTGGTTAGTTACTGAAGAAACTACTCTGTGTGCTTGTGGATGTGTGCATATTTGTGTTTGTGTGTGTGTGTGTGTGTGTGTGTGTGTGTGTGTGTGTGTGTGTGTGTGTGTGTGTATTTGTGTCTGTGTGTGTTTCTTTGTCTGTGTGAGTAATTTGTGTTCATTTAAGCATGTCTGAGTGATATTTGTGCCATCTTTCTCCATCTGATATTTTCACTCGAAAACACAGTTTAATCCATTTCCTGCATTCCAGATGCACTCACACTCCTGCCCACAACTAAGGAAGTCTCTTAAACTGTTGTCTGTACACTGTAGGTGATACAACAGAACTCAGCAACATGAGGGGGCATTGTAAATCAATCTCATAGTGAAAGTCTTCTAGGATGGGGACTTGCTATGAATTGATAGAGGCACATTCAGTGCTGATTTAATTTCATTTAAAGGGCAAGCATGAGTTTTCCTTAAGGAGAAAGTGAAGCTGCAGAAAAGTTTCTACTGTTAGTAGCAATGCAGTTCTGTTGACTACAGAGATTGCAGTACAGTGAAATGCACAAAAGACAGACACCGGGATTCACAAATGGCTGATTTCCATGCAGGAACAGTTTAGGAACTCCTGCATGGAAAATTGCCACCGAGCGATCCAGGAAAGTGCTGTTTTCACGTGCATGAGTGGCCCTACACTGTTCCTGCATGGAAAGCCATGTAGGATGCAAATCACCTAATTTGCTGGTAAAAACCATGGAAATTAGGTCATTTTGCAATCCACAAAGCTGGCCGGACTCCATGCAGAAACAATGTCAGAGCAGAAATGTATTCAGTTAGTAAATGAATACATTTCTGCATCTGAACAAACGGAGACAGGACAGCTCATGGAAAGCATGCATTACAGTCAAACACACATGCCAATGGCCAAATATAATGCCACTGGCATCAATAACAGTTTATTTTTTTTTTAAATTAAACTTTTTTTTGGCTGATCACGGTTGTTTAAGTTTAGGGTAGTGGTGGGTAGATGGGATCATGCCGAAAATAAGAAAAAAAAAAAGAGAAAAGTCAATTTTAAGATAATTCTGCATTTTGCCATTATAGTCAATGGCATGCAGAATGTAAACAATACCAGGGACCACTGGTTGTCATGGGGAAAGGGTCCGTTTAAATGCAGCAACTAATGACTTACACACTGGGATATGCAAATGAGGGGTGTTAGTATAATCACAGATTTCGTCAAAGTGTCAGCTTGTACCTAACTGTATAGGTGCAGTAATACAACAGTGCAAGTGTAAGAGCTGAATGACTTCATAAGGGGGTGTGTCATGCTTCCTGTAAGTGCATTGGAGCTCTGTGGCCCGTGTTTGCCCTTAGCTAAGCACAGCTAAGGAAGGGGGTGTGTCAGATGTGGCTGAGCACTATGTATACAGACTAAACGGGTCTGCGTGCCGCCCACCGGGATTTAAACAAAAAAAAAAGGGAAATGGCAGCACTGTTTACATATGAGCACTGGGTATACGCGGCGTGCCTCTGGGCATAAATAGGGAGGAAGTGGGAAGGGAAAACAGCATTAGAATGGCAATCAAAGAGACATACCATAGCTGACAGGTGTAATGTGTCAGAATCAACCAATTACACAGGCAGCAGCCCAGCACACTAATATAAACTATTCAAACACCCTACGGACTGTTTTTCCCACAAACTCTACACCACCTGTGTACACAGATGGGGGAGTTTTAACTGGCAAAGCTAACTAAAAAGGCTAGAGGCTGCTGCTGCTTTACTCCATCAATATGTGCTAGAGACTGAGGGTGGTGAGGAGGAGAATGCTGACAAATGACCCACAGTGAGGAGAAGGAGAAGAGTGTACAGACCCAGGGTAACCTACCATGAGCTAGAGATAGAATGCTATTGGGTGGACAGGGACATTCTACAGCAAATTGTTCAGCTGTGCCAGCTACACCTTATACAAAGAACTAATAGAGGGGAACCCATCCCAGTGGATACCAAGGTATGTCAAGGCTTAAGAATACTAGTGACAGGTGCCTTCCAAAGACCAGATGGGAATATCATGGGGGTCTCACAGGCATCAGCATCCAGGGTACTCCACTAGTTCCTGGATGTCATGACACATGCCAGTGAGCACATATATTTCCCCATCGCCCATGAATCGCTGACCACATGTATGCATCTCTTCCACTGTATAGCAGAATACCCTGAGGTAGTTGGTGCTATAGACTGTACACATATCCACATCAAAGCACCACCTGGTGAGTGGGCAGGGTCTACATAAACCAAAAGGACTTACCCTACATCAAATGCCAGGTCATGTGCGATGCCCAGGGCATTATTATCAATGCGTGTGCTGGCAGCCCTGGAAGCTATCACAACCCCCACATCTGTTATTACTCACAGCTGTATCAGGCATTCACCAGGGTGGGGGGGCATCCCATATGGCCATCTAGTGGGGGATGTTGGCTATGCACTGGAGCCATGGCTGATGACACCCATCAGAAATTCACACACACCTGAAAATGAACACCATAATGAGGCACACGCACAAACCAGGATCATTGTAGAGTGTGTTTGGGATTTTCAAGTCATGGTTCCGCTGCCTTGACATATCCGGTGGAGCCTTGCAATACTCTCCAGTTACATGTACATAAATGTTCATAGTATGTGCCATGCTACACAATATGATCCTGCAGAAACAACTGCAGCAGGAACAGCACGTGGCAGGGCCACACAGCCCCCCACCATTGCCAAGACCAGCACAAGCACAGAGGGACTCGGAGGAGGAACATCCTGAGCCTGCCCCAGTAGGCAGAAGGAGGCATGCACAGTATGCCCATGCCTTGGCAAAGAGGCAATGCATAGCACACACACTGACACTGTAGAGATCCACTGACACCGTAGAGATCCAGGGACTGATACTTCTCTCTGAATCACACATACAGTAAAAGGGAAGCCAAACATGACACTACTTGAGCTTTACCATGTATAGGGAGTCTGCTATGTGCATCCAACATAGTCAGCCCTCCAGCACTGTTCTCAATACTGGCCCAGCAACAAAGTAAGTCACTTCTCCTATCAATTACTGAATGGAGTAGTATGTTCTCATACTTGTATGCATGATATCGATGCAAGCATGCAAGGGAATTGGGTGGCTGAATGGGATAGCAGCAGACAGTTATAAGGGACAACCAGAAATTCATAATAAATACTGGTGTCACCATACTAGGCAGCACTATACAAGGTGACAACCCCCACTGCAGTAGATATGATGGCCCAAGAAACTGTGGGTGTCAACAGGTTACACATATGGATGTCCATGAGGGTCACATACCCACCACCAGCCTCAATCAGCAGGAGAGGTGTAGATGACCATGAAGAAAGGCCGGGCTAAGGCACCCAAAAGATGGCAATTGTGAACAGCCCCCCACCAGACCTACACAAAAATACTACAACAGAACTGGCAGTTGCACTCTAGTTCCTAAGAGTAAGAAGTCTGAAACTGAAATATATGCCATTAAGATCTAACATGCGTACTCTACTGATATGCCTCCTGTCTGCATGAAAGGTCACAATACAATATGAAATAGAAGCCAACAGAGTATCCGCAATACCAGTACAGTCATTTCCAATGTTATAGTCTGCAGGTGTGCACACCCCCACCCCCACAATCTCATGTAGAAATGCAGTAACAGATGGCCTGCAGCACTCTCAAATGGCCTACAGTCCTCTGGCAAAGGCCCATGTCTCACCCATAATGCCAATGTACAGAATGTCAGGGGGTCCCAACTAACAACCTAACACAGTAAACAGAAAACAAATGAAGACCATGTTGGCAAATGCCAGTAGCATGCCTCCCCATGTCCTACTGCAAGGACTGTGGATCAGACCATAAATACTACTGGGATAAGGGTCCAGCTATAGGGATACCTCTGAGATATTCCTTTTATAATGTTAGGTGGGGGAGAGAATAACAGGTGGCGGGGGTGTAGAAGCATGGATGTCATGGAGTGTGTGAGGTCTGAAACTCTAATGTCTGCCCATACTACTTCTGCCTGCAAATCCATGAATGAATAGCCACAAAACCACTTGTAAACCACAATGTGAAGGTAAACTGGTCAGGTATATGAGTCCTGCCTCTGGATAACCTGGGTGTATCTCTCCAGCTGAGGAGGTATGGCCCCAGCAGGATATGGCCATTCCGTGAAGTTGAGTAAAGCACAAGGAGGGGATCCCCAGCCAGCATACTAACAAGGTGCTGCACCATTTACACAGAACCAGCAGTCTATTGTCTGTAGCTACCCCTCCACAATGGCAAGTGTGAGCCAGAATGTGCAGTCTGTATGCCTCAGAATATTGGTCTCAGTTTCATTCATCTTGTATTTCCCGGTAAATAACTGTGAACAAAGAATGGTAACTGTCCGTAGTTGATGGCATGACAGATCACAGTGTAAAACAGTACATATGTCAGAAAATCTATGCTACAGCCAAACATGTCACACAACCAGCACAGAGAGCAACAGTTACAGTATCCCCCATATGTTAAGCCCATTATGTCTCCATATTGGCAACCTATCTACAGCTATCCTGCAGAAACAGTTTGCTAGGTGTAGCTGTAGCACACAAAACCCTGAACCGAAGTCCAACCCTCCCTGGAATGGATGCACAGACTCAACATAGAAGGTCATACTGGGCATGATCCTACACTTAGAGAAATGAAGCCCATGTCTCACAACACAGTGGACTACAGATATTGGTTATTCGCAGCTGTCTCTGCACACACACCTATTTGTACACCTTTGATACTTCACACACACACACACACACACACACACACACACACACACACACACACACACACTTGGATAGGAATACGCACACATATCTAAGGCCAACATAATATAATATGTCAAACATACACATACAGAGACATGGGGAAGAGAAAGACAGACAGCGACAGAGAGAATCCAATTATGGGGCCTGTCCCACCCACTACACATCTCATAGACCTATATCACATGATGGGTTGCTATCATTCACTGTAGAAATACCATAGGTTAGCCCTCAGCCCTATAGTGTCATTGTGCTTGTGATAACTGTGTAACACTACAGAAAAAATAGGTATCCATTTAGCAGTTGTAATCTCAGTCCTGTCAAATGTAAAGTTGTGTGTGTGTGTTTCTAGATGAATGTGGTTGAGGCCATTCACACTCACTAAACCTCCTTTACCTTTCCCTCAGCACTGCTGCTGATGTCACTCACCTTCAAAGATACCTTTGGACAGCACTCCAACATATACACTCTGTGGTGCTTCCGATAACTGTATAATACTATAGTGTAGCAAACTAGTTAGGTAGGAGTTCTAATCCTGATCCAGGCAACGGTGTAAGGGGTGAGAGTGTGTCTATACTTAGAGACATGATTTTGTCATCATTCACACTTACAACACTTCCCTTACCCCTCCATTAGCACTGCTGCTGATGCCGCTCACCTTCAAGGATACCTTTGCACAGTTCTCCAACATGTAAGCTCTGTGGCATGTGCAATAAATGCGGATCAATGTAGTAGCAATAACTACACAGGTAAGGGTTGGAATCCCATTCCTGGCAAGTATTTGCGTGGTGTGTACATATATATGTCTGTACCTCAAAGAATTTGGCCCCATTTACACCCAAGATACATCTCAGTGCCTGTCTTTAGCAGTCCTGCAGATATCATCCACCTTAGAAGTACCTGTTGGCAAACCTAAACCATGTAAGGTCAGTGGTGCATGTAGTAAATGCATAACATAATGGGCTGAAAAGATAGTTAGATAGAGGTTTGAACCTCACCCCTGGCAAATGTAAAAGTGTGTGTAGAGTAAAATATTTAGTGGAATTTCTCACCCACTACATCACCAATGCCACTATTTAGAAGGGCTGGTGATGTTCCTCACCTTAGAAGTACCTTGGGGCAACATCCATCTTATAAGCTATGTTGTGCGTGCGATAAATTTGTAACACTGTAGTAGCAATACATAGCTGGGTAGGGGTTCGATACTTAGTACTGGCAAGTGTGTGTAACTGCCATCAGTATCCTGTAAAGGGGTAGATGTGATTGTGTAATAGCAGGATCCATTGGGGGCAGGTTTTGCTAAATTATTATGTTGAGAACCTAGTATATGTCCCAATGTCCACATTACAAGGCCAACAGTTGTCAAACACTGTAGAGGTTGGTGTAGACAATCCACAGCCATAAATATCTAGTGCCATGTGCAATAACTATGTGACAGTATGGGTTAGTGAACAATATAGGCAACCCTTCTAATACTCAGAGATCACTCTCCACCCACGAATCATACACAAACACACTTGGCTAGGCAACAACCACTATACTGATAGCTCCTCTGCATATTGCCTCACAGATTGTACCCATGGTGTGATTGCAGTGGATTACATGCCTGTTGACCTCAACATTGCCACTGACAACAGAAATTACTTTGATGTGTTACATCTCCTGACTGTATTTATCCAACAAGTTAAAGGACATGGCGCTCTGTTCCATCCTCTCAGTAGCCCAATCAGTGTGTACAGTGGTCCTTTTGCCATGTTTCCCACTGGACACCTGCAACAACTGTAGAGTCTTTGAATGTACCCCACAAAGGGGATACCATGCCTTATACACATGTCCTGTATGGACAGGCACCAATAACTCTAATGAATACCCATATTATACTGTCAATGTAGGCACAACCACTACCTCAGTTACATAGTCAGGTCTCACCAACTGAGGTCAGGAATGCTACCTCAGAAGATATCAATCTGTCCACACAACATGCCCCAGAGACCTCAAGCACACTTACACACTTCAAAGAACATGCATGTGGGACATGAGCACAACCCAGACACTGTCCATGTTATGGAATATAAATCACATACATGGGAAGCAGTGCACATCACTGGACACCCACAATAGAAATCTGGATGAGTGGATGGGGAATACAATACCCAGCCCTGGGGACCACTCCAGTGACTATACTCCTGAGCCACACTGGGGACTATTTTCCTGTGGCCTGATGCCAGGATATTCCCTTGGGCTAGCTTTGTAGAGCCTTCAGGCCTATTCACCTACTACACACCTATGAAGCAATGAACCTATGGATCTCAGTACTGGCAAGTGTGTGTGTGTGTGTGTGTGTGTGTGTGTGTGTGTGTGTGTGTGTGTGTGTGTGTGTGTAGTAAGTGCAGTGTGTATGCTTGATGAATATCCCCTGTGGCTATGGTTATTTGCAATCGGATGTGTGTCCAAACCAGAACATGTACCATTCTCAATTCTAAAACAGATGATGTAAATCAACATATACCTATGTACAACCCTCAGCCCTATAATCTGTGAAGCATATGCAATCACTGTTACAGACCAGGGATTACTGTGCACATACTGTACCCTGCCTTTGATATAGTGGATGTTTTACCACACTGCCATATCCCATGGCCTTGCTGCAGGGCCACATCCTGGTGCACACAGATACCTAGAATGGAAATGGGATACAGCATGTGAGAACACATTCACTCAGCACTTCACTTGTGGGGGGAGAGAGGGGTAAAGCTGGTACTGAATGTGTTGCCAAGATTGTGGCCAATATCTGTTGTCTCAGGATTGGTATTAGCATTGTGCAGTAACTCACAGCACTTGTGCTAAATGCTGTGGTGGCTGTTGATGTTCATAGGTTCATAGGTTCATAGATTAGTACTAGGCTAACTATCCTTGCGAGCCATTTTAAGCCTAGCCAATTATCCCCTGTGAGATTCAAGCCCTGTACCTTGTGTTTGTAAGGCAAACACCTTAACCATTAGGCCACCCTCCCAACTATCAAAGACTGTTGTGACTGTCCTCAGTGCCTGCTGCAGCCCTGCTGCCATACATGCCTGTTAGGGATTCCATGAGAGAGCCAAAGTTGTGGGACACCACCTTTCCTGCAATATTGTTCTCCCTCTGATGTACACTTTAGTAATGGTAGGGACCCATCACATTGTCTCCCAGTGTTTGAAGGACAGTGTCTGGGTTCTATTGGCTCTGGCTAGTACCATGCATTCATATACCTGTTTGTACAGTGCATATATGTATGATTCAACAGTCATGCAGCTATTTTCCATTGCCATGGGTGCAGTGAAGACATCCACCCCTGTTTTAATGGCTGCAAAGTCAGCTTTGGAGAGGTTTTGCCAGGTGGTTATCTTTGTGGGGGGTGTGGCTGAAATGTTGAGTTTCATGTTGATTACAGCATGTGTGAATTTCACCATGCAGAGACTGACATCTGTAAATGAGCAACTGTCCCATATTTAAGTGGTCAACACAGGTCTAGGTTGTTGCATCCTTTACCAGGGGTCAATATGAACTGGTCTATGGCAATGGAAATGATGAATCCCAGAAGTGTTGGGCCACCGTACTGGTGCTTGACTACATTCCCCAGGTGATGTACGGATAGTTGAAGACACACTTTCTATGTCACTGTTGCTTTGGACCATCATAGATGGCAGGGTGTTGAGGAATGCGCATTGACAGTCTAGGGACATAGATGTGGACCTATAGCAGGCTATGGTCTGTATTGCACTATTACCCCAAGACAGTTGTACCGGAAGTATCCTCAATGCATTATGATGTGATACTAGTCTGGAGGTGTTCTTATCCATAAAGAATATGAAGATAATACCACCTGTGGAGGTGTAGTGTGGTCCATGTTTGGGGGCTGACAGCTGTGGAATGCGTCATAGCCTGATACTGAAGGTCTGCTGTCTGCTGCTGTGAACCACCTCTCCCTCACAGCAGACATGTGTCCTCCACTCCAATGACTGCTATGAGTGACTGCATCCTAACAGTTAGATGTCCACTGTTGAGCAGCATGACCCTTTGATTGCATACATGTGTAGCTGTTATGGTGGCAATAACATAAGGAACACTGCCTAATAAGGCACCACAGGGGTGCCAAGACCCTTAGCCAGGACTTGGCAACCCAGTGGTGACAGATGTAGGACATCCATGGTAAATCATTGGGTACTGTCAATCATGTCATCCCAAGCAGAGAATTTCTGTACCCCTGAAAATGACACATAACACATAAGCCAGTGTTGCAGTCAATCATCTGTTGATAGTATCTCAGCATCATTCTGGGTGACAGCGGTACACTGCCCATGGCTACTGTCACACCTGCCTGGACCACATAATCAGAGAGTTCAACCATGTGTCTCCTATCCTGTAGTCAGAGAGGTGTGTCCCAAGTCATTTACACCCACATGAATATGGAGTGATACATGTAGTTGCTGTGAAGTGACATAACTGGCTTTGTCATGTGTTAGATGCTGGCATGTGATAGATATTTGTCTGTTACCTGCTCCATATTCAACGTATTGAGTAGGATGTGTGTGCCTCAGTATTGAGTTACCCATGATCACTGTATTGTGCAAGGTGGTTAGACTTAGGAGCCTAGGATGGGGGCACACTGTGTAGGTTAAATATGTGTCCCTTTGCATCTACCATGCTGCGGTGTCTGAGTGGGTGTGTGCCTTGCTGGTCTGTGATGTTTGGGTAAATGTCCATTGAGTGCCTCTGGGAAGGTAGGTGTGTGGCTTTTCACTGTATGTCATGGCTGTCAAAATGGGTATCATGGTGAGCTAAGAGTTCCACATGGTGTGGTGCAGGTGTTGATCTTATCCTCTTGACATGCTCGTCCAGTCTTTGCTGGAGAGTGCATATGTCCACATTGGGTGATATATGGGTAACCCTCACAGTTGTGAGTGTTTGGAGTTTAGAGGGGAGGGTTTTCTGTGTACATGAGGCAGTTGCAACAGTGCCCCAGAATGGACTAGTGCAAAAGGTTAATGGGTGAGAGCACAGATAACTCCCCTTCAAACATGCCAGGAGGGGTGGACATAACTAGTAAGTACTGAGACTACATCTGTGATGAAGGAGTAATGCTGATGGCTGCCAGGTGTGCAACACTTCTTGATACAATAACCTGGTGAAGTGCCAAGCCATAATGCTAGTTGAAATGCAAGGCAGAAAAAACTAGCATGATGTACGGGTGGAAGTGAAGGCAGACTGCCTGCCACCTGTAATACTTTACGACAGCTGAGCAGTTATCAGCAGCTTTGGCCATGTGCAAATTCAGTAAGCTCTGTAGCACATGCAGTAACTGTGTAATACTATAGTAGACATACCTAGACAGGCAGGAGTTCTAATCCCAGTACTGGCAAGTGTGTAAATGTATGTGTGTGTGTGTGAGAGAATCATGTATTGTCTGGTTCATACCATTTATGACCTGTGTACTACCCTTTACACTTCCCTTCACTCCAATTTAGTAGACCTGTTGATGTCATGCACCTTAGAAGGACCTTTGGAAGAGGTTGAAATGTATAAACTCTGTGGTACATCTGATAACTGCATAGCACTATAGTAGGAATACCTAGATAGTCAGGATTTCTAATCCTAATGCTGGCAAATGTTTGTGCGTGTGTGTGTGAGGATCATATCATGTGTGGCTTATACTATTTTGCTGTGTATACCATATGCGACTGGTGACCACCTCCTGCTGCCATTACTTTATATAGTGTGGTAACAGCATCTGCCTCACATGCAGCAGGTTATACCATTGTACAGTGTTCGGTACAGATGTGTCTGAAATATCCATATGTTTGAAACTTATGCATGCTCGGAAGTCGTCTGTGTGCCTTAACAATGCCCATGTATGTGATACTATAGCCAATTAGGCCACAGTGATTGTACTGACACACGTGGCAGCATGAGGTATCATACCTGACTGAAATATCATGCTGATAGGACATCTGCCACCCTCACAGGTGGCCAACTTTGTAGTTGCAATAAATGAGTCCCGCTGCTTGGTTTTACAAGTGAACTGTACCTGTTTTACAAGTGAACTGTATAGGTCACAGTAAAGGCTGGAAGAGGTGTAGACTGTCATATTGTGGTCCTAACTAGTATGTAACAACAACACCTTACATCTTAAGAGGTGTGTGTACACAAATTATATCCACTGTATACCAGTAATGTGTCATGCATTACCTTACCTTAGGCCGTTTGCCCAGCACAATTTGCTGGCCTCTGTCCAGACATCTTGTCACTGACAAGTTGTGAGGTATGCTATTGTTGAGTTCATGTCAGATAGGCCCCAGTGGTGACCACTGTGATGCAATACAGTTAAGCCCGGCACAAGTGAACATGCACAACAAGCAATATAGCTATTACTAATGGTTGTGTGCATGTTAAATTGCATGCGCTTCACATGCCTGGGGTATTGCCAGGCAACAACAAAACAATGTCATACTCACCAGCTTCAGGCTGCTGTCTGATATGCAGACCAGAGTGTCCTAGATAGTTGTGAGAGGGAGTTATTGTCAGCAGATGCCCATGTGGCCTTGGTAAAGGATGGATACAGCATGTCTGCACATCTACAGTGCTAATTGCAGTAATACACAATGTCCTCTCCTCACCATAGATGTGCACCTCTGTGCATTAGAAAATCCCATCCACAACTGCAATCGGACCTGACATGCATATCAATACAATACAGATACATGCATTCTGATACATTAGTGTACTAATCCCCACTGGGCCCTTACCTGCACACTCCATATCCAGTGTGTGTGTGCAGCCCACCTCCACAATGCTTCCCTCAGCATCATGGCTTGTGTGTTCTGCATGTGGCCCAATGGTGGTGAGGAGCTCCTTGGTGGGTGTTAGTGGGGGCTGGATGCCTGTGTCCCCACCTGTGGCTAGCCTGTCCCTCGCTACAGTGGCAGAAGCCCATTGATGGGAATGGCATTTGAGGCTGGTGGCCTGATGCTGCACATGCTCATAAGTTCTGCTGTGCAGGCCGGCATCATTTACCCTGGGGGCCATACTGTTCCACAGGGCAGTTGTCTCCCACATGTCTTCTGCTCACCGTCCAAATGACAGGGCATAATGTCCAATCACATATTGGATGATGATGTCTGTTTCCCCAACAGATAATGCTGGAAGGCAAGCACTCTGCATGTTAGCTGGAAGACATAAACAGGAAAAAGGTCACATGACCTCATACGGTTGACAAAGTGCGCATCAACAGTGGATATTACTTGCAAATAATTCACACTACACTGAAACTGTCCAAGCTGGCTATAGCAACTTGCATTACACACCTTTACCTGAGCTATCTTATTCCTCCCAATGTTGGACACTTGATTGCATAAGCCTCTAACCTCCATTCATTTCTGTGTAGAGGATTGACAGTGGGCATCTTCCATGTGGATTGTGTGTGGATGGTGGCAGGTCTGTGTTTTACTGAGGTGTGTGATGTTGCTCTGCGCATGTGCCTGAGGTCATGTAGGAGGCAGACACTGATGTTATTATGCCCCATGGAGATATGCTGTTTTTGCCATCAGTAGGCAATATGTACATGCTCACCATTGCTGAGGGGAGGAGTGTGGTTGATGTGCATATCTCCCTGTACAACTGGGGTGGACAGGGTGGCGATGTTCCCACCTAACCTGTGTGATGCAGGTTGCCTATATCGATGGCATATGTGCATGAGGTGTTCTTTACCCCCAGTACAGGGTGAATTGTGTTGTTTTATCTGAGACTTACAACATATGTGGAGACATGGTTGTGATTGTCCTTGGTGGTGTGGATATGTCCAATTCATAGTCATAGTCAGCTTTACAGGCAGTCACCTGTGAACTTACATGTTTGCTCAGATATAGGTGGATTTGCTTCAAAGTTGTTGCCTGCACCTATGTGTCCCTGTACAGCCAATGTAGCAACCTATTATGTGGTTTGTGTATTGCTGCTGTCCACCGAAGGGGATTACTCTACCTTGGTGGAGGCTGGATATACAGGTCAGGTACTGCTTTGTCCATATAGCTACATGGGATATAAAGGCTACACACCCTTGATCCACTGCCTGGTATTTGTGAAATTGGAACATGGCACCACAATAACTCATTTCATAACAATTCCCACCTGTAGTGTGACCTATAGCCTGTACAGTTCAATTGAAAACATAACAATCAGATCTGTGAAAACATATTGAATAATACTCAGTACAGTAAGCCAGTTGAATGAGTGTGCACACCCTTAAACTGATGGGTTGTGTATGTACCTCTTGAGATGGCTACAGCATTCATCTGTCTTGGTCTAGACTCAAACATCATGGCACATCTTCACTTGGCAATACTGGTCACCTTCGTAGAAACATCTTTGATTGTATTTCAATGGAATTGTACAGGTTAGGGGTTAAATAAAGATGGGAAACATTAGGAAATGATCTACTGTGGTATGATTGTCATACAGCACACATACCTGGCATTCTAACAGGGGTGTGTACACTTGTGATATCCACTGTATATAGCTGTGGATATAGCTTGTAGTGATAGGCATGGACACAGGGTCATAACACAGGTGGACACTTCTCTGATTAATAGCTGAATATCATGCCTACTCTAGTACCCATATCAGTGTCAGGGCACTGCAACAACCAGTAGCTGTACGCATTTCTGTCTGTTGTATGCACTGACACTGATATTACACACGTGCAACATGCGCAACCTATGTACTTGAATGCTTGAAACCCATGTGATTTAGTAGTGTGCCTTTCAGATGAACATAAGCTGAGGGGATACCTGGTATACATTTCTGTTGTATGTTAGTATGGCACACTGTAGTTACAGTCTTGCCGCTCAATCATACATCTCAACCTGTTAAAGCAGTACATCTGGACAATGGCACACATAAATGGGTGTCAAAGGGGACATCAATATTGATACTGTATTAATATAGCTGCACCATACATTAGTACGTTGGTTACACAGCAGAGTTTAACATCACTGTGATAACCTGGAAGATGTCCAACTGTCATAAGTAGGCTGTTACGTTACAATGTCATTGCTCACAGACCTGCCAGTGGTTTGAGTGACATAACACAGGCATATGTGTATGTGACTACAGATATCAGTCACAAATGTGCTTATTGTCTAGCAGAATACTGTACAGTTGAATGTTATTAATTCAGGATATCACATGCAGTTCAACACACATGTCTGCAACAGTACTTTGCTATAAACATGCCCTCTATAGGTCTCTTAGTTTTACAAGGCAAACATGTGTCTTACTCATAATCAGAGGTAACATGGATATGGAAAACATCCCATTAACTGGCTTAACCGTGGCACAGTCACAACTGTTTGACAGACACCCCTGCAGTTGTCATATATGAGCTGTCCTTTCCCAGGGTGATTCAGGCTTCTGAGCTATGATCCCACCTCACAACCTCTCAGAGCATCACATATGGAAAATCCCTAAAATGATGGGGGGATAAATAGAGACAGACATCAAAATATTCCTGTTACAAACATAGGATGTTCATAGAATGATACATTTAGCATTACAGTGACTATTCCTAAGGATGTGGAGTCTTAAACTCAAGTGTTTGTCTTTACCTGATGAATTCAATCCTCAGCTATTTGCCAGAAAAGTACAGATCTCAGGAGGAACTCACAAAAATACATTATGGTAAAATGTGGACATTCTGTGAAGATCTATACAGTTGAGAGGTATGTCTGTGATATCTCCCACTGCAGAGAGTGCCAGATGCTATGGCCATAGCAGCTGTTTAGCAGGACAGCATGTCTTGTTGGGACATATATTCTTCCAAATCATATTTCCTATTATTACAGACCAAGTACTACATTCAATTACTTGCTTACATGTTCCACTTGCCTTTTATCTTTCTTCTCTTTTCCACTTTATGTTTCATTTGTTATCTCTCTCTCTCTCTCTCTCTCTCTCTCTCTGCACTACAGTGATAGAGCTGGTTTCAATAGGTGGCAGTATGGCTTTTGTAGGTGATGCTCATGACCAGGTGATGGCCTGTGCAACTATTGGGGTTCCCCACTTGCTAATTGCATGCAGAGCAGCTTTGTAGTTCTTCCAATAGCCAATGTCATGGCAACACACTCTTATAAATGAGTACTCCATGTGGGTATTGATTCTTTCAATTACTTGTGAAGAAGACAACCTGGAGTTGTGTGAGCTACTACCTCTTACAACAAGACTTGTAGAAAAAAGCCAACTAAATGGTGGGGAAGGTTTAAGACTTAGGGGCAGAATGTGAGTATTGCGGTTATATGTTTGGAATACTGCTAGTTTGACAGGGTTTGTCTGCACATGCCACTTCTGCATGGGTTTCAGTCTGGCAATGTTCTGTCTCTGTATAGCTCTCAACTGTAGGGCCATCCACATAATGGCCAAGGGTTAGCCTGTTATGTGTGGGCTGTTCCCAGACAAGTGTTGTCCTAGGCAAATCAGCAGCATACTCTGGTGATTGCATTATGTAGATGTAATATCCATTTGTTTTTCTGACTTTATATCCCTCAGAAAAGATATCTTACAACAAACCCTATAAAACCAGCAACTTTCTCAGTGTATAACAGCAATATTTCATGTATGGATGTGTATTTGGGCTTCTGTCCACCAATTATGTCAGGCTTTGTCCAGATGTCATACAGTAGTAGGTGGATATGGATACTGGTCTATCATTCTTTAGTGCTGTAATTCCTGCTGAGATGAATGGCTGGGAAACATGTTGAAGTATGCACATTCAAGAGGTTAGCGTATAGAGAATGCTCTTAGATGGCCTTGTAACATATTTTAGGAGGGGGGACAGTAACACGTTTTAAAACAAGGCTGTTAGAACCATTCAGGCATATTACTGATAAGAAATATGTCAGTTCTATAGTAGTGCATTTTGAACAAATCTCACCATGGGGACAGTAGTGGGTCTCAATGTACTGTTTCTGAAAACATCTGTTCCGCGGTGTGATGAAACATTCATAAAAGGACAATTGTTGTGTACAGACTCAATGTATTAATATTAACTGTGATACCTTTTCACGTAGAGGGTTAAATAACGAGTGTAATTGGAGGCTGTGTATTTAATTATGTAATTATGTGTTAATTGCTTCTTGGATTAAGGAATACATTTCTGGAGAGGATTTACTCCTTGAAGGCTTTGGCAAGACAACAGAGTATAATAAACGTGTGAATTAATGGCTGGTTGTATTTTCCTTTGTTATGTTCAGACATATTATTTGTTTTGCTAAGAGGTTGTTATATGTCTGGCCATTGTGTATGGCCTATCAAGATTTTGTAGCAGTGTACTGTTCACTTATTTATTTGGACTGTGGGGGAGTTGTGAGTGTCATGGCTGCTTTTGTATCCAACTACGCATGCTGCCCCAGTTGTGGGTGGTCTATCAGCAGCATATGTTTGTATGGACATTTTGGGAATCTATATAAATATATATATATATATATATATATATATATATATATATATATATATATATATATATATATATATATATATATATATATATATATATATATATATATATATATATATGTGTACAGCAGAGTGCCTCTTTGACCCTCTTCAAAAGGAACATTGACGATTGGATGGGAGAAAGGAAATTCACCTGGGGATCACGTCAGTCACCCTGCTAGACAGAGGTCCAGGGAAGTAAATAGTGTGGGAAGAAATAGCTAGGGAATTGTTATGGCTAGGCGTGTATAGGCCCAAGGGCCGATAGCCTAGTACCAACCTATGAACCTATAAATAGAACATGCTGGAGGGATAGATTCCTGTCACAGATACTCCCCATGCTTTGGAACAAAATTCCAAATTACATCAGGCAGACCCCTCACTAACACTCTTCAAGAGAAACATTGACAAGTGGATGGGTAACAGAAAATGCACCCCTGGGATCACTTCATTGGCTCTGCTTGACAGAGGATCAATTAATTAATCAATGAGGCAGTGAAAGCCGACACTCTGGCTAGACTTATAAATGCCATCGGGCAGATAGCCTAGTACCTACCTATGAACCTATGAATATATATATATATATATATATATATATATATATATATATATATGTGTGTGTGTGTGTGTGTGTGTTTGTGTGTGTGTATACACACACACACACATATATATGTGTGTGTGTGTGTGTGTGTGTGTGTGTGTGTGTGTGTGTGTGTGTGTATATATATATATATATATATATATATATATATATATGTATATATATATATATATTTATCTATATATATATATATAGATATGTGGGTGTGTGTGTGTGTACACCTCAGTATTTATTGGTAATATATCTATATATTATTGTACACATATATGGATCTCCCTACATATCTCTCTCCCTCTATGTATGTTTCCATTTCAGATATATATATATATATATATATATATATATATATATATATATATATATATATATATATTTATAGATAACAATCCTTCCTAATTGCACATCTGTCTCTTCGCTATAGTAAACTGGCTGTAAAGAAGGGTATGCTTGAGAAAACATCCTCAGACAATACAGCCGAGGTGGCTTACTGGTAAATTGCATAGGCTATGGTGTGCAGGGTCCTGGATTCAAGTCATGCAAGGGTTGTTTATTTTGTTGCTAGGCAGAACAAGGACTGTTGGATACAGAGTGGCTAAGGTGGTTTTGAGCAGCACTGAGTGTGTTTGCGTGGATTTGCATGACGGTAAGCAGTGCTAACATATGTTTAAATGAATAGGTGCTTACACTGTGTAGGCTTCACTTACCAGGAAGCAAATCTGCTCAGCATTTATATTTAAGAAATGCTTAAACCTGCTAAGCATAGCTTAGCCCTGGTAACCAGTGATGACATTCCAGTCTGATAAAATAGTAGGGTAATGACATCTTTAATAAGTGTATTTAATTTCCTGTATATAACATTTTTCTATGTGCTGTCATTACAGTAGCAAGGGGTGTGACTATACTGTATGGGATGCTTAAGTTTACATGGGAAGTACCACAATCTTTTCTCTTTGGATTTGTTTAATACATGGGTAGTACCCCAGGTTATATGCAGTCATACTTGCATATTACACCAGCTTCAGTGTACTGGTTGGCA